>NC_082678.1:44833458-45136488 GCF_025265405.1 Mesoplodon densirostris | reverse complement strand
CTTCCACTGTGAAGTGCAAACCTATTGGAATCTCTGAGAGATTTTGAGGATGCTGACTGAGATCAATCAGCAGGAAATGACACTGCGGGGCTGAGAGCCACCCTAAGGGGATGGGGCAGCCTGGAGAGGCGACCCAAGCTAATGTAGGAGCGTGTTGGTCTTGGCACCGTGTTTGTCTGAAGCTAATAGAACCTCATTGCCAGCCCACCATGTGACAAGGATGTGGCTGAGAACACAAGGGCGGACCAGAGAACGGTTGGCTCAGGAGTCCCATTGTGGAGCGCCTTGAGCCCAGAGGAACGTGAAGGAAGGAGGATCACCATCCTTGAGAATGGCTTGATCAGTGCGGGGATCTGAACCAGCAAGTGGAGTATCGCGAGCAAGGACAGGAGAACATTGCCTTGTGCTGGACCAGTTCCCGACAACCGCCCTGTGTTGCAACAGCAGCAACGGCAGCTGAAACCAGCCTGTCTGCTGGTGGACTGATTGCATTTCCCAGTTCTACCAGCACAAGCATACAGAAACTGGACTGACCATTTTGGACAGAGTGTACCCTGAGATTTCTATTATAATCCAAAAGCTCTGAGATATTTGCTAAGATTTTTTTAGATATGTCAAGCGGTGGGCTAAACCCATTTTTAGTTAAAAGTATGAAATGTGACCAAATTCACACCCACGCTTATGAAGCTGAGCATCTCAGTTGTAGAAACTCATCTCAACTCACTTCAGAATCCTTCCTTGATTAGTCTCTGCTAGGTCCAACGTCTTCATCTATCCCAGAAGGGCTGGCTTCAAGTTTTGAGCCCAAGACTTTAAAAGCATATTTGTTTTCTTCAAAATAGAAACAAGGGCCATCAGCTGATGACTGTGGCTTAGAGGTGGAAGGTGAGGCTGCAGATCAAAGAAGGTGGAAGAAGGCCTCCAGCTGTTTGCAGAATCCTCAGGCTGGGTCCTTGTTGCCATGGAGAGGTGCCTCCTGGACTTTCAGAAGTATCTTTTTCAGGCACAACTCTGCTCTTTCCGGACAAAGAAGGCAGCAGACGCCTGGTCTTCTTAACCTCTGCTGCCCAGAAGTGTCAGTGAAAGTCACAGATTCTGAAGATAATTGCTCTGAAAGAGCACAGAGCAGATGGTGGCCTCCCTGAGGCAAGGAACTCCAAACCTTCTTCCTCCAAGTGCCCTCTGGTCTGTCCAAGGTCAGCCTCTTGGACATCCCAGAATGGATCTGCCAACTCAAGCCCTGCCATCTGCCTGGGTCTCAGCTAATCCTTCAGGACCATGGGGCTGCAGGGACATCAGCCACAGCTTATCCTCCAAGATAGGGACGGAGGAAGGACACAAGGAAAGAGACAAGAACTTTGGAGTCAAACAGACCTGAATTCATTTCCCAACTCTCTCTCTCTCACTAGCTCAGTGACTTTGGGCAGGACACATAACTCCTCAAGGGCCTCAGTTTCCTCATACCTAAAATGGGACAGTAAGAGTAACTACCTCATTAAAATGTTAAGGATTACATACGAAAATGCACATCAAGTGCATTTAGCAGAATCTGGCCTTAGAAAGCACTCATATTGGAATGTGCACAATATTTAGTTTCCAAATTCTCTCATCCCATTTTCTGCTTGATCTTCACAGCGATTCTATGAGGAAGCTGATTATATATTTTGCCCCCAGTTTTAGACGGGGAAACTGATCAATTCTGTGCCTGAGGTCACACAGAGTTAGTGATGGGGCCAGGACTGAAATCTACCCATGGCTGCTTTAAATTACGTGATCACATTTCCCCTTCTCAGGGCACTTCTTCCCTCCCCCCAAGCCCTGAGCCCTCCCTCCACCCATCACCGGCTGAAAGGGATCAAGAGAGATGAAATCCCAAGGCTCTCATCATTTAATTCACTTTTGGTGATATTAAAGAAAGCCGCTTTGCGGGATAAAGTGGCACAGCTTTTTGCCACCATTTTCCTTGAGAAGGGTTTCCATAGAGAAAGCTCCTGTGTTTCCGAAAGGCGGCCCCCAGCTCCCTCACCGGGGAGCTTCTATGTACCACTAGAGCAAGAGAAATAAATCTGCTTCCAGTCTGCTTCTCTGCAGTGGAGACCAGGAAGGACCTGCTGCCTTAGCCCCCCTTGGAGGCTGTATTGAGTATGTACAAAGCAGGATTAAGTGTGTTTGTGGGAAGGAGGTAGAAAGGCAGCTGCTCTCATGGTCAAAGGGGGTCTTGCGTGTGCTCTAGGGAAGCTAGTGCCACTAAGGGAAGTTCCTCTACCTGCACCAGCAGCTGAAGAGTCCCTGCTGAGTGGCTGCTCAAGGAAAACCACAGCCATCCATCTCTGTTCCCCATTGAGGAAGGGAGGCCTGGACCTACCACTCTTGTCAGTTCCGTGGAGAGCTGCCTACTCCTGGGTCTATAGGAGGGCAGCTGGGCTCTCAGTCTGGCAGAAGGAAGGAAAGAGACAGAGATGGAGTTAGAGAAAGAAAAAAACAGAGTGAAAGACAAAGAAACAGAGTTAGAAAGAAAGAACAGAAGACAGTGAGGGGCAGAGACAGACAGACAAACAGAGGTAGAGTATGAGTCATAAAGATAGACCAAGAGACATACACAGAGAAAGAGAGACAGAGGTAGAGACTGAGAGAGACAAAGATTAAGACTGGGAGAGATAGCAGGACTTCCCTGGCAGTCCAGTGGTTAAGACTCTGCACTTCCACTGTAGGGGGCGTGGGTTCAATCCCTGGTCGGGGAACTAAGATCCCGCATGCCACGCGTGGCCAAAACAAAAAACAAAAAAACTGGGAGAGATGGAGATGGAGGTGAGGGTGGGGATGGGAGATGGAGGTGGAGATGGAGATGTGGGGGGCAGGTCACATAGAGTGAGGACTTGGATAGAATTTTAAATCTTAGGTTTAAGCCCCAGTTCTTAATTAAACATCACAAATAAGAGCTAGCATTTACTGAGCACTTAAACTCTGTGCCAGGCACTAAGTTAAGCACTTCCATGCATCACAGCCTTTGATCTTCACAACAATAAGATGAGTACTGAAATTGCCCCAGCTTTTCAGATGAGGAAACAAACCACGCCAACTGGGATTCCACGTTCAAGGACAGCCTCATGTCAACACTCTATGATAGAACTAGGGTCTTGTCTCATGAGAGCCATGCATGGTTTTTGACTACTACCATTGAAAATGCCTTCTACATCCTTAATGTATCTATGAAGCAGCTGGCTTACAGAAAACTCAGGTTCATCTTCCCCTACTCTACTTAGCTAAACAAGTCCTAAAAACACCAAGATTGTTCCTGCCTCAGGACCTTTGCACTTGCTATTCTTCTTGCCTAGAACTCTGTTCCCCAGGGCTTCATTAACAAAACTCCTTCATAGCATTTCATATTGTTTCAGTAACACCACTCAAAATTCCAGTATCACTACTTCACTCTTTGAGTACCTGTGCACAATCATTCTATATCCCCTCACCAGGATTATCTTATTTGTTTATTGTTTTCTGTGTCTCCCATTAAAGGGTGGAGACTCTGTTCATACTTGTGTTTCTAGCTCCTAGAGGAAGACACTCAATTAATATTGTTGGGTTTTAGGGGTTTGGGGCAGAGGCGGGGCAGGGTTGGTCACGCTGCACAGCTTGAGGAAATCTCAGTTTCCTGACCAGGGATTGAACCCAGGCCTCTGCAGTGAAAGCACCAGTCCTAACCACTAGACCACCAGGGAACTCCCAATATTGTTTTAAGGAAAGTTGAATGAATGAACTGTTCTTTCTGGAACCAAAGACTATCGATCAGATGTTGCCTAGGAGCTAAGAGTTTTAAGCTAGAAGCTAAGCAAACGGTACTACTGATTTCGTCCAAGACCCATGCTGGAGGCCACATTGGGGATGAATGGGATCTTCTATAGATCTTCTATATTTTATTATAGAACGTGAACACTGGAAGGTTCATCAGAAGTCACATGATGGAGAAATCACAACATCTCCATCAAGCAGGCATCTCTAGTGGATGCTGTGCTGAATCCACTCTATCCCACTAGTGATGCTGCACTGCCCAGCTCCCCCGCTTCAGGCCCAAGGCATTCATTTCCCCAGCTTCCAGGAATGTTGGCGGTTGATGACCCTCAGATGAGTTGTTCTCCTGGAATTGCCCTCGGCTGAAGAGAGCAGCCTTATACAAGGTCACCCCTGCCTCCCCAGGGGATAACTGCATCCAATGACTGGTCAGTGTAAGGTTCCCAATGGTCAGCTCCCTTGCCCCAATCCAGGACAGTGCTAAAGGGCCATCCCTGCTCCAAGGCTCCCTATGGGATCAGCTGAAGCTTCATCACGGCTCATCACAGCTCAGCTCTTCTCTGTGCCCTGCCACACTTCCTCTGCCTCTCCCCCCAGATACTGATGACAAGGACACCCCCTCTAAACTTCCGACATTCATGAATTCATCTCAGAGTCATGTCCCAGGGTATCCGGCCCAAGGCACCATAGCTGCTCATGCGTCCCATGCCATCTTTGGGCAACAAGGAGAAAGCTCTTCCTCAGACTGACTAAAATATTCTTCCCTTTGGTGTCCTCCCACCAACAGCTACCGGTACCTTCTCTCAGGACCACACAAAACAAGTCAAATACCCCTCCTCCCAAATAGCCTCTCAGGTATTTGAAATTGGACATCATCATCAATTAACTAGACGAGAGCAATCCTTTCACAATGTATACATATATCAAATCATCACAATGAACATTTTAAATATCTTACTTTTTTTTTTTTTTTTTTTTTTGCGGTACACAGGCCTCTCACTGTTGTGGCCTCTCCCGTCGCGGAGCACAGGCTCCGGACGCGCAGGCTCAGCAGCCATGGCTCATGGGCCCAGCCGCTCTGCGGCATGTGGGATCTTCCCGGACCGGGACACGAACCTGTGTCTCCTGCATCGGCAGGCAGACTCTCAACCACTGCGTCACCAGGGAAGCCCTATCTTACAATTTTATTTGTCAGCTGCATCTCAGTAAAGCTGATAAAATGAAAGAAATTAGCCATGATTTTCCTGAAAGCCTCCTGCTACCCTCTCCAGGCTTATCAACCCCACTTCTTTCATCTGTTCTACACTGAGCACCCACATCTTCCTGCCTGCTCTTACAAATTCACCATACCCTCAGTGAAGTGTGTCAGCTACAAAAAGAGAAACTCTGTGCCATGTCTGTGGAACACCCTTTCCCTCCCACCACAAGCACACAGCAATGCCACATTGATGCTAGAGACCAGAACACCCCTGAGCTTGGATACACACGGAGTTTCTCCTCCATTTTGGTTCCTTCTTCTAAAACCTGAGTTATTTCCTTAGGAAAATGGCCAACGTAGGCAGACCACCTCCCAAGTTGTGTACAATCACTGATGATTCTTTCCATCAGAGACTTTTCTCTTTTATCCTAAACTACATATTTTGGTCAAAAAGCATCTGGCTTTTATGTCACTCCACAGGGGTAATAGCCAAGAATCTCACCATTACCAGAGACAACTTTTTTTCCTATCTCTGGCTTTGGTTGAGTCTCAAATCTAATGGATATTGCACTGTTGGAGGGTTAAGAACACATTGTAAAATAGGCTATTGTCTTTAAGAGGGAAAAAAATCTCATATTAATGGGCAATACACATATGACTATGACTACGGTTTTTAAAAGATTATGAGCAAGGCAAATGCCTTCTATTATTCATAAAGAAAAGATAATGTTTTGTCATCACCACATGATGTGCCCCACATCGAGACGCGGTGTCTTTTATCTGGATGTGTGGAAGGGAAAGGCAGTGTGATATATTTTGTCAGTGTTGTTAGCACATCTGGAGAGAATACTGAAACACTGTTGACGATGGAACATCCATAATGCTGCAGAGAACTCCTTCTGAAGCGCTAATTTTCTCAGTGTTGTGCCGTCTAACTCGGGGATCTGGGCTGTACATCAGTACCACGGTAATGTGGTAATCAGCTCTAAGTGTCCTGCTTCAGCTAATACAACAGGCTTGGAGAGGCCCCGTCTCCAAGTAGATTTGCATACTGAAATCAGAAGGGCTTTTGACTGTCTCAGGCTCCAAGATGCCAAACAGGAGGGGGTGGGGGGTAGATGGAGGGGAAGGAAGGGAGCTTTCAAAGTGTGGAGAGGGCTTCCCTGGTGGCGCAGTGGTTGAGAGTCCGCCTGCCAATGCAGGGGACACAGGTTTGTGCCCCAGTCCGGGAAGATCCCACATGTCGCAGAGCGGCTGGGCCCGTGAGCCATGGCCGCTGATCCTGCGCTTCCGGAGCCTGTGCTCCACAACGGGAGAGGACACAACAGTGAGAGGCCTGCGTACCGCAAATAATAATAATAATAATTGTTAACTAAGGAGTTCCCTGGTGACCTAGTGGTTAGGATTGTGGGCTTTCACTGCCGTGGCCTGGGTTCAATCCCTGGTTTCAGGGAACTGAGATCTCACAAGCAGTGCGGTGTGGCCAAAAAAAAATAGTTAACTAGCATGGCACAGGCACCAACCATTCAGAAGCAGCACTGACCTTAATAACCCATCCAGGTAAACAGGTACTGAGAGCCAGCCCTGCACATGTTCACGCACAGCCTAGGTGAAGGGCAGTGAGCTCTGCTGGGCTGTACACCCTGGCTGCTTGGCACTCCTGACACCTTTAGCCCATGTAAGTTGCGACTTTACTCTGAAGACCTATATTGGAGAAGTCTCTGGAAAAATCCCCTGGGATCCTCGGCTCCCCTGCATCTGCCACTCTTTAAAAATGCTTTCTCCTGGGCTTCCCTGGTGGCGCAGTGGTTGAGAGTCCGCCTGCCGATGCAGGGAACACGGGTTCGTGCCCCGGTCCGGGAAGATCCCACATGCCGCGGAGCGGCTGGGCCCGTGAGCCATGGCTGCTGAGCCTGCACGTCCGGAGCCTGTGCTCCACCAGGGGAGAGGCCACAGCAGTGAGAGGCCCGTGTAATGCAAAAAAAAAAAAAAAAAAAAGCTTTCTCCCTTTGGTTACCTGCTTATCCCCAATTTACTGAGATGCCTATAAGCCTTAAATTAAGAGCAGACTGATGCAGTCTCATCGTGACTAAATTTAGACCCCAAGCTCTGCTGGAGATGGAAGAGCATGTTTGGGTTTTAGTAATAGAATTTTAAAAGATTGGTCGATGACGTGTGCACGGTTACCCAGCCCCTGAATACCTGGCTGTTCCTGGTAAGAGCTACGACTGGATAGCCTGATGCATCAGAAGTGGCATTCAGAAAGTAGCTACAGAAACTGGAAATAACCATTTATTTCCCTCTCACATAAAAGAAGCCCCAAGATGGGCAGTAGAAACTTTTCCACAGTAATTAGGAGTTAAGATCTTCAATCTTTCTGCTCCACTATCCTTAGACCATGACCTCTGTCCTCAAGGCCACTCATGATCCAGGATGTCTGCTGGAGCTTTAGCCATACATGAGTTCCAGGCAGAAATCAGGCAGAAGGAGAGGAAAGAGGGAAAAGTCACAGGAACACTCTTTCCCTCCGTTAACACACTGTCTCAGAAGCTCTACTCACCCACTTCTCTTCCCAATCAACTGGGCACCACTAGCTGCAAAAAAGCTTAGTCCTTTAGTTAGTTTAGGCCCATTGCACATGGAATAGAATTGGGGTTCTGCTATGAAGGACTAAGAGGGGGATGGATATTGGAGAGGCACCAAGCAGTCCTTGCTTTGCCCCATGTGAGAAAGTTCCATGAGGAATTCCGTGGCGGTCCAGTGGTTAGGACTCCACGCTTTCACTGCCACGGGCCTGGGTTCAATCCCTGGTCAGGGAACTAAGATCCTGGGGCCAAAAAAAAAAAAAAAAGTTCTGTGACTCTCTGGGGCCATCTAAAGTGATAAGAGATCCCCACCACCACAATGCCTACTGCTCTTGTTGCCAAGCTGAGGCTCCTGGAAGAATCACTGATCCTCCCTTGAGCACACAAGGCACCCCAGTTCCTCCAGGGCCCACAGGCTGCCAGAAAGATGCCTACCCCTCTGGGGGGTGGTGAAAAGCCATAACCCTTTATTGCCTTTGAGCCTAGATCTTCTTTCCTCCCTCTCACCTCCTCCTCCTCCTGGCACGGGTGACACTAATGCTTGGGAACCGAGCTTTCCATGGAAAGGTGAGAAGGAGTTACTGCTCTTCACTCCACCTTGAAGGAGGGAAATTAGCCTTGAATCAAGCTAAGACGACCTCAGGGAGACGACAACAAACCAGGGGTTGGGATGGGGGTCCGTGCTAGGTGTGCAGACAAATGTCAGCATCATCTGGAAGTGGTGGCTGCCATTTTCCATCCCAGGGAGCTCTCAGGATTTACACCAAGGAATGAGGGTGAACCCAGTGCACAGGTGGTGGTATTAGATGTTCTTCCTGGGGAAGCTGGGGACGGAGTCAGGAATGGTTCGTGCCTTCAAAGAAATTACATCACAGTGAATTTGGATTGATACCTAGGTCAAAATGTAAGAAAGGGGTCAGATGCTGACCTGGGAAGGAGGGGACCAGAGGAAGGAGGCATCCTCCTAGTTCACAGGCTCAGAGAAGACTAACTCTTGTTGAGAATGAGGAGGATTGGATGTGGAAGATGGACAGCATCCTTTGCCATGTTAGCGCAAGTGAGGCAAGGCTAGGAAAAGGGACATTGCTGGCCTTGTGTGTCGAATCTTTACCCTGCCCTCTCCCCTTCCTCTTCCTTTTCTCTCATCCCTGAATTTCCTTACTGCTTCCTAAGGAGGATGGGAGGAAGGCCTCCTCTAGGCTGACATGACAATCTTGGACTGATGGTTCTGCAAGCAAGGACTGCCTGGTGTCCCTCAACCGCAGCCTGGCCCACCCCTTGGATTCTGTCCACAAATCACTGGCACTCAACACAATGTTTTGGACACATCAATGGGCGAACAAAGAAGCAATTGAAAGGGGGCCACCACAGCAGCTGAACTTGCTCTTTGAGGGATGTTCTCTATGCAAGGAAGCACCTATCTACAAAATGGACTTGTTTCAGGTTCACCCAGGACTATGTCTCAAAGGGGAAAGCGACCTGTAAAATATGTTTGTGCAGTAAAACGAATGATCTGGGTGTCAATTACCTAGAAACAAGCCTCTAATGTGAACAATCAGAAGTGAGGAAAAATCGATACACTTCTTCTCATTGTGTAGAAAGGGAAAACAAGCTTCATTTTACTCCAGGCCCAGTGAGAAAAGAGCAAATTAATGGTTCCTGTCAGGGGCTCCTATGCTACCTCTCTGCCCAGGGCCTGGCTCAGGAAGGAGCCGGCTGGATGGGTTCGGAGGGTTCTAATTTCAGGCCTGAAATCCCCACACACACACATCATGTAGAGGTATACATGTGTGTCCTCGTGTGCCTTGTACATAGACATACATGAACACCATGCCTGTTCACCAGGCATGCCTGAACACCAGAAAACTCAGGACAGTCCCTATACCCGAGAGCCTGCTGAAATTATCCAAACTAGCCAATCCTAAATCTCCTGCTTACTGTGTCTTGCCTGTCCCTTCCCAGAAACCACAATAAAGACTCTTATCCACTTTATTCCCTCTGCCTCTAAGGCAACACTGATGCTTCCCCATGTGACCCTGCATGGCATGGCATGGCCCCTCCTCTTCTGAACTGTGAGTAACAGACTATCTTTTCAATGGTAACTAACTCCTGATCTGTCAGTTGGCCTCACCATACCTGAATAATAAACTACATTTTATGTGATTATTATATCATAGGGTTATTATAAGTATTATATGAGATAATACATGCAAAGTCATTGCTAGAGTACCTATCAGTCAGCTGTTGTACAACCCACAAAATCTTACATACAAAGCCCTAAATTTGGTCTTCTCCCCAAGACTGTGTTGTAACGGCCACACTTTTGATTTGGTGAAAATCATTTTATTTTCCAACCTGGCAATCTCTGGGTTCTCTACCGTCCCTTGAAATTCTGCTTGCAAACTGACCAATTCCTTTTTGAACTTATCTCTTTCAAATGCATTTAGCAGCAGCCAGGTCATACTTCCAACATCTTGCCTGAAAATCTCTTTACCAAATTTGACAAATGCTTTAGGCAGATTTTTCTACCTTCTAGGTTACTGCAAGTGACAGCTTTACCAAATGTTTCACTATTAAATAACACGAGTGCTATTTTACCAACCTCCTAAAACACTTTCCTCACTATGTCTCAAAGCCACATATTTCAGGGTTTTGTTATAGGAGGATTCCACTTTAGGTACCAATGTCTGTACCAGTTAGCTATTGCTGCATAACAACCATAAAATCTCAGGGTCATATGACAATAAGCACACATTTCTCACTCACTTTTCTCTGGATTGGAGATTGAGGAGAAAGGAAGATGTGCTAAACAATAATTTAATGTATCACACATGGTGAGGACATAGTGAACTTTCAGTAAACGTCAGCCATTATTAGCTATTATGCCAGCTCCTAATACAGTGACTGTTAAATAATAAATATGTAGAAGAACTGGCTTCTGGTCCCAGTTCCATCATTGCCACACTGTAGGGCCTTAGGAAAACCACTTAACCTCTCTAAGCCTTGGCTTCCTCATCTGAAAAGTGGGGTTAGCAGGACTGGAGTGTCAAATATCTGCAAGAACAGTCCCCAGACCTCCTGCAGGGTTCATGAATAGGTCAAGTCACTCTTTTCCTCTGAGCCTGAATTTGAATTCAAAATTGCTCTCCAGAAGATGGCCACCACCAAAATGATCTGAAGTTGGTTCACCAGATGAATGATTTTTGTCACCTGCACTAGAATCGCTCTGATGGAGCAAGATGTGACATTGATAATCATCCAGTTCAATCCCTTCATTCTGCAAATGCAGAAATTAAGACCAAGAGAGAAAAGCAACATGCCCGAGGGCACATAACTTGTTAGTGGAAGACCACGCCCAGACCCAGACTGGTGTCCTTTCTCACCACTTAGCCAGAAAGGGATGACACCAGACCTCAAATCCAGGTTCTCCAAATCCAAGAAGGTCCTCTCCACTAGGATCCCTCACAGAGACAGGACTGAGGGAGGTGATTCCATTGAGTGAGAAGACAGGAGGTTCCCATTGTCTGGTGGGGGTAGAGAGCCCTAAAAAAGGTGTAACACTTTGACTGCCTTTTCTATAAAACTCACGGTCTTTGTTCACACAATGTCTTTATTTATAGTCTTCAGAATCACCATATCAAAGTATGAAAACATTTAGGTTACGTGCTACAGAAAGTTGGGACAGCAGACTAGATAAGAGTTCAGACTAGAGTGGGATCACCTGGATCTGAATCCTGACTCCACCCCTTATCAGCTGTATGATGTTGGGCAAGTTACAAGTCACTTAGTAATTGGTGCCTCAGTTTCCTCATCTGTAAAATGGGAATACTAATAGTTGTTACTTCAGAAGGGGTGTGAGATGTTGTGTAATATATCTATATAGATATATATGACTTAGAACCATGCCTGGTACATAGTAGAACTATATAAATATTAGGTATTTGCAATCACTATTTTATTACCTTAAAATTGTGGAAAATGCACCAATTCGGAAAGCTATGCTCAGTGCAGCCCTGCTCTCACCCAGCAGCATTCTGTCACCTCACTGCCTAAATGAACTTTAAGGTCCCTCAGTCACCTCCTCAGTCACCTCCAAAACACCATGATTTCTTGTACATCTTATGGACATAGGTGGTGAGAGCAATGAGAAACTTTTGGACTCAGTTTTCAAAATGGGCTCCCATATTTTTTGAACTTGCTTTTATCAGGAAGAAGTTACTGAGTCAAAAGTCTCAGAGTGCTTTTCCGTTGGTTAGTGTGACTCATTTAGAGCAATGGTGATACATGAGGGAAGGTTGTAGAAGCTGGAGAAAGGCAGCAAATTCCTGCTGCAGGTGGAGAAGGGAGAACAAGACACCATTGTTTGCAATGGATTGCTGGAGGAAATGCTCCTTGCTTGTGAGTCATTTGTAATTAACTCAACCTGGGATGAAAAATGTTGTGTATATGAAAATGTTCTACTCCCCGTGTAATCATAAATCGTTAGCATATGCTGCGGTGATGAAGATTGTTATTAATGACTTTGGGGAGGAAAAGGTTGTGGGAATTATTGGATGTAGAGGGAAGACACATTTCCTGCTCAACTCCTGCCTGCATGGCTGGCCCAGCACTGGAGATGTAGAGTACGGCAAAAGGACCTGATCTGGTTTATTCAAGCTCATAGGAACTCTCCTCCCAGGATGGGGAGGTCTGGAGCTCACCTGTGCCCCTCCCACAGAGAATCTACAGCCAGACTTCCTTTACCTGGACTAAGTCCCCAGTCCTTGGAGATCCGGGGCCTCGCTCCTTTTCTGCGCACTCGAAGGGTATTTGGGCGTAACTGTCAGGCTCAGCCAGGAGGAGCCACAATACGATGGGGAATGCAGTAATGGAGAGCACAGCGGGTAAGCATAGGCTTTGAGGTCAGCCAGGACCAGGTTTGCCGGCAGCTTTAGCACATGTGAGTGGCGTGGTATGGTTTTTAGCAAATGGTCCTCAGTTTCCTCGTCTCTAAAATGGGCGAACCCAGGTACTTTTGAGGATTAATTGAAATACATAAAACACTTAGTCCGATTCTCGGCTGGTAGTCATAAGCCCCCACATGTTTACGATGGTGAAGCTTCAAACTCCTCTCCGTGAGGGTCTCCCTATTCGGATGCTCCATCTCCCACTACTGTCACCTTTGGCGCACCTGCTCTCTCCATGGGGCAGCGTCACTGAGCATTTCAGAGCATGAACCTAGGGCCCCACAACCTGCCTCCCAGTCCTGCCCCTCCTCTCGCTTTGTGAATATGAACGTGGTACCTAATCCTCTGACTGCCGTTGTCCCGTGTATAGAATGGGGGTAATAGCAGACCTACCACTTCGGTACTGTCGTGGGGACTGAGACGAGGGCTGTAAAGGCTCAGCACAGCACCTGGCCCACGGGACTCTCTCCCTTAGCGCTAGGTGTTATTACTCTGCCAGACGCTGCCAGGCAGGAGGGCTGGAGTAGAAAGTGGCCGCTGTCCCCAGGAACTCACCATCTAAGCCTCTGTGCTGTCAGGAGGCGTCTTCATCCAGGCTCACTCTGCCCAGCACGGAAGTGACTTGATGCTACAGATCTCTGCAATTCAGCACTCCTTACTCCACTCCTCTCCTCCTCTCTCACTGCCAATTCCTGGTTCCCTCAGGCCTGGGAGCCAGAGAGAATTAGGCTCAAATCTATACTTACTCACTGTGGGACCTTGGGCAAGTTGCTCAACCTTTCTGAGCCTGTTTTCTCACCTGCCTCTGTAAGGATTAAATGAGACAATGCATACAACATGCCTAGTCCAGAGCCGGGCACTGATTAAAAGTTAAACAGATAGTAAGGTCCCTTGAGCCTTATTTGCAGTCCTAAATGCTAACCCTTTGCTCCCTGCCTAATGGGCTTAACTAACCCTTCTCTCCAAATTTCCTCCAATATGTCCAATTTAGCTCCTGTTGTATTGAAATCAAACTATCCTACATCCTGCGCTGTCTCTAGAACCACCTTTTCCTTTTGCATGCTTTGTAGAAATAAATCATGGCTCTTTCCCAACATCAGGTCCCCTCGCTGTGGTATATTGTTGCATTTATGGCTCCACACTTGCTCACTCCTTCTTGTATCCACCCCACTGACTGTTCTTCCCCCCACCTGATCCTGAACTCGACATGTGACTTGTTCCGGTTAATGGTATAATTGCAAAAGTGAGGCAAGAGGACACTTGAAAAGTGTTTGTGCCCTGAGGCTTCTCCTCTCTTTCTGCTCTTAGAACCCCGAGATACTTGATCCCTCAATGCCTCAGTTTTCTAATCTCTAAAATGGGGGCAGGGGTAGTAATGAGTAGGTGTCATAAGGATTAGAGAATGTTTGAATAGCGCCCCCTGGACATAGTCATCTTTAGTTCAAAATTGTGCTAAAAAGGTTTTATGTCCTTTGTCATCCTTTTCTGTGGGTTGCTGGTTTCGTTTATACCATTTGAGCATTTCAATGGTGTAAAGTAGGGACCTAGTTTACTTTTGGATGAACAACTTTATCATGGACAAAGTTAGTTGGATACGTCTTTAATCCAGTAGTTATGGGTAAATTCAGTGCTGGTTAAAGTTGAGTAAACAGGTCTTCTTATGCTGTCAGTGAGAATATAATTGGCAACATATTTTGGCAAAAATTTGTAAATATGTAATCAATTTTTAAATCTATCTATATAAATATAAATATATATAGCCTAAAATCCTGTGATCCCAACTCTAGAAAACGTGTATCTTACAAAAGCACAGTGTTGTAACATTGTTTATAAAAACAAAGAAAAAGTGGAAATGATTTAAATGTCTGTCCATATCTGAATGAATAAATTATAGTACCTCCATACAAATAAAATTCTACACCACCATTTTTAAAAGTGCCATATGTACAGACTTGGAACGAAATCTACAACATATTGTAAAGTGAAAAGGGAAGTTGCAGCACAATATGTATAGTGTTAATACTCATTTTGGATTTTAAAAGCTATATATAATAAAAAATAGCTAATGATTTATTGAATACGTATTCTTTGCCAGGCACTTATCTAAATATTTAATCCTTACAACAACCTGATGAGATGAGTACTATTATACCATTTTTCAGAAAAAGAAGCTGAGGCATCAGGAAGTTAAGTAATTTTCCCAGGGCTGTGAAGTTAGTAAGAGGTGGAGCCCAGGGTCCAGCCTGGCCATCTGATCCCTGAGAGGCACCTTCAACCACTACTCAATGTGTCATAAGCATAAAAAAAAGGTCTCGAACTGGGAGGAGGAGGAGAGGCCTTTCTCCACCTGTCTTATCCACTTTTGTGTTGTTTGGATTTGTTACAATGAGCATGTAATTGAAAAATAAAAAATTTTATAAAAGCGCGCAACCATGTGGAATCCTTGCCCGGGATGGGAGCCAAGAGGGGATGGATGGAGGGAACCACAGACACTTTTCTCAGGCTGGGTTGAGCTCTAACGTGACTTTAAGGGACCTCCATGGTGGCCCAGGGGTTAAGAGTCTGCGCTCCCACTGCAGGGGGCACAGATTCAATCCCTGGTCAGAGAACTAAGATCCTGCATGCCGCGTGGCAAAAAAAAAAAAAAAAAAAATTTTTTTTTTTTTTGCGTTACGCGGGCCTCTCACTGTTGTGGCCTCTCCCGTTGCGGAGCACAGGCTCCGGACGCGCAGTCTCAGAGGCCATGGCTCACGGGCCGAGCCACTCCGCGGCATGTGGGATCTTCCCGGACCGGGGCACGAACCCGTGTTCCCTGCATTGGCAGGCGGACTCTCAACCACTGCGCCACCAGGGAAGCCCCCCAAAAAATTTTTTTAAACAAACAAAAATACCCCTGACTTTACGTGGACATTTTTTTTTTAAACATCTTTATTGGAGTATAATTGCTTTACAATGGTGTGTTAGTTTCTGCTGTATAACAAAGTGAATCATCTATACGTATACATATATCTCCATATCCCCTCTTGCGTCTCCCTCCCACCCTCCCTATCCCACCCCTCTAGGGGGTCACAAAGCACCGAGCTGATCTCCCTGTGCTATGCAGCTGCTTCCCACTAGCTATCTGTTTTACGTTTGGTAGTGTATATGTGTCCATGCCACTCTCTCACTTCGTCCCAGCTTCCCCTTCCCCCTCACCATATATACACCTTCCTCATCAGCAAGGACGGATACAGGTTTGGAGGGACGATCTTCAGCATAAGACAATCTGAGTTCAATCCAACTAAGTGGACTTTGCCAAGCATCTCTACCTCTCTGAGCCTCCACTTCTCACCTGCAAAGTACCGACTACTACCACCTTTACGGGCTTGCTGGGAGGGCCAGAGAGAGCGTAAGAGGGGGTTGCTGGGACCGCTTCGTCCCACACTCCCTGCAGCTGTGGCTCCTGGGAACCTGGCATAATGTCAGTTATGACAAAGTCTTTTGGCTGACATCATCTGGGAAGGCTTTATTGTCCCATGGTTCCACATGCAACTCTCGGGTTCAGACTCAATTCAGAGAGAAAGAGTTTCACAACAATATGATGAATTCAAAAGCCCAATGACTGCCCCAGTCTCCCCCTAATATCAAGTCCCCACCCATTCCAAAGAACAAAAGAAACAGGAAGAGAGATTTCTGTTCCCATCTTGCCCAAACATCTGGTCTCAGCCCTTGGTTTTCCAAGTCTCATGTTTGGAAGAAGTAATTTATCTCAGGGTTCTCCCAGTGGGTCTAGGAACCACGAGGACAATCTGATGCAAAGCCAGGTTATGGAAAGAATAAATCCACCACACTTAGGTCCTGCCTTTAGAAACACAGACTAGGGGCTGCATTAGTGAATGGGGGGCTGGGAGGTGGTCTGGCCCCTTTGAAGTCTCTGCTTCAGCTTTACTTTGATATAACTTTAATATTAGTCCTTCAAATATTCCTCATTATTACCTGCTTGGATTGGATTATCCAGATAATTGTTCTGGTTTCCACCACCCCACCCCCAGCCCCTAGCTGCATACTGACCTCAGAGCGAGAGTGTTCTCCATTTTGAAGGTCCTTGCAAAGTCTGCATGATGCTCTGTAATCTCCCAAGCAGCTTCGTTTATCACCATTGTGCATTCCTACAGATTCTCAGTTTAATGACACCCTTTCTGAAGCAGCAGTGATGGTGCCAAATGGCACTTGCATTTCCAGGAAAGCAGCCAAACTCATTAAGTTAATAAAGGAATGGAGCTGTATACAGTCGCCTCCTTCACATCCATTCCCGAAAAACCCGCACTCTCACAACTCATCAGCAGCTATTAAACCTTCGCCTCCACCTGCAAAGCACTCGCCCCACTGAGTCACAGAAGGTCAGACCCGCGTCGGCTGTGGAGGAAAGAGCACCCTGTGCACAAGATTGGATGCCCATCTCAGAGCCTGGCCAGCCCTGACATTTCTCTCACTTCTGCCCCATTGGAGTCCCATGGATCCTGGTCAGAGGCGGGACCAGACCTAACTACCTGCTAGACTAGAGTCTCAGATGAACCATCACAAGCACCCGTGCAGTCTCCCCGCCTCAGTCTGAACTTTTGCAGTCAGGGTCATCTCTCTAAACCACAAATCTGAGTGTATCACCCCTCTGCCATATTCCTTTCTCAGCTCCCCATTGCTCACAGGAGAACAGTCCCCAAACTCCTAGAGTAGCATCAGGCTTTTCAAGACACACTCCCCCATCACTCACCTCTTCACATCACAGGATCCCCATCACCACTCTCCCACGTACCTCTCTACTCCACACTCCAGCTCCCAAAACTGGCCCTACTCTCTCACTCACTTCAGGCCTTTGAGTACCACCCTCCAGATGCCCTCAACACCCTTCCACACCTTCACTGCTTCCTCTTGTCCTGGATAACTGAAACTCATTCTTCAAGACTCCACCCAGAAGTCCCTTCCTCCTGGAAGCTTTCCCTGACCTCCGAAGTTGGCCTTGGTGGATGCCTGGGTCGTTCTTCAAACTCCCGTAGCAATGGGCACACCATGCATGAGAATACTTACCACAAGGAATCATGACTGTCTTTTTTATCACCTGTCTCCACAACTAGAGCATGAGTGAGGAACTATGTCACTTTCACCTCTGCGTTCCCACATACCTGGCCCATGGAGGTCCCCAAAGTTTCTATCTTATAGCATATGGTCATCTGTGTTGAGTTCCTGTCTTTCCTAGCATGCTCTCTCCACAATGACCCTTGTGGAAATGTCCTTCTCTTTTCTGGTCTCCACATCTCTTTTCCTCACCCTCTCTGTGCTCTTCCTCTTTTCCCATCTCCTTGCCCAATAAGAGTCATGTTGACTTAAACTGAAGCTTTCAATATTTGTGTTTCTCCTCTCCAAGGGAAGCTTGCACCTGGTCCCATCCACTTCCTTCAAGTGTCCCATCTAACTCCTCTCCAGCCTCCCTCTTCTCATCTCAATCCACACGTCTTGAACTCCACCAGAAGTTGGAAGAGTCTCTTCACCTCCTGCCATCCCGCAAAGGAGTGTGGGAACCACCCATGGGGTCAGCCCTGGGGCCACCCAGCCCAGGTCCTGGCTCCAGTGGGGTCCCCTGAGATACGTTATCACTGTTCCACGGTGAGGATGGCCACATGACAGACTGATTCCCATTAATAATCCTACACAGATCAATGGTTGAGTTCAGCCAGCCCTCTCAGGAAGGATTTTATATATCCTATCAACACCAGCTCTTGACATAATGAATTCCACAAGTTGACTACCCTCTGAATGTATTTCAAACAGTTTTCTTCTAAGTGTCGAGGCACAGAAGGAAGTTAGCTTCCTGAAAGTAGTGGCTACGTGTGGGTTGTGGTCTTGCACCAGCACCCCTACCTTGTCCTTCCAGGATCTAAGATCCTCCTTCAAAGGAACCAAAAGGCATGGAAAAATTGGTTCAGCCAAGGATCAGATCTCCAAAATCACCCAAAGGGAGTCATAAGGCATATGACGACAGGGCACTACTCTGGCTCTTATATTGACCTCTAATGGCTGTCTTGCAGGAACACTATGATCAAGGCAAGTGACCCCTATGAGTAGAAGCAAGGACAGAGGCTAGTCCAGGAACCCCAGGGCTGAAGCTTCAGCTGGTCTCAGCAAGACTGCAATGGACAGTCAAGAAAACTGAAACCATTCTAGTATTTCAAACACAGGGAATTTAATACAGATGATGGGCCACAATGGGGATGAAAAAGCTAGAAAGCCAAACAGGAATGATGAAGCAACCCCAAAATTAACAACAGCGGGAGGCCAGCGTCCTTCAAGGGCTGCAGGACACAGGGAGATGATGGTGTTACCAAAACCCAGAAGCCAGGACCATCCAGCCCGAGCTAGGACCACAGCAGAGGCTGCCCAGCAGGAAGTGAGACCACGGAGGGAGGTATGTCCAGCAGGGATCTGGAAAAGCCATGCAGATTCAGCCATGGCCAGAAATGCCCTCCTCTGCCCACAGCAGAGAGAAGGGGAAATGCCCTGAATTCTCCCTTCCCTCCAGGCTCCAATCTCCTGCCAAAAAGAAAAGGCAGTGCCAAGGGGCCTGAAAAACAGCTGCAGGAGAAGGGCAGGCATGGATGTGAAAGCAAGAGACAATGACCAGTCCAGGCACCAAGGGACAGACACAGCCCAGTAGTTCATGTACCACCCCCTCTGTTCTCAGAGCTTCATTGCTTTCAGTTGTGTCCCTTCTCAACTTCTGTCTGCCCTTCTAGACTGAAAAGGCTGTCCCGACAAGGCAGTCTCTGTGTCCATCCTGTGGGCTCAATTAATTTTACAATTCTCCAGATACTTATTATGCACCAAATATGTGCCAAGCACTCTGCAGGGCAGTGAGAGGAACGGAATACAGAAAGAAATAAAGTACAATTCTTGTGCTCAAGGAGCTCATGGTCTGAAGGAGGGGAGACAGACAAGAGCACAGCCCTCTATAATAGAAAATAATTTATGTGAGGCCTAAGAAGAAACTGTGTTTGGGACAATGGAAGAAGCCTTCCAAGAAGAAGTGACATCTGAACTGGTCCTTAGATGAGAATTTCATCAACTAGGAGAAAGGCATCTCAGGTGGATGAAGAGTCTGACCAAAGGTACCAAGTGGAGGATGGAACATGGTGGCTTGAGGGACAGTGACAAGATGAGGCTGGAGTGGGGAGCGCACGGGGAGAGGATACAGGTAAGACCTGAAGTGTGAACAGAGGTCAGAGGACCTGGAACGCCACACAGCAACGGGGAGCGATCAGAGGGGTTTATCCAGGGGTGTGGCATGAATAGGTTTGTGCTCTAGAAGGATCTCTCTGGCTGCCTATGTGGAGGACGGGTTGGAAGCGGTGAGATCGGAGGCAGGGAGTAGAGTTTTGAGACTTGATTATCACAGGAATCCAGAGAAGAAATGACGAGGAGCAAAGGGGATGGAGAGAAAGGGCAGATGCAGGCCATGGCTCAGGGGCAGGTTAATGCGAAGGATGATGGAGAGAGGCAGGTCACCTGACACAGAGCCTTTCAATGGGCCTCTGCAGTTTCAGCATTTTCCCAAGGCTGTGCAGGGACCAGAGTTTTGAGAGTGGGTGCCCCAGAGTTTGGAGAGAGAGAGGGGGGCCTGCCTTTGATGCCCAGTTCCCTGCCTGGTGGGGCCTGACCTTGGGGACCCTTTTTGCTGCTGATGCACTTTGGGCACTGACATCAGAGCTCCCTGCATCATACCAGAGCTTACAGGGTTTGAGCCATTTTCCTCTGAGAGAGTACAAAGCAAGAAGGAAGAACCCAGAACCGGCTCCTTTAGTTAGTCCAGATGTGGGTAAACAAATACAAATAAGAAATCGATGGAAATAGGGATTCTTTCTCTTCTACCTCTCAGAGAGTATTAATTGAGCCATTCCAGGGGGCTGAGCTTAGAGCCAGGTCTACATTTTCCATCCCTTCTGCACAGTCTTGCACAATTAGAAATCATGCATCTTTTACCGAGCACGTACTTTGTACCTGGAATTGTGCAGAATACTGTTAGAAATTGACCAAACACACTCCCTGCCAAATGAATTCACACGGTAAGCCCTTCACAGTCTGGCCCCAACTTGCTTCTCCAGCACCACCTCTTGCCACTTTCCCACCACACACCCTTCACTGTAGTGACATGGGAGGGACTGGAATTCAGAACTTAAAACTCCATAGAAATAGAGTCACAGACGTAGAAAACAAACTTACGGTTACTGGGAATAAGGCGGAGAGGGATAAATTGGGAGATTGGTATTGACATATACACACTACTATATATAAAATAGATAGTTAATAAGGACCTACTGTAGAGCACAGGGAACTCTACTTAATATTCTGTAATGGCCTATATGGGAAAAGAATCTAAAAAAGAGTGGATTATATGTATATGTATAACTGATTCAATTTGCTGTACACCTGAAACTAATACAACATTGTAAATCAACTATACTCCAATAACAATTTAAAACAAAAACAAAATTTATAAGATGAAAAAATAATAAAAAAAAAAACATAACCTCAATAGATACAGATGAGGACTGAGGCGTTTAACGCATTTGGCTTCACACAGAGAGAACCACTCTTCTGGACCAAACTCAGCAGGATCCCCGGTGGCCACAAGAGGCACAGTAATACTGTCAAGGGAGTACATAATTCAGCAAATATCTGTTAGCCACAGGTCTTGCGCAAGTTTTTTGGCAAAACCCTGAGGAAAAAGGCAAGAGGTAAAGGACCAATTTGCTAAAGGAAGCCAAGTACTGGTAAAGCCCCAAGAAGCCAGGCACTGGCTTACTATTCATTCATTCCTCTGTTCAACAAATATATATTGAGCTTCTAATACATTCAACTAATTCACTGTATTAGGTGCTGGAAGTATGGCTGTGTACAAGATAGACATAATCTCTGCCCTTGAAAAAGTTACAGTCCAAGGAGTAGACAGGCAAAATAAAATGGTCAGTGGCTTCTCCCTATAGGTCTTTTACCCCTAGAGTGATAGACCTCCCTAGTCTGGGAGAAACTCTGCAGATCAAAAGGCCTTGGTCTGACTGCTCCAGGCCATGCCCCCTTGAGAAAGTGCACCCACCTCATCTGCCCAGGATTCACTGGGCAGCGGGGCCCTGCCCTGTGATCTGACCAACAGTGATCAGAGTAGGAGCCCAGGAGATCCAGAAAGGTCTCCCTGTCTTGGTATCACAGCCTCTTAAACTGCTCTTAATGCTTTCTCTCGTGGCTCTAAGTCCTGTACAGTCTGATTTCTGTTGAGCTATCACCACCTGATGGCCAAGGAAAATTTTGTTAAGAAAAGAGAGCCTTGACTAATGGAGTTTAATGACAAGTTGACATAGCAGATTTGTAGTTTTCTAAGGAGGCTTAGCGAGGCTGCCACGAGGGGCCTCATCAATTCTCTACGCTTAGCCCCAGATGGCAGAGGATTTGGCCCGTTCTTAAAGGCTCCTAGAAGGGAATTCCACACTTACCTCCCATAACTTGTTCCTGCACTTAGCACCTCTCACCGGGCAGAAGTCCTACCCCAGAGCTCATCCCAGATCCTCCTGCCCCAGTTAAAGCCCCTTTGCTTTGATTGACATCCATGGAGCTGGATACATACACTCAGAGGTCATCATCTAACCTCTGTACTTCCCAGCTCAAAGACTCGAGGGGGAGGCAGGAAGTGACAGTCCACTTAATGTAATGGACACAGGTGTGTTCTGAGAGGCTGAAGCCTCCCCTAGTGGTGAGGACCAGAATAAGCTCAAGATGCACAGCTAACCCGCATCCCAACTGCCTTTTAGAAGCAGCCTTGGGAGTGATGAGCCAATAAGCTTGTTGGAGGTGAATACACTCACCCGTCACCTTTCAACACGTTGGAGGCAGCAGGTGGCACAGGGACGAGGACGTGGATTTTGGAGTCTCTCAGGTCTGGTCTCATCTGCAAAATAAGGACAATGATCCCCATCTTAGAAAATTGCTGGGAAGATGAAGTGACCTGGCTCCGCAAAGTGCCTGGCGTGAAGCGGATCCCACTCAATAGATACTGTCATTGGCCCCGCTCCCCACTCCCAGGACAGTCGTTAAAAACCTCAATTCAACCACTTTATGTACTCACAGGCCATCTTGTTCTGGAAGGACTCGTTGTACAAATTTATATCCATATAGAGATATAAAGTAAAACAGAATTGCATGAAGTTGCTACATATACCAAGCAAAGTTAAAATGAGGACAGGGAGGAGATAAAATGAAATGAAAAGTAAAGGTGGTACATGAAGCATGTGCTTTAACATTATATTTTGTATATGTTTTTAAAAGATGGACCAAATGCTTGACTTAAAAACTTCCCGGAGGACAAACCAAAGAGGCACTATGGCCAGTTGCTAGATGAAGAGCTTGAAAGAGAAAAATAAGTGAGTTCCCAAGAAAAGCACATTTCTGAACCAAAATTTTTAAATATGTATTCCCTTCAATCCAGAAATTTCTTTTCTAGCAATCTATCCCTTAGAGGTACTCACAGGGGTGCACAAAAACATACATGTGTACAAAGCAAAATGCAAATGAAAATGAGCTAAATTTCCATCACATTGGACTGATTAAATCAATTATTCCAAACCAACTACGAAACAGAAAAAGAATGACAGGGCTTCCCTGGTGGCGCAGTGGTTGAGAGTCCACCTGCCGATGCAGGGGACACGGGTTCGTGCTCCGGTCCGGGAGGATCCCACATGCCGCGGAGCGGCTAGGCCCGTGAGCCATGGCCACTGGGCCTGCGTGTCCGGAGCCTGTGCTCCACAACGGGAGAGGCCACAGCAGTGAGAGGCCCGTGTACTGCAAAAATTAAAAAAAAAAAAAAAAAAGAAAAAGAATGACAGATCCATAGGTCCTAACATGGAAGGAACTGCAAAATAGTTTAAGAGAAAAAGAATCAACTTGCAAACAAATTATGTCCTATATATGTAGTTTGCAGAGAAGTGTATCTTCACTCATGTCAAGATGCTAACGCTGGTTACCCCTGGGGAGTAGATGGGATGATGGGGAAAGTTACAGGGACATTTTTACTTTTTAACTCTACATATTTCCACACTTTGTTTTTGTAATCCTAATAGTTTAACTTAAAGAAAAAGGGGGAAATGTCATTTTTGAAGTTACAGGTAATTAGATATCAGTATTATATCAATGTTAAATTTCCTGAATTTGATCATCATACTATGGTTATATAAGAAAATGTCCTTTGCTTATTCTTAGCAGATACTTGCTGAAGTCGTTTGAGGTAAAAGGCTATGACATCTGCAACTTATTCATAAATAATCAGTTAAAAATAATTTAAAAATAAAATAATAGTAAGTGTACAGAGAGAGTTAGAAAGCCAATATGGCATAAAGTTAATCATTAGGGGAATCTAGCTAAAGGTTATAGAGGATTTCACTGTACTACTCTTGCAATTTTTCTGTAAGTTTGAAATGTTTTCAAAGTAAAAAGTGTCCCTAGAAAGTTATGCATGGTTTCTTCCTTCTGGGGTGGAGACTTTGATGTGCCTTGCCTGGGTCCTATGAGGATCCCATTGTGGATTCTTTTACACGTGTAAGACAGGCACGAATCATCACCCTTGGCTGAGCCTTAAATACAGTTAAGTCAAATGAGGTTACTCAGAGTGAGAGAGTGTGTTCTTTGTAAATGATGTAAGTAGACTGTGTCCTTTGAAGAACTATGCCTGCAGGTTGCCTTAGAGAAGTGGGTTGGATTATTTTCCTAAATCTAAATCTGTAATAAGAATAGTTTGTACTTATAGAGTATTGTTGGATCTTTGAAGATGGCAATGGGGGTGTACAGTAAGTGCCCCACATACGAATGAGTTCAGTTCCAAGAGCGTGTTTGTAAGTCCAATTTGTTTGTGAGCGTGTTTGTAAGTCCAACAAAGTTAGCCTAGGTTTCCAAATAACACAATCGGCTATATAGTACTGTACTGTAATAGGTTTATAATATTTCTCACACAAATAATACGTAAAAAACAAACACAAAAAATAAAGAAAACATTTTTAATCTTACAGGACAGTACCTTGAAAAGGACAGTAGTACAGTACGACAGCTGGCATTACAGGGGCTGGCGTCGAGTGAACAGGCAAGAAGAGTTACTGACTGGAGGAGGGAGAGGAGGTGGGAGATGGTAGAGCTGAAGGATTGTCAGCAATGGAGGTGGAGGGCAAGCTGCACAACCACTTGTAGAGGATGCACGCACGTGACAGTGTACGCCAGACACATGAACTAATTTACGTGACTGGACATTCGAATGCACGTTCAATCTTTGAAAGTTCGCAACTTGAAGGTTCGTATGTAGGGGACTTACTGTATGTATTCTTGTCAAAGTTCATGGGAAATTAAAAGCAGACCATGGTAGGATGGACACCAAGTCCTGATATTTTCTTCACATTGAGGGAAAGATTAGAAGAAGGAGGGTCAGGAGGGAAACTTGATGGACTAGATTATATTTTTTAACAAATGATTTTAGTGACTGGTGTTCAGTGCACAGTTTTATCTAAGCCTGTAATACTCAGACTTTGGGGAAATGAATTGTCAGACTGTTGGGATGGCCTTATTGGACCAACCACACATCTGAAGGGAAGAGGATTTCCATATCAGTCATCCTGGAAGGAGGTTAATCCTGGGGCCTGTGTTGGGAGGGGAGTGGACTTAGGGAGGGAGGGGGGAATTTGCTCTCTTTCTGCGGGTCTGAAGCCAGATTGACCTGGTATGGAGGTAACCGGAGAATTTGAGTGTGGAGAAGAGTCTGCCAGGGTCAGATGGAGACCAGCCGGAGCTACAAAGTCTGCCAGCTGGGAAAGGGCCACCAAAGGCAGCCCTAACCTGCAGGTTCTGGGAACAATATCAGCAGCTGTCACTGTAAGTGACCCACTGCTGAAGTCACTTTCCTTTATCCTGATCCTTCAGGAGAGTCTTGCTCAATGTCATATCTTCCAATCTTGGTCTTGGCTGTGCCAGGGAGAATTGGGGAGGGCCTGTCCCACATTTCAAGAGAGGCCAGGAAAAGAGTAGGGCCCCCAGAATTGGTGGATCAGAGAAGACACCTGGGCCCAGCATCTCAGGGGAACAGAGACAGCATCTCAGACCACAGAAGCAACACAGGGTAGTAAGACGGGAGGTCAGGAAGGAAACTGAGGGCCAATTTCACAATCCCCGTGGGGCAACGCCTGGAACACTCTCAGACATAGCTGGGAGCTAGGAAATTTTAGGGAGGCCAATTTCCAGAAGTTATCTGGGTTTGGGTTCAAGTCATAATAATTTGAATATAAAAAAGAAACATCGGGGGCTTCCCTGATGGCGCAGTGGTTGAGAATCTGCCTGCTAATGCAGGGGACACGGGGTTCGAGCCCTGGTCTGGGAGGATCCCACATGCCACGGAGCAACTAGGCCCGTGAGCCACAATTACTGAGCCTGCGCGTCTGGAGCCTGTGCTCTGCAACAAGAGAGGCCGCGACAGTGAGAGGCCCGCGCACCGCGATGAAGAGTGGCCCCCACTTGCCACAACTAGAGAAAGCCCTCGCACAGAAACGAAGACCCAACACAGCAAAAATAAATTAATTAATTAATAAAAACTCCTACCCCCATCATCTTCAAAAAAAAAAAAAGAAACATCGGGCTTCCCTGGTGGCGCAGTGGTTGAGAGTCCGCCTGCTTATGCAGGGGACACGGGTTCGTGCCCTGGTCCGGGAAGATCCCACATGCCGCGGAGCGGCTGGGCCCGTGAGCCATGGCCGCTGAGCCTGCGCGTCTGGAACCTGTGGTCCGCAACGGGAGAGGCCACGGCAGTGAGAGGCTCGTGTACCGCAAAAAAAAAAAAAAAGAAAGAAAGAAAGAAAAAAAAAGAAACATCACTTTACTCTAGTGGGCTGTAAGACATATCATTACCCTCACATGTTAAGTTTTAATAGAAACTAGCATTATTTTAATAAAGTGGGGTTTTTAACGTGCTCCTAAAAGGCCCTGAAGCATCAGGAAGGAGCAAAGACCCAAAGCAGCAGAAACAGATAACTGAAAATTCAGACCTCAGAGGGAGAGCACCTCTGGGTCCTCTGTTAACCAAACAGGACAGTGTCTCAATGCACAGAAGGTATTTGAGTGCCATCTAATGGCCAGAGTGAGCAGCTGCTTAGAAAGATAAAGAGGAAATATCAATAGATAAGCATTGCATACATGCAGTTTTGTTTTGTTTTTTTTTCTTTTTTTTTTTTTGCGGTATGCGGGCCTCTCACTGCTGTGGCCTCTCCCGCTGCGGAGCACAGGCTCCGGACGCGCAGGTTCAGCGGCCATGGCTCACGGGCCCAGCCGCTCCGCGGCACGTGGGATCTTCCCGGACCGGGACACGAACCCGTGCCCCCTGCATCGGCAGGCTGACTCTCAACCACTGCGCCACCAGGGAAGCCCTATTTGGCCTTTTGAGCGAGCAGGAGACAAGAGAGATGGAGAATGTTTTCCACTGCAAGCTGTCTCGTGAGAGAAAATGGGAATTGCTGTGGCGGGCTGAATTGGAAGTCCAGCGTGAGTGTTCCTCCCTGCAGCCATACTCTCTGCAGTTGCTTCACTGTTTGTACGAGATTCAAGACGAGGAGTTCCTGACACAAGCGATGCCCCTTTTCCAAGGAACGACGATGTTGCGTCCAAACCGGCATGGAGCTCCTCGGGTTCACTCTCTGCGCTAGATTCTGCTGCCAGGTGAAGAGGCTTCAGCTGATTGAGGGCAGACAGCAGGCACAAGCATGGAGGCCCCCCGGTGCAGTGCTGTGAGTACTCCCACCCTCTCTTCTCTCCGGCTCCTATGTTGGTTCCTCTGTCTTGGGCACTGGGGGCACTCTAAGCTTGGCCCCAGGGGCTAAAGGGTCAAGGTCACCAGTGAAGTCTGACTGCCAGAACTGACCACCATTCCCTGTCTGCCTAAGATCCTCCGCCGCAGCGTCCATCCAGGTGACGCGCCCTGCCTGCTTCTGGGTGGGCCTGCTGCGGCCTTGCCTTGTCCTGATGCCCCTCATCCTGCCTCTGCGCTGGCCACTGTATTCTCCACCTCCCATGCTGACCTGAGTTCCCCTCCACACAGCCCACCCGCCTTTCTTTCTCTCTCGACATGATTCTGTCCAAGCAACTACTCTCTCAGCTGCTTCAGGCACTCCCTTTGATGACTGTTGACAATGACATTGGCCCCGAGATCTCCTCCATCACCTCGGAATGTGTGTGTCTCAGAGGCAGTCTCCATTTTTCCCTGCAAAACTGACTTGCTTGTTTGTGTTGATAATGCACTTTGGCCCCAGGCACTTAGCCTGAACTCCACCACCTGCGTGTGACGGCGTAGCTTTCTCTAACCACCCTCCAACCCCAGCAAGATCGTTAACTTCCCCATCCAGGTTCCCCCACCTCAGCTGCAGTATTGATCAGTTAGTACTCTCATGATTTATTCCATGAATATTTATTAGGCACTGATTGAACGCCAGGTCCTACAGGTCACAGATTAACAAGCACAATCCCTGCCTTCCAAGAGCTCAAAATTTGGAGTCGAAGACATACATCCAACCAATAGAGTGTGATGCCCACAGGAATAGAGGACAAGGCATGATAGTGGCAGGAGGAAAGGAGTAATCACACACAAGTGAACCAGAAAAGAAAGAGTCAGAGGAAGAAATGTTGGATTTGGGCTTTTGATTTTCAGACTTTTAACGGTTTTTGCTTTCTCACAGCAAAACCCATGTTCATTGTA
The DNA here is from genome assembly GCF_025265405.1 of Mesoplodon densirostris. NCBI lineage: Eukaryota > Metazoa > Chordata > Mammalia > Artiodactyla > Ziphiidae > Mesoplodon > Mesoplodon densirostris. The sequence goes on along the minus strand of NC_082678.1, from coordinate 45,108,177 downwards.
GAAAAATAAGGATATGTAGATAAGCAAAAGATGGAAATTAATATCAACCAGAATGCCATCACACAGCAACAGCCATCATTAATCACTGAAGTATATCTTCTAGTCTTTTTTTCTATGCACATTTTTATGGGGAAACTGAGCCGCACTGTACATTTTATTTTATAGTCAGATGCCCCTCTCCCCCACCACCCTGGGCTGGGTGCCCCTCCTCTTTGTGGCTCGTCCATCTACAGCCCTTGCCATACTATTCTGAAGTGTTCATTTTGTGTGTCTGCTTCTGCCTCAGTCTGGAAGTTCCTGGAGGGCAGAGGGAGCTGTTTTCCATCTTTTTTATCTGCAGTACTCAGGGACAGTCAGGGAGACTGGTCAGCCCTGGGGACAGCACTTCCCACTGTGGCCTGGCACTCAGAGAGGCAGACCCCCACTGTGCTGTGTACCTCGGACCCCACACACACAGGTCATGTCTTTCCTGTCCCTCTCTCCTTCCCTCAGATTGAGCTGGGTCCCGGTCACAGATGCCTGCTGGCAGGTTCTCTTCTCTGTTCTCCAGGTCACTGGAAGCCTGAAGGAGCTGGACTTGGGTGGAAACTTCTGGAGCCACTCTGCTGTACAGAGTCTTTGTGAGGCCCTGAGATGCCCTAGGTGCCACCTAGAGACCCTGTGGTGAGTCTGGCCTGGGCTCTGTTCTGAAACAGGGATGGACAGGAGATCTAAGATGGAGGCTCAGTCCAGGATGGGGGATTTAGTCCTTGTATTCAACAAACATTCATTGAGCCCGTTTCTGGCCATCCATTGTGCCCGGTGCCAGGACTACTGTGATAAACAAACACAAACAGGATTCTTTTATCACAGAGCTTGCAAAAGACTGACATTAATCAAGGAACCACACTAACAAATGTGTAATTACAGGGCCAGATAAGGGCCTCCAGTGGAAAATTTCCTTAAGGAAAGTGTGCTTGAAGGAGATCTGAAGAATTAGCAGATTGACCTAAGGAAAGCAGGAGGGAAGAAAGTTCCAGGCAGAAGGAACAGCATGTACAAAGGCCCTGTGGCAGGAAGGAAGATGGGAAGTCAAGGAATTGAAAGCAGGCCAGTGTGGCTAGAGGGTAGAGAGCAAAGGGGCAAGATGAGGCTACAGAGGTCAACAGAGCCAGACCATGCAAGATGTCATGGACCCTGTTGGAATTGGGAGTCCTATTACAATGGGATTTTTAAGCAGAAGTTTAGCCAGATCAGTACATTTTCAACATAGAAACAGACTGCAATCTGAAAAATAGATTGAAGGAGAGCAAAAAAGTAGAGGTTGAGAAACCATTTGTAGGAAAATTTCAGTAGTTCCTGTAAAGATGGTGAGAGCTTGGACTAAGGAAAATTACAGTCGTTTCTGTAAGAGATGATGACAGCTTGGACTATGGTGTTGGTCATGGAGGTGGAAAGAAGTGAATGGATTCCACAGATCTATAAAAGTAAAAGCAACCAAACTCAGTAATGGGTTGGATTTATGGAGAAAGGGAGATGGAGACATCAAGGATGATCGTAGGCTTCTGGGCAGAGGAACTCATGGGACAGTGGCACCTTCCCTAAGATGGGAAATACTGGAAGAGGAGCAGTGGGGTGTCATGAGTGTGATTTTATGCATATTTATTTAAAGTTCCTTTGAGGTATCCAAGTGGAGCTATCAAGCAGGTATCAAGTAAAGCTCTATACAAAAATAAGACTGCCCCATAAAACAAATCTTGAAAAATTTAAAAGGATTGATATCATACAAATTATATTATCTGAACATAGTAGAATGAAGTTAGAAATCAACAACAGGGAATTCCCTGGTGGTCCAGTGGTTAGGACTCGGCACTTTCACTGCCACAGCCTGTGTTCAATCCCTGGTCAGGGAAATAAGATCCTGCAAGCCACTCGGCTAGGCCAAAAAAAAAAATCAACACAGAAGGAAATTTGGGAAATTCACAAATACCCAAAAATAAACAACATACTCCTAAATAAACAATGGGTCAAAGAATAAACCACAAGGGAAATTAGAAAATACTCTGAGATGAATAAAATAAAAAACACAACAGACAAAAATTTATTTGATGAGGCTGAAGCAGTGCTTTTTAGAGGGAAATTTATAGCTATCAAGCTATATATTGATATATCAAGTTATATATAGCTTTATCAATATAGCTATATTTTTTTAAAAAGGTGATATCTTGTGCTTTTAAAACTACAATGAGAAATCACCTTACACCTGTTAAAATGGCTATTATCAAAAAGGCAAGAAATAACAAGTGCTGGAGAGGGTGTGGAGAGAAGGGAACCCCCATACACTGTTGGTGGGAATGTAAATTGCAGCCACTATGGAAAATGGAATGGAGATTTCTCAAAAAATTAAGAATAGTACTATCACATGACCCAGCTATTCCACTTCTGGGTATTTACCTGAAGAATATTTTACTTGGGTTGGGCATCTCAGTGAACTCCTACTCATCATTCAAGGCACTCCTCATACATCTTCACCTCCTTCCCTTGTCGAAATTAATCACTCATTTCCTCTGCCTTCACCTGCACCTGACTTGCCCCTTCGGGCATTATTTCATTCATTCACTCACCACCTACTTATTCAGTGCCTACTATGTGCCAGACACTGCTGTAGGCACTTGGGTACAGCTAGTAATGAAAATGGGCAAAACTCCTTCCTCAGGGAGCCTACATTATGGAGGGGGTGGGGACAAAAATTCAAAAGAATAAGTAAAATATGTTATATATGATAAGAGCTATAGAGAAAAGTAAAGCAAAAAGGAGTAGAAGGTTGGGGCTGGGTGTGCAATTTTATTTTATTTTACTTATTTATTTTTAATAGTGACTGGTTTGGGTTTTTTTTAAATTTTATTTATTTATTTATTTTTGGCTGCACTGGGTCTTCGTTGCTGCACGCAGGCTTTCTCTAGTTGTGGCTAGCGGGGGCTACTCTTCGTTGCGGTGCGTGGGCTTCTCATTGCGGTGGCTTCTCCTGTTGCAGAGCACGGGCTCTAGGCACTTGGGCTTCAGTAGTTGTAGCACGTGGGCTCAGTAGCTGTGGCTCGCGGGCTCTAGAGCACAGGCTCAGTAGTTGTGGCGCACAGGCTTAGTTGCTCTGCGGCATGTGGGATCTTCTCGGACCAGGGATCGAACCCATGTCCCCTGCACTGGCAGGTGGATTCTTAACCAGTGAGCCACCAGGGAAGTCCCTGGGTGTGCAATTTTAAATAGGGAGGGTGGTGAGGCAAGATTCCACCAAGGTGACTTTTGAGCAAAGACCTGAAGCAGGTGAGGGAACAAGCCATGAGATATCAGGTACAAAGCTTGTTCCAGGCAGAAGAAACAGCAGGTGCAAAGAACTTGAGGTGGGACCGTGCCTGGAGTGTTTAAGGAACAGCGAGTCCCATGAAGATGCAGCTAAAAGTGATGTGAGATGAGGACAGAGATGACAAGGAGCCAGATCTCCAGTGTCTCACAGGCAGGGACCAGGACCTTGAATTCACCTCTGATGACCTGGGAAAACACGGGAGGATTTTGATCAAAAGAGATCCGAAAACTGACTTATTTGTTTCTACGTCTATCCCCCAGTGCCTGTGCATTTCTGGGGGCTGGGGGCTGAGGGGTCTTACTGACCTCCGCCTGGCCCACAGGGCTGGCCCCGAGTAGACGCTCAACGGGTGCTTGTGGGTGCTTGTGGAATCAACAGGTAACTAAACTCAAGGCCACGGGCATGTGTCTCCCATAGGTTGGCCGGCTGCGACCTCACAGCTGAAGGCTGCAAGGACCTTGCCTCTGGGCTGAGCGCCAGCCAAACCCTAGTGGAGCTAGAATTGAGCTTCAGCATGCTCCTGGACACTGGAGCTGAGCACCTTTGCCAGGGCCTGAGACAGCCAGGCTGCAAGCTGTGGCGACTGTTGTAATTGCTCCTCGTTGGCACCACTTTGTGGGGTGCGCACGGGGAGGTAGAGGGAGCTGCCCTACCACCATGGGACAGAGAGAAGGTGGAGGTTCACAGGGGCCACGAGAGCTTCCCGCTGAAGCCCTCACAATCCTCCTCGACTTTTGTTCTTATATCAGAAGCTCGCTCTCCTTTCATCCTGTATTGTAGATGCCCTTAATGTTGAAACCCACCAAAGCATCCTATGTCAGGTAACTCTGGGCAATTGGCAGGGCTGATGCAGCTAAGAATGAGATCCAGGCATACTAGTGGAACACTGGGTAAATTAATCATATAAGGTTGATAGGGTGAGTGGGCAGGATTCCCGGGAATCACACAGGAGTGAAAAAGGGAGTTCGCCTGTATCCTGAGCGGCTCCTTGGCTGCAAGAGGAAAATTTAAATCTCCCAGGTTCCTGCAAGCCCATCAGGTCTTTATCTCCCTTTAACGTCACCCCAGAACCCCCAAAGGGCCATGGGTACTAGAAAGGGGAACCAGACCCCAGGTACCCCGAGGAAAGGGCCTGACTGAGGGCCCATATGTGTCTCCCCTGCAGGCTGGTCAGCTGCGGCCTCACGTCCGGCTGCTGCCAGGTCCTGGCCTCTGTGCTCGGGTCCAGCCCCAGCCTGACCGAGCTAGACCTGTAGCAGAACAACCTGGATGACCTCGGCATGAGGCTGCTCTGTGAAGGACTCAGACAGCCTACCTGCCAACTCACACTACTGTGGTGAGGCCCTGTGGGTCCCTTCCGGTCAGAGGGCAGGGAATGGGGGTGAGGGTAGCAAGGGATGCAAGTGCTGTGGAATGGGACAGGGGAAGGGAAAGGGAAAGATAAATGCATGGCCAGCCTGGGTTCCTTGCCAGCTCTGCCACTTACTTAGGCCGTGTGACTCGGGCGGCTCTTCATCTGAGACTTGATTTCTTCATGTGTCTGATGGGACTGTCATGTCCACTTCATAGACTATAATGGAACAAGATACACATAAACGCTAGGACAGGGCTCAGACAGAAACGGGCTCAGAGCACCAGAGACCTGCATGGCTGAAGAGCAGCAAGCGCCCAGCCCTCATTTCCACCCTGCAGGCCCCGAGGCTGATGCTCTGCTCTGAGCACCACTCCCCACGCTGCCTCCCAGCCACTTCCTCTCTCCTTCACCTCCCGACAAGCCCACTGGCTGTTCCCGGCTGAACCCTTCCCTGCAGCTCCCGGCTGAGGCCCTGTCACACACTCAGAGACCTGACAGGCTCCAGACCCTCCACGTCCCACCCCCTCTGGTCCTACCCTCGAGCTCTAGTGGGCCTTCAGAGGGGTCTGCAGAGCCTGGGCCCTGGCCGTCCTCAGCCAGGCCTCCCTCGTGGGCTCTCAGGCTGAAGGAGTCGTCAGGGCAAGAGAGCAGGGGAAACAGTCTGCAGGTCTCCCAAAGTTGATTCCAGCCATACACACCAGGGGAGTACCAGGCCATTCCCCACCAAGGATTTCTGGCTCCATGATGCAAGCCTCTCCAGACCTTGGCCTTTGCGGGCAGAGCTGGATTCATGGCCCAGCTCACCGGTTACTGGTCTGGGTTGCCTCAGAGCAGCCCACTCTCGGTCGTCCTGCGAAGGTTTCTGCTTCCTTCCTCTCAGAGCCCCAGGACCGACTGGGAGGGATAACCATCTACGTGGGGGGCTCCATCCCCTCCCTAGGGGACACTAGCTCTGATAGCAGCAATGAGTGAAGTGTGCAGCGCCCTTTACAGTGTGCAGGGTCTTTACCCCTGCCTTGTCCATGGGCTCACAACAGGCAGACCAGGTCCACCTGTGTTAGAGGTGAGGCCACGGAGGCCCAGCGAGGGCAACAGCTGTCCCTGATCTGATGGAAAACCCAGAACACAAGGCCTATGAGAATGGAAACCGGGCACTCTCTTCCCAGCAAAACTTCTAGCCTATGGGCAGGAAGCCCCAGGACCTACCCCTGGGTGGTCATTTTGAGGCCATGGAGAATAAGTGTTCTGTGGTGGATGCTGTGAGGCGCTACCCAGATGCCCTCCGGGAATGAAGATGTAACCCCGAGTCACTGGGAATGCTACTGGCAGCAGCTACCGGGATGGCCTCTGCCAGCAAGGGCCACCTCACCCAAGGTCACGTCCCCTTCCTGGTGTGGCCTGCATCCAATGCCTGACTGGCGTTGGGATATAAAGACCCAGCCCCTCCTCCCAATTTGGGAGAGCTTTGAGGGGTCATCCTGACTTCAGAGCCCCCTGTAGAGCCGGCTGAGGTCTCCATTGAGACTGCATTACAGCCCAAGTTCTCCACCTGCCCAGACCTGCTTCCCTCCTTCCCTCGTCCTGGTGTTGACCCAGTGCGCCTCACTTTACTTTCCATCTCAGAGCCTGATTCCCAGGGAACCCAATCTGTGACAGGTTCCAGTAGGAGGTGGCAGATTCCACAACTGTGAGCCCCGAGGACCTCGGGATCGCATGGGGGTCCCGGCCGAACCAGGCTTCCTTTGTGCTTGCAGGCTGGATCAGACCCAGCTGAGCGAGGAGGTGACAGAGGTGCTGAGGGTCCTGATAGAGAAGCCTCAGCTGCTCATCTCCAGGATATGGTAAGGTGGGGACACCCAGAACTCCCACCTGCTGATCGAGGCCCAGCTGAGTCCTTGAGGCTGGTCCAGAGCCAAGAGATGGGGAAAGAAATGTGGGGTGGAGGCAGAGACAGCAGAGCTGGGAAGAAGCCAACAAAGTACAGCAGCCAGAGTGAGGCTTGGTTGTTTGTTTAGTGCAAATAGAGTCATGCAACTCTTCTGCTTAAACCATTCCGTGAGATGAAAAAGATGAACAAATGGAAGAAAGTGAATGGGTGCGTGGGTGAGATTTGGAACATGGAAAGCAATGACCACCAGGGGGAGACAAAGACAAAGAGAGAGGGCCTTGGCGGGGAAATACCACCCCCATGCCCCCCCATACACCTACACACATATACACACACTCCGGGCTTGAGGGGTAAGCCCCAGGGACGGGAGAGTCCCTCTTCCTCCCCGGGGAACCTGCTGCAGCTCCATGCTTTCCCAGTGTGGTCCATCTCGGCCCGTGACTGCAAAGGTCATCTGTCCCCAGGTTCTTGGGCGCCAGGCCTCGCTGAAAATGGAAAGGAAGGGGCTCCTAGGCTTAGGAGAAGGATCCATTCATCAGAGAACAACATTCCCTGCAGCCCCACAATGTGTTAGGCACACAGCAGTGAACAAAGACCCAACTGCAGGGGCTCAGCCCAGAGGGGAGAGAGACAGGGGCAAGTTATCCCCCCGCCTGTAGAATTACACTCGGGCTCCTGTGAGCACATTGATGGGCCTACTGGACTCTATCCAAAGCAGCTGAGCTGAGCTCTGAACGCTGGGAGGGGTTAGCTGGGCCGAGAAGGGGTCAATTCCTGGCAGAGGTCTTTGTGCCGAGCAAGAGCCTGCTGCCCGATGTGCACAGAAGCCAAGACTAGGACGCCAGCTTTTGAGAAAAGAAAGAGTTTTATTGCTAGGTCAGCCAGCAAGGACACAGGAGGTGAGGCTCTCAAATCTGTCTTCAGGGTGACATTTAAAGGGTTAGAGAAATTTCACACTTGGAAGCTGACTGGCTAGAATCGAATCAGCCACACAAGCTACTCGCGCTGCTGAAGCCAGATTTTCCTTTTTTGAAGGACTTCTTACTCCATAAAGGGCTCCTGTGGCAACATTTCTGTTCTTTGAGTTCCATAGACTGAAGCTTCTTGGTTCTGGGGTCATCCTGGAGACATGGGTTCCCGTCTTGCACATGTGCTGTGCTGTCTCTGTAAAATAACTCAAGGCTGGATTAATCAATCAACATATTTAAGGAGGCAAAACCAGTTTCAGCTGGTCCACGTTTTACTTGCTGTTTCAGTAGAGGCACTGAGCTTAGCTTCTTTGAGGAATAGGAGGCTAGGGACCTGGAGCAGGGCTACTCAAAGTGTGGTCCGCAGACCAGCAGCATCAGCATCACCTGGGCGCTCGGTAGAAATTTCCCCACTCCAGACCTGCTGAGTCAGAATCTCTGGGGTGAATCTGTGTTCTAACCAGCCTCCAGGTGATTTTTTTTTTTTCAGTACGTGGGCCTCTCACTGTTGTGGCCTCTCCCATTGCGCAGCACAGGCTCCGGACGCACAGGCTCAGCAGCCATGGCTCACGGGCCCAGCCACTCTGCAGCATGTGGGATCCTCACGGACCGGGGCATGAACCCGTGTCCCCTGCATTGGCAGGCGGACTCTCAACCACTGCGCCACCAGGGAAGCCCTCCAGGTGATTTTTAACACCAGCTTTAGAACCACTGGTCTAGAGGTAAGTGAGCAGTTGGAGTGGCACTGGTGGGGCTGGGAGCGGGGGCCAGGGGCACAGGACCTGACACCTTTGGGGCCATGTTAAGAACTTTTTATCTTACCCCCCAAAGCAATAGACATTTCAGGGCTTTAGCAGTGAAGTGCTGCCAGATTCACACTTTCAGATCAGCTGCTGAGTGAAAAATGGACCAGAGAGAGCCAAGAGCAAAAGCAAGGAACCCTTTAGGATGATGCAGTGGTTTGAGCCACAGATTCCAGGGCCTGGGACCAGGGTGGAGGCCATGGAGGTGGAGAGAATAGAAAAGAGCTGTTTTGGAGGTGGTGTCAAGGTAATTAATTAAAGTGATCAATCAGCTCTCAGAGTGGCCGAGGGAGAAGTCAGGACGATACCCCAGTTCTGGCATAAACAGCTGGGTGGATGCAGGCCATTTGTGGAGATAGGGACTATGGGAGAAGCCCAATGGGGACCATGAGTTTAAATTCAGATGTGTTGAATTCAAGTCGGGATGTCATGTAGACAGCCCCCAGCATCCTCCCAAGATCTCAGGGAGAATGAATTCTGTCTAGGAAGCCAAGTCTGACGATCCCTGATGAGGGCCCAGGTGGAGGAGGGACGAGTGATATGTCCTCATTCAAGCGGCAGAGACAAGAATCAGGTACTTTGAAGGGGCCAGGCTGGGAGCATCGTGATGTGGGGTTGCAGGAGGGTGGTGGCAGCTGTGAAAGGTCACTCCCTCCAACCCCCTGCCTCTGGAGTGGGACAGGGCAGGATACCCACCTAGGAGAGACTGCGAGATCTTCTACTTCCAGAACCTTGCAGGATTTCTGCTTCCCTCTCTCCCAGCCATGGGGGCTGGGGCTGCCCCTCTCCTGAACATCTATAGCATGTCTCAGACTCTGAACCGGAGCCCAGTCTTCCAAGGTCCGCTCTGGGCTTCGGAGGCCTGGGAATCACCTCTCCATCTCTGCCCATCCATCTTTTGAGCCATGCTCCTCTTACAAGCTGCCCACCCAGGACATGCTGGGAAGAGCGACACTTCTGGGAAGTGGGAAAGGGGAGGGAGGAGGGTGGGGGCCAGCTGGGCCTCCTCAGATAGCAGGCAGACCAGTCTTGGGAGTGGGCCCTCCATGGTCTAGCCCCAGGGGGCCGGGGGGGGGCCAGGCAGGAGAATCTAAAGCTGGCCACTGCCCTGTCTGTTCCAGAGGGAAGCTCCCCTCAAGTAGCACAGGTGGAACCCTTCTGTCTGTCGTCTCCTGCCCCTCTGGGGGACCGACACACAGAGTCTCTGGGGACCGAGGATGACTTCTGGGGTCCCACAGGGCCTGTGGCTACCGACGTAGTTGACAAAGAGAGGAGCCTGTACCGGTGAGTGAGGGGGCTCTGCCTGTCCCCCATCCCCATCCTGGGTCCCCACAGGGAGTCTGATCCCCACTCTTGGCCCATTGGGTCCCCCCCAGCCCCCTGCCAAGCCACCATGCAGGGACAGGGCTGAGATACTGGGTTGGTGCTTTTATTATGGAAAAAGAGGTTTTGCTACAAACATTTTTTAAATAGACACAAAAGTAGAGTCCAGGGAACTTCCACGTACCCATTAACCAGCTTCAACAACCATTTTTGCCAAATTTGTTTTAACTATTCACTTGCCCCCCCTTTTTGTTGTTACAGTATTTTAAATCCAAGGCATTGGGTGATTTTATCCTTAAATATTTTGTGATACATTTCAAAAAGTACAAATAAAGACCTTTTCTTCCATAACCACAATGCCATTTTCACATCTCACAAAATTTACAATAAGCCTTTTGTATCATCTAATACCCAATCCATATTCAAATGTGCTCAATTGTCTAAAGTGTGTCTTTGCAGATTATTTGTTGTAAGCACGATCCAAAGCCCACTCATTGTATTTGACTTATGTCTCAAATCTCATCTAAATCTCTTTTCATCTATATGCTCCTGTTTCATTAATATCTACTGTGTGCTAAGTTCCATGCTAGTAACTGGGGGCCCTGAGATGAATAAGACAGCCCTGCCTTCCAGGGTTTACAGTCATAAGTAATAAATTATAACCTTTGTCATGATCTCTCACATAACACATTGCCGTTCACCATCACAGACATTATCACAGCTGAGAGAGACTATCACTCCCAACTTAACATCTACAGAAGCTGACATCTACCATTTACCAGATGGGGAACCTTGGGAAAGTCACTTAAGAACACTGTAAAGTGTTGTTTTCAGCTCCAAGGGTTTATCATTAATATTACCATGAAGATTGTTATTAATTATTGGCAAATAACCCTTTAAAAACAAGAACACTTTCCTATTTCATTATCATCATCATCATTACAGAAACAGCCAACCACCCCTAGGCATGTATTAAGCTATCCAGCTGCATTAGGTCACTGATTACTCATGACTGTACCCTAGTTACAGATGGGGAAACTGAGGTTAGGGGGGTTCAGTATCATGCTCAGGGATCCACAGTCAGAGAGCAGAGAAGTCAGTATTCAAACCCAAATCCATTTGACTTCAACGTCTGGGCTTAGGGCCACTCTACAGGATCCGTAGTGCCTGGCACAGGATCTGGTAGATGCTCAGTGAATTTGTATGGAGTAATTCAGTGTCCACTTCTTCCCATTTTTCCCAGAGTTCACTTCCCCGTGGCCGGCTTCTGCCACTGGCCCAACACTGGTCTCCGCTTTGTGGTGAGAGGGCCAGTGACCACTGAAATTGAATTCTGTGCCTGGGACCAGTTCCTGAACAGGACATTCCCACAGCACAGCTGGATGGTTGCAGGGCCTCTGTATGACATCAAGGCTGAGCCAGGAGCCGTGTACCTCCCTCACTTTGTGGCCCTCCAAGGTAAGCAAGAGGAAGGTGCGGAAGCAAGGTGCTGGTGGTAAGAATGGGCCTGAATGGGGCTTTGGATGGTAATGTCCTGAGGGAGGAGCTTGTGGCTTCCTTAGGGAGCCTGAGAGAGGGTTGCAGAAATGGAGACAGCTTTTCTCTCATTCCACGGTGCTCTGGGCATATCTTTCTGAAGCACTTTTGTCCCCAGGCTCATAATTATTTTTGCCTGAATTACTTGAAAGTTTCCCTAAATAGAAAGTACAATAAAAACTAGCATTTATTAAGTTTTCTTTACATAGATTGGAAACATTATATACTCAGTTGAGATTTTCAAAAAGATTTTTCAAAGATAGGACTATTTATAAAGTAAGGCTAAGTGAACTAATTGAGGCTAAGTGAACTAATTGAGGCTAAGTGAACTAACAAGGAATGTTGGGGACCCTGGAGACTAATGACAAATGGGAAGCCACTGCTTCTCCTACAGGCAGGGAGAAGAAGCAGTGTCACCAGACTCCATTTGCAAGATGGAGCCATGAAAGAGGGGCTTTCCAGAAGGAGATGTAGTCATAAAGGGTAACGTAGTTACCTCTCTCACCTCCAAAGACTTCCCACAGAGAAAGTTCCAAGAAATATAAGCTCACAGTCAAAAATTACAAACAGTCAACAAGACACCATAAATGAGAACCAGCAGAAACATAGGTACCAGAACTGGTCCCATTAAATAAATAAGTAAATAAAATTTAAAAAAAATTTTTTAATAAAATAAGAATGGGTCCCAGGACTTCCCTGGTGGTGCAGTGGTTAAGAATCCGCCTGCCAGTGCAGGGGACACAGATTCGATATCTGGTCCAGGAAGATCCCGCATGCTGCGGAGCAGGTAAGCCCATGCACCACAGCTACAGAGCCTGCGCTCTAGAGCCCGCGAGCCACAACTACTGAGCCCGCATGCCGCAACTACTGAAGCCCACGCACCTACAGCCCGTGCTCCACAACAAGAGAAGCCACTGCAATGAGAAGCCCGCGCACCACAAGGAAGAGTAGCCCCGCTCGCCGCAACTAGAGAAAGCCTGCACAGCAACAAAGACCCAACGCAGCCAAAAATAAATAAAATAAAATAAAATAATCTATAAATAAATAAATAAATAAATAAATAAAAAAGAATTGGTCCCATAAAGACTTCAGACATTTTGTGTTATCAGAAACAGAACACAAAATACGTATGTTTCATTTGCTTAAAGAAATAGTCTAGGGGAAAAAGCAATAAACCATTAAAAATGATAAGTCAAATTTGGTAACAAGCTAATTAAAGAAAATAGGAAAACATAAAGAAAAAAAAAGATTAAGTGACAGGGAGGATACCATGAGCAGGCCTAACATACATCTAATCAGAATTCTAGAAGGATATGGTAGAGAGAATGGAGAAGATGAAATAGTCAAAGAGAGAACTGCCAAGATATGTCTAGATTGCTAAAAGATGTGACTTCTCAGAATGAGAAATCCAAAAAATCCACGGGCTATGACAGAAACATGAAAAGGTGTTGCTTCAAAGAAAAACTAGTGGAAAAGGGAAAGATGGTAATTATAGTTGTATTTGGTGAATTCTTCAGCATTTTTTCAGATGGTATACACCACTGTGGTATTATTTTCACACACACAAAAAGCAGTTAATACTCTCTGCATGGCCCCTTCTGGGATTAACATCAGTCAGCAATGTTCTGATTGGTGCCCATGCAGCCTAAGGGCCTTGTCTGTTTTGCTGGATGTCCCTCTGCTGCCCAGAAACCATTGCATTGCAGCAGTTGCCAAGCAACTCAGGGATGGAGCTAGGACTCCTGACCTCTAGGCCTGTGTCTCTTCCACTACCAACCTTCATCCCTCAAACTCTCTCTTCATCTCAGGCTCATCAATGTCCACGCCTGGTCAGATGTCTTGGCTGCAAATCAACTCTGGCTGATTTAGGCAGAAAAGGAATATATAGGAAGATTCTTGAGTAGCTTGTAGACTTAACAAAAGGTTAGGCAACAAGTCTTTAAAAAAAAAAATGGCAGTGACCAAAGGATGCTAGAAACCAAGAACATAGCCAAGGTTACACCAAGAAAAATAGGAAGAGACCTGTGCTGCAGGCACAAGGGTATATACTACCCTTAGCCTCTCCATTTCCTCACTGCCCCTTCCTTCTCCTTGACCTCCACCTGCCTGGAGTCAAACCTGTCAGCATCACTCAATGGCCCTCACAGTTACAAAATCCATACCAGCCAGGTAACCATGGGGTCAATAGCTTTCCCAGCTCCAGGGCCAGGGACTGGGCCTCTGTATGGGTTTGGCTAAAGGGAGTTTCTGCAGTGCTCCCACCCTAGAGACAGTATTGCCCAAAGTCCCCGCATGATGGCTTCCCTGGCTGGGTCCTCCAGGAAGGCCACTGGGCCTGCACCTGGGGACATCACTCCCCCAGCCAAGCCAGACTCAGTGAGGGCACTAAGTCCTTGCCTCTTGAATGCTTTCTTTGACAGGGAACTACGTGGACATCCCCCTGTTCCAAGTGGCCCACTTCAAAGAAGAGGGGATGCTCTTGGAGAAGCCAGCCAGGGTGGCGCCATATTACACCGTCCTGGAAAACCCCAGCTTCTTGCCCATATGGGAGTTCTACTGAGGGTGGTCCACGCTGCTCTGCGCTTCATTCCCATCACTTCCACCGTGTGGCTCTACCATCACCTCCATCCTGAAGAAGTCACCTTCCGCCTCTACCTGATCCCCAGTGACTGCTCCATTCAGAAGGTGGCAGTAAGAGCCAGAAAGGTCGGGCCAGGGTGGGCTGACAGCAAACAGGAAATGTCACCAGAAAGTCCCCTAGATGGGTCAACTGGGAATAAGGATGGGACTCTTATAAGCAGGAGCCTTGAAGTGGATGAATAATCCTGCCCCTGCTCAGCCATGGTCTGGTCTGGATCCCTAAGGTCTCCTCCAGCTGGCTTTGCTGCTCCATCACTCATCTCTGGACAAGCCTCTTCCCAGGAGTCAAAAGATGAGTGGTCACCATGCTTAGAACTGTCTCCTTTCCCCCATTCCCATGTCTTCTCCAGCAACGCCCTGATTCCCACCCTGAGTATCGCAGAGGCCAAGCATGGGGCTCTCTGTGTAGCAATGCATGGGGGGTGAGGGGTCAGCAGGGGTGGTATAGCCCCCTCCACCAACACAAACACATGGAAGCCCCATCTCACTTTGTTCAGACCAGATTCCATAGGGTGGGATCTCTGGGACGCCAGACATACCTCCTCCCTTGATCCTTGTTCTGTATACTCCTCAGGCCATAGATGATGAAGAAAAGAAGTTCCACTTGGTGCGAATACACAAGCCGCCCCCGCTGACCCTGCTCTCCATGGGCTCCCGCTACGTTGTGTCTGGTTCGGAGAAGCTGGAAATAATGCCGGAGGTGAGCCGCCCAGATGTTTGGCCCTCACCAGGGTCAGAGGTACTGCTTGGGGATACCTGTGGGCAGGTCTCAGAGCTTTCCCAGGGACGAGGTGAACTGGGGTTGGGCAGACATGGAGTGGGATGTAGGGTGAACAGGAATGCTTCAAAGATTGGGAGAAAGGGAGTTAGTTGGCGGGGGTCACATTCAGGATGGGGACAACATTGGGAAGGGTTGGGCTATAGGGTGTTAAGGATCTCCAGTCAAAACCACCATGGGCTTCCCTGGTGGCGCAGTGGTTGAGAGTCCGCCTGCTGATGCAGGGGACACGGGTTCGTGCTCCGGTCTGGGAAGATCCCACATGCCACAGAGCGGCTGGGCCTGTGAGCCATGGCCGCTGAGCCTGCCCGTCCGGAGCCTGTGCTCCGCAACGGGAGAGGCCACAGCAGTGAGAGGCCCGTGTAACGCAAAAAAAAAAAAAAAAAAAAAAAAAAAAACAACCCACCATGAACACACCTGTAGCTGAAGACACTGGGTTTAGGACTCGTTGCAGTGGGAGAACACACACCCTGGGGAACCACGGGGCCTCTCAGTACAAAGGTAGGAAGAACCTATTATAGGATCTGGGCCTTGGTTGGGTAATTTGGGGGAAGGTCTAAGGAAATGAAGGTTTGCTCTAGATTGGGTGTTATCAGAAAACAGGGGCAATGCTATGACTGGGAACCTCAGCAAATCTTATCTCTAGGCAGGGCAGACCCAACAAGGATAAAGCTGTAACTGCTTAAATAGCAGGCACTCATTTAGCAGGGAGGGCGGAGATGGAGGAATAAGGATCTGGGTTAGAATGTGTGAACACTACATTTAAGGATGAGTCCTGACTCACTCATGGGGTACCCAGCTGTGCTTATCCTTCTGAGGATTTGTGGAATATTTAAAGAGCAGTGTCTAAAGGTGGCAATTACTTTCAGTACAGGAGATGGTCAGAGGGTTCCTACGGGGTTGAGCAGGGCCAAGAAGGTGTCAGGTGGAGAAAGACCTTATTCTCAGGATGAATCGTGGCTTCTCACAGGAAGATTCTTTCTCTCTGCAGGAACTAGAGTTCTGCTATCGGAGCCCCAGAGAATCCCAGCTGTTCTCTGAGTTCTGCGTTGGCCATTTGAGGTCAAGGATCAGGTTGCAAATGAGAAACAAGAAAGATGGGACTGTGGTATGGGAAGCCTTGGTGAAACCAGGTAAAGTCAAGTCCAGGGAGCACAAAGGTAGGAGAGAGAAAGTCAATCAAAGTGTATGTGTATGTGTGGGGGCCAGTTTGTATTATCACAGTTTGCTGATGAGAAGAAATATCCCAGGGCTTCCCTGGTGGCACAGTGGTTGAGAGTCCGCTTGCCGATGCAGGGGACGCGGGGTTCCTGCCCCGGTCCGGGAAGATCCCACATGCCACGGAGCAGCTGGGCCCGTGAGTCATGGCCGCTGAGCCTGCGCGTCCGGAGCCTGTGCTCCGCAACGGGAGAGGCCACAACAGTGAGGCTCGCGTACCGCAAAAAAAAAAAAAAGACCCCACAATATTTCTTTTAAAAGGAGAAAAAACTCCTCGGGGAAGCCCCGCGCGGAGCTGGGATCCTGGCCGTCTGCACTTCCGCTTCTTCGGCCCCAAGTCCCCTTTTCACGCCCCTGGGTCCCAGCTCGCACCCCCTCCTTCCTGCGCCCCGCTTCAGGTTGCCATGGAAACGGGGCAGGTTGCACACACACTCCTGAGGCGCCAGCCCTGGAGCGTCCTGGAGATTGAACCTGGACAGCCAGCCTCTGCAACAGGCGGGGGCGCTGAAGCGGGAGCCAGGAGCAAGAGGCGCCTCGACTGAGACAAAAGCTGCGCAGACCCTGCAGAGCCCCCGCCCCCTCCCCGGCTCCGCCCCACGCCGCCCCCTCCCTGGTAGTAGAAATACAGCCGCAGCCCCGCCGCCGCCCACTGCGCCTCGACTCTGCCCGGACCCGATCACCCGGAACAGGCAGACACGCCTCGCCGCGCTTCTCTCCAATGGCTGACCAACTCTTTCAGCGCAAACCCTGGGACCACGAGCAGCTTCGCCCGGACCCCGACTCTGACTCCGAAGGCCTGTTTGACAAACCTCCTCCAGAAGAGACCCCGGCTGTCCGCAGGCCCAAGTCGGCGTGGGCCGCGGGCAGGAAGGCCGGTCGGCGCACTGGTGGGAGGGCGCAGGGGGCCCGCCCTGGGCAGCCCCCCAAGGCCGCGGCGCGCCCCCAGCCCCAGGAGGAGGCGCCTCCACTGCACGAGGGCTGCTATCTCGACCATTTCCCGCACCTCTCCATCTTTATCTACGCGGCCATCGCCTTCTCCATCACCTCCTGCATCTTTACCTATATCCATTTACAGCTTGCCTGATTTGCTGGGGATGGGCTCAGGGCTGAGGGGGGAGGGAAGGGAAAAGAAGGGCTCGGCATCTTGTGTCTCGAGACGCGCCGCACCCCCTTCACCTAGCTTTCGATGCTTCTTTTCTTCTCTGCTTGTCAATACCTTTGTCTAACTGTTCATCAGTAGGAACGTCCAAAGCAGCTACTGCTAATGAAATAAGCACCTGGGGATTAGAGGCGGGAACACAGACTCCAACGTTTAGAATCTCGCGGTGCGATTGAACCCCATTTATAATGAGAATAATGTCCTTGGACCCTACCGCTTTGTGAGGTGGGGGCACGCAGAGGAAACCTGTCATTTTGTGTCTGGGGCGGGCACAGCGAGCCCAACCTTCTGTTCTTTAAGGGATGAGCCAGACCCGGCCCGCCGCCTTCCAGAGAGAGGGCCCCGCGGGGAGGGTCGGCGCCCTGGCCTGGGATAAGCCGAAGCCTTGTGATGCTGCATCGCCCCCGGAAGAGCCAGCAGTGACCCCCGCCACCGAGCTGGCGCAGAGCCCGGAGCGTGGGAACTGGCAGACCTGAGAGCGCAGGACACAGTGAGTTTGTCGGGGTAGCGCGCCACCTGCCCAGAAGCTTGAGCTCACCCAAACTGTGCGTTTCCCTCCCTGCCTTAGGGTTTGATGCCGCTACCGATGTCGGGCCGAGCTGAGACACAGCCGAAGGAGCTGTCCTGCCGGGAAGCCACACTCTCGTCGTGTCCTGGACGTCTTGGGACCAACGTCTGCAGACCTCCAGAGACGCACGCCCATAGCTTGCATGCTGCGCGGGATGAGGCGCTGGGGTCCACAGGGGGCTGTCATTGCTGTCTTTGGGGACCTGGGGGGCTTCATCCTGGCCCAGAGCCCTTCCAGAGCTATGGGGCCTAAGATCAAGGGGGTGAGGGAGTCTCTCATTGATAAGAATTCGTGCTAGGAAACCATCCAACCCCTAGGGGTTTGTCATCTCATACCCAAAAGACCTAATACCAAAACCCACCTTGGCAGGGTATTTACCCACCTGCCATTCTGTTTACATATGAATGTTAAATGTCAGAACATAACGCTCTAATCCTGCATATACTTTACTTGGAAATGTCTGTAATTATGGTACCTCTGATGGAATAAATGCTCCTTTTCCAGTCTCCTTTATATTCTGTTCTTTATTAATTTCCAACTATGCAGTGGGCCCACCAGACTTCCTGGTCTGCTCCAAGTTTCATCCCATAATCTTCACAACATCCCTACTGTCCCTGCGAAAAAAATTTCATCCCATTATCCAGCATTCCAAGATACAGCATCTCTCTCCACTAAATAGCTATACAGACCTCTAAATGACATCTTCTCCATATCACGTCCTGACAGCATACCAGTGTCCAGTTCTACTGTCCCCTGATAGCAGGTCTGTCACTATCCCATTGTGGCATTATTCACTGCCCCTCAGTATTTAGTCTCCACTTGCCTCCATTATCAGGACACTTCTGCCCCTGGACAGTCCTCCCGCTGAGCTCTACAATTTGCCCCCTAATTCACCCAGCTTGTATCTTTATAAGCTCAGTGTTTGCTAATGTCAGCGCCTTGTTATTTCCCAGTTCTGTTTTCCCATAATCCCATATCACTACATGCCTTAATATCTTGCCTCTTTATTTCAGTGCCAAAAGCATGACATCCACCATTTCCCAACATCAGCCTGTGCTGTGCAGCCACAGTTGACTACAATATTTTTCCCCCAATAAAAGGCACTATTCCCCAAAATTAAGTCTCCAAGTTACCACAATATGTACCTCTCTCTGTTTTTCCAGTTTTCAATCTTGGATATTGGATCTTTACTGTCCTTTAATGACTAACCACTGAATCCCAATACATGGTCCAGTGCTCTCCAAACATTTGGTCCCATTGTTTCCCACACATCCCCTTTTTTCTTTACTTTTTTTTTTGGCCGCACCACAGGGCATGTGGGATCTTAGTTCCCCACCGCACCCCCTGCAGTGGAAGCTTGGAGTCTTAACCACTGGACCACCAGGGAAGTCCCTCACACAACCCCTCTTGTCCCTCACACAGTCCTTCAGTGACTACTCAGGATATGATCTCCCAATATTTTGCCCTCAGTTAATCCCCTGATAGAACACCCCCCCATTCCCAAAACCAAAGTTCCCTGTTCCTTGATATTTGACACATTGTTCCACAAATATCATGACCCTTTCTGTGCCACCAAATCTAGGCCTCCATTTTCTTCCCTAAATTCCAATATCTGGTTCCCATGATTATACCATTATTAGATCCTATTGCTCTACACTTTAAACATTGACTCCAATATTCTCCTAAATATCCAGCCCCATTAGATCCCTTTATTTCAGGGTTCACTGTATCATTCCTCAAATACTTGATTACTGTCTCCCCAATATTGCACTCCAGTCTTCCTTAACATTCACCTCATCATTGCTACCCCTGATGTTAAGCTCACCCCAGCCCCAAAATCAATCTCTCTTCTCATACCCCCATATTCTCCCCTATTAGCCCTTACTTTTCCCCATAACTCGTTTTTGTTGTTGTTGTTTTTAGGATGGCTACAATTTTTTTTTATAATTTTTTTAAAATTTATTTATTTATTTTATTTTTTTATGGGTGTGTTTGGTCTTCATTTCTGTGAGAGGGCTTTCTCTAGTTGTGGCAAGCGGGGGCCACTCTTCATCGCAGTGCGCGGCCCTCTCAATATCACGGCCTCTCTTGTAGTGGAGCTCAGGCTCCAGACGCGCAGGCTCAGTAATTGTGGCTCACGGGCCTAGTTGCTCTGCGGCATGTGGGATCTTCCCAGACAAGGGCTCGAACCCGTGTCCCCTGCATTGGCAGGCAAATTCTCAACCACTGCGCCACCAGGGAAGCCCCCAATTTTTTTTTAAATTTATTTTTGGCTGCTTTGGATCTTCGTTGCTGCACGGGCTTTCTCTAGTTGTGGCGAGCAGGAGCCACCCTTCAGTGCAGTGTGCGGGCTTCTCATTGCGGTGGCTTCTCTTATTGTGGAGAAGGGGCTCTAGGTACGCGGGCTTCAGTAGTTGTGGCACACGGGCTCAGTAGCTGTGGCGCACGGGCTTAGTTGCTCCGCCACATGTGGGATCTCCCCAGACCAGGGCTCGAACCCGTGTCCCCTGCATTGGCAGGCGATTCTTAACCACTGCACCACCAGGGAAGTTCCCTGCCCATCCTTCCCCCCAGCCCTCATACCTTGACATTCCTGAAATACCTGAAATTCTCCATATCTCCTTGAAATTCTTGATTTCATTGAACTCCAATGCTTGGCCCATATTTTCTAACTAAATTAAATTTTCACTACCCTCACACCATCCATGTGTCCCTTTAGCATCCCCATGTCTGACCTGACCAATTTTCCTTTTATATAGTTTAAGTGTCCCAGGATATTTGGTCACATATCCCCTCCACTGCCTCCCTATATAGAGCTCTCAATTGTCTCCCAGTCTCTGGAATTCCAATATATCCAAAATATCCAGCCTCTCCACGCAAGTACTAATGGACAGCCTTTTCAGAGTTTAACAATAAAAACAAAAGGGCACAATTTTTTGGTCTTTGTGCCATGCTGCTCAAGAATCAAATTCTTTTTATTTATTTATTATTTATTATTATTATTATTATTGGCTGCGTTTGGTCTTCATTGCTGCGCGCGGGCTTTCTTTAGCGGCGGTGAGCGGGGGCTACTCTTTGTTGTGGTGCGCGGGCTTCTCATTGTGGTGGCTTCTCTTGTTGCAGAGCACAGGCTCTAGGTGCATGGGCTTCAGTAGTTGTGGCTCGCGGGCTCTAGAGCGCAAGCTCAGTAGTTGTGGTGCCCGGGCTTAATTGCTCCACGGCATGTGGGATCTTCCCAGACCAGGGCTCGAACCCGTGCCCCCTACATTGGCAGGTGGATTCTTAACCACTGTGCCACCAGGGAAGCCCCAAGAATCAAATTCTTAAAAAAAAAAAAAAATCAAATTCTAGAGAGTCTTATTGACCTAGCTAAGTTCACATGCCCACTTTTGGCCAGAAGGCAAAAGAAACATCTTAGTAAGAAGCCCCCATGGAAATAGCACACTATAGGAAAGAGACAGTTTCCCAAAGGAAAACTGAAGTTATCAAGACCATGGATACTGGGCAGGCAAAAATAATAGACATCTAGTAAAGTGACTTTTAGCAGATCACAAATGATAAAGGGAGAAACAATTATTTTGGACACTTGTCCTATTATGTACTGGCTTCCCAAAGTGGCTACACCATTCTACATTCCCACCAGCACTGTATGGTTCCAATTTCTCCACTTCTTTGCCAAAATTTACCTTTAAAAACAAAAGTTATAGTCGTCTTAGTGAGTATGAAGTGGTATCTCATGTGCTTTTGATTTGCATTTCCCTGATGGCTAATGATGTTGGATTATCTTTTCATTTGCTTAGCCAAGTGTATATATTCTTTGAAGAAATGTCTATTCAGATCCTTTACCCATTTTTAAATTGGGCTGTTTGTCTTGAATTCTATAGGTTCTTTATATGTTCTAAATATGTCTATTATCAGATATAATTTGCAAAAATTTCCTCATTCTGTGGTTTGTCTTTTCACTTTCATGATGGTATCTTTGAAGTTCAAAAGTTTTTAATTTTGATGATGTCCATCTTATCTATTTTTTCCTTTGTTCCTTATGTTTTTGGTGTCATCTCTAAGAAACTCTTGCTTAATTCAAGATCACAAAGGTTTAAGCCTATGTTTTCTTCTAAGAGTTTTATAGTTTTAACGCTTATATTTAGCTCTCTGATCCATTTCTGAGTTTCATTTTTATACGCGGTTTGAGTTAGAGATCCAATTTCAATCACCAATGGCCAATGATTTATGTAATGAAGCTTGCTTAAAACCCAAAAAGAGAGGGTTTGGAAAGCGTCCAGGTTGGGGAATCAGAACGTTTACATGTGCCACCATGCCAGACCCAAAGTCCACAGGGACAAAAGCTCCTTTGTTCAGGACCTTACCGTATATCTCTTCATCTGGTTCTTGGCTCATATATCCTTTATAATAAAGCAGTAATCCAGTGAGTAAACGGGCTTCCTGAGTTCTGTGAGCTGCTCTAGAAAATTAATTGTACTCTAGGAGGGGGTCTTGGGAACCTCTGATTTATAGCCAGTCAGTCAGAAGCACAGGTAACCTAGGTTTCTGATTGGCATCTGAAGTGGAGGACAGTCTTGTGGGACTGAACCCTTAATCTGTGGAATCTGATGCTGTTTCCAGACAGTGTCAGAACTGAGTTGAATTTTAGGACACTGACCTGGTGATGAAAACTGCTTGGTGGTATGGGGAAACACCGGCCCCTTCCCAACATCAGAACTAAGTGCAGAATGTCTTAAATAGTATTTCCTTATAATTCTTTTTACTTCTGTAAGGGTGGTAGTGTGTCCACTCTTTACTTTCTATTACTACCATCCCAAACCCTGTCACTGCAGCAGCAGGATGAGAAAAGTCTATTTGGGAGTATACAGTGGGGAGCAGGCATGATAATGACGGACAATAAATAAACACAAGGGAAAGCTTGGGAATTGGCATCTAAGGAGACTGTTGTGTTATTTTTTTAATATTTATTTATTTGGCTGCACCAGGTCTTAGTTGCCACACATGGAATCTTCGTTGTGGCACGTGAACTCTTAGTTGTAGCACGTGGGATCTAGTTCCCTGACCAGCGACTGAACCCAGGCCCCCTGCACTGGGAGCACAGAGTCTTAGCCACTGGCCCACCAGGGAAGTCCCAGGAAATTGAAAGTTTGATATTACAAAATCATAGGATCTAGCGTAGAGGGAAGTAGGAAATTGGATAAGACTGATGCTGGATGGGAGATGAGGCAATGAAGCAGAGTGGGTAACCAAGTATTTGTTATCCTGATTTATTTCTGAATTTTTGAGGGAGGAATTTAATTATCAGAGGACAATGGGGCCAAGTATATTAATTTATTCCTGCAGAGACACTACTATGACAAATAGTCACAGTATTAATATCCAACAAGTATTAAGCACTTACTCAACATGTAATGGACTCGAGGTCTAAATACTGTGGATTTCACCCTTCTATCCAAGTCAGGTCCATATTTTAACTGTATCCAAACAAACCATATTATTGCATATATAATGAGGCCAAGCACGTCTCAGCTGTTGTTTCCTTAATAAGCAGCCTAGGGGGCTTCCCTGGTGGCACAGTGGTTAAGAATCCGCCTGCCAATGCAGGGGACACGGGTTTGAGCCCTGCTCCGGGAGGATCCCACATGCCGCGGAGCAACAAAGCCCACGCGCCACAACTACTGAGCCCACGTGCCACAACTACTGAAGCCCACGCGCCTAGAGCCCGTGCTTCGCAACAAGAGAAGCCACCGCAATGAGAATCCCGCGCAGCCCAACAAAGAGTAGCCCCCGCTCACCGCAACTAGAGAAAGCCCACGTGCAGCAATGAAGACCCAACACAGCCAAAAATAAATAAATAAAAATAATAAATTTAAAAAATAAATAAGCAGCCTACATCCTTATGAATATCTTAATTTCTAATTTCACTAGGTATGTTAGTTTCCTGCAGCTACTGTAACAAACTTAGTGACTTAAAACAGCAGCAATGTATTCTCTCACAGTTTTGGAAGCCAGAAATTTAAAAGAAAGGGGTCAGCAGGGCCACACGCCCTCTGGAGGCTCTAGGGAAGAACCTTTTCTTTGCCTCTTCCAGCTTACGGTGGCTCTTGGCATTCCTTGACTTGTGGCTGCATCACTCCAATCTCCCTCTGTGGTCACAAGGCCTCCTCCTTGTCTGTCTCAAATCTCCCTCTATAAAGTCACCTGTCATTGGATTTAGGGCCCAGCCAGATAAATCAGGATGACTTCCTTATCTCCAGATCCTTAACATAATTTTACCTGCGAAACCATTTTTCCAAATAAGGCATAATCACAGATTCCAGGAATCAGGACATGGACATACCTTTGGGGGGATCACCATTCAACCCACTACACTAGGAGATTTCAAATAAGCTCCAAATGCAAAAATAAAAAATAAAAAGAAATGATCATTTGGGTAAAAAGTCATACTGAAGGACGCATACCATGACATTATATACAGCAGAAAATCACAAATCAATGCTTTAAAAACACATATATTTAATGTACAGGATTGGAAAAAAGGACTCTTTGATAATAAACATATTCCAGGTAAACACAGGCTTCCTAAACTGATGAATATTTAATTGCAAATATTAATATCCTAAGTTACACTTCTATATAAAGGAGAAACTCCAAATCCTGTTCTTCAGGAAGACATGGAAGGCAAGTAATACTTTAAGAGCAACTGTTGCTATTTCTCCCCTTTCCTTGAGTGATCTAACATTTTACATGGATTAGTTACAAAAGGAAATATTAGACTCCATTGAATTTAAGCACAAGACACAGCTAAAATTTATCACTGAGAGTACTAAATATTTGATGCTTATGAGTGTGAATAAATAAGTTAATTAAATATTAGGTACAAGGCAGATTCCAAAACTAACTGAAGCATGAAAAAAAAGGTATAAATACCTAATAGTCAGTTGATATAAATTTTGCTATTGGATATGTTCCAGGCTTCCTTTTCTATGTCAGTGAAATCTGCTTCCTTTTGTCCAATGTCTTCCATTGCTGGGCTCCAAGACAGTAAACTCTTTAACCTCACCAAGGCCTTGGTCATGGAAAGGATTTATTTTAGAAACAAAATAACTTCTTTCTTCTTTCTAAAGGCCATAGTTGTTTTTTCTGCTACTTGCTTCCTTCAACGAGTTATTAAAGTCCCCATGTAAGAAAAGTTACTGGGCAAGAACAAGCAGTCTATGTTGGCTGTCCCACAGTGCAGTGGCTGGTTAATAAAGGAGATGTCCGGGCTTCCCTGGTGGCGCAGTGGTTGAGAGTCCGCCTGCCGATGCAGGGGACACGGGTTCGTGCCCTGGTCTGGGAAGATCCCACATGCCGCGGAGCAGCTGGGCCCGTGAGCCATGGCTGCTGAGCCTGCATGTCCGGGGCCTGTGCTCCGCAACGGGAGAGGCCACAACAGTGAGAGGCCCGCGTACCGCAAAAAAAAAAAAAAAAAGATTAGTTCAAGGTAGTGCATAGATGCTTCAGGAGAGTGGACCAAAAAAGAGGAGGACGTGGAATACAAGAAAGAGTGAACAAAGAAGAGCCCCCCAAAGTACACAGTTCACTAGGATCAGAATGGTCATTGATATAAACCCCTTATCATTCCACCTTCTGACAAACTCCTTTTATTATTTAGACATTAAGATATTTTCAGTCTTTTGCCTTCCATTTCCACATTGTCTCTAATATTCTGTAGTTTTCTGGAGTTCTGGACCAGGAACACCAAGCTCTCCCTAAAATCACTAGTCCCATGGTCTCTGCCGACATTTTCAAGCTCATCAAACAAAGACAATGTCTGTTTGAGTTTGGCCAGAACAATTTTTTGCTCTTCTAATTCTGCAAGAAGGGCCTGCTTAGTGCATAATTCAGTTTTATACTTCTCCTGTAACTGTTCAATTTCTTTTTGGAGAAGCTGGAATTCTTCCTCACTATAAGGATGCGT
Organism: Mesoplodon densirostris; assembly: GCF_025265405.1. Lineage (NCBI taxonomy): Eukaryota > Metazoa > Chordata > Mammalia > Artiodactyla > Ziphiidae > Mesoplodon > Mesoplodon densirostris. The sequence continues at coordinate 45,082,636 of NC_082678.1, read as the reverse complement.
CTCCTGAGATTTATCTTCCGGAAGCAAGACATTTGGGGGAATACGCAAGATCAACTGTAAAAACAGCTGCTCCATTTTGCCAAAAAGGTTATCAAAACGTCCTTTCATGAAGCAAAGAAACTTTTCCGTGCACTTACGAATCTGGACTGGGCTAATTGCACAGTCTGGGATGCCATCCAGCTTCTTCAGAATAACCTGCTCAACAGCCTGCATCACTTCAAATAGGTAGTCTTGAAATGCAATGTAGATCCTAAGCATGCAAGTTTGCGGTGTGAAGCCAAAGAACTGGGCCTCATAGGTCATCGGATCAACAGACATCTTGGCTTATTTTGCTTGGTTAATTTTGAATGTGAAAAATCTGCAAATGTAATAAGAAAAAATTTCATTTGTGTTCAAAAAAATCATCTGATGAAAGTAACAAATGACATTACAGATAGCAAAGCAAAAAAACAAAACAAGGAAGCAAACAAAAAAATATGAAGTTTATGTTCCTTGATACCTGATGCTACTTCCAGCCTCACTCATCCGCAGCAGGATACAAACCCTGTCTCTCTGAGGCTCTTTCCATCAGCCTGTACCTCCCTCTTCCTCCTCATTGTCCATTCCCCTCACTTCTCAGTTACTGAGGCTTCTGGCCTATGGATCGGCCTTCGGAATTCTATCATCCCAGACAACTTTCAAGTTTACATGGATGATCTTACCAATGCCCTAGAGACTCAGTTTCTTGAGTTTCAATGATCTTCATCTCCACTCTTTTGGCCACATGGCAATTGATATTTGTAAGTTCTTTCCCCAGCTGCTCCTACATTTTGACCACAACCTCATACGCTGGTCTTCCAACGCTCATTCGCATATTCATATTATACCTTAATCTTCAAGACTTTCAGCCCTATGATCTTCTTTTTCTAGCTCTCAGTCTCTCCCACCTCACTTCTTCCTCTCTCCATTTTAAGCTCCATGATCCATCACTTCAACGGCTCCCTTGCCAAGGTCCTCAACTCCCCTGTCCTTCCAACCTTGCCATCTGAAAAATATCCCATTAGAAGTTGAGCAAGCCTGATGTTTTCTCAAGGGTCTGGGAGACATTCCTTTCAAATGTAAACATCTAGGAAAATAGCACTCCTATCTCCCTGTCACTGTGGGTGTTTAACCTAGGGACCTTTTTCTGAGCTGTAACCATATACTTGTCATAGAAATAAAAGTATTGATAGTTTCATTATTCCTGCAAAGTAACCAGCTAAAAAAATTGGCTACCTCAATTACCAGGTGAATTTAGGATGAACCTTATGAAATAATTTGAAGCAAGTGGTGCAGTTAAATCTTTTTATGGGACAAGATGCTGTTAATCTTGAGAACTTATGTAATGGCTAAAAATAGAATGGTTGTAATGGTTCAGCTGTATAAAACAGGGTAGAATTTCTTTCTGTCTTTGTCATCTCATTCACAGATTACCTATAATGCATTATAATCCAGATATGCTTATTCAGTAATAAAACTGCTTTCTCTTCTATGTCTTGTGGAGAGGATTCTGTGGATCAACAGGATTTTAATTTCAACACTACCCTATGCCTTCAGGATCAATTTCAAACCTTTCACACGGCTTGCAAGGACCTTCATCATCTGACCTTTACCAACCACTCTGTCCTCCTTTTTAAGGACCTCACATACGCATAACTGAAGTGATAATACTTCCTATTTCACAGCACTCTATATTTGGTCCATGCTAGGTCCTCTCTTACTTATTTTATTCTTCTTTCATCGCCCATAGGAACCTACTCCAGTGTTTTAATGTATGCCTTTTCAGTTCATCTTTAATTTTAATTCATCTTTAACAGGTTTTAGACATACAGTTGACCTTTGAACAACATGGGTTTGAACTGCCCAGGTCCAGTTATATGTGGATATTTTTCAATAGTAAATACTAAAGTACTACATAACCCACAGTTGCTTGAAACTGTGAATGTAGAACTGCATATGTGGAGAGCCAAGTCTAAATTACACAAGGATTTTTGACTGCTTGGTGGATTGGCACCCCTAATCCCCACGCTCTTCAAGAGTCAGCTGTATAGTCTTGAAAAATACAGTTTTCTTTATGTATGGTTTGCTTTACATTATGTTTGCAATCACTTCATGTTATTACACTTCATTGTTATTTTACTTCATTGGTTCTTTTTTTATTTTTGGTTGCACTGGGTCTTCATTGCTGCGTGCGTGGCTTTCTCTAGTTGCAGTGAGCAGGGGCTACTCTTCGTTGACGTGCACAGGTTTCTCACTGAAGTGGCTTCTCTTGTTGTGGAGCTCGGGCTCTAGGCACGTGGGCTTCAGTAGTTGTGGCTCACAGGCTCTAGAGCGCAGGCTCAGTAGTTGTGGTGCACGGGCTTAGCTGCTCTACGGCATGTGGGATCTTCCCAGAGCAGGGATTGAAGCTGTGTCCCTTGCATTGGCAGGTGGATTCTTAACCACTGCGCCTCCAGGGAAGCCCCACTTCATTGGTTCTAACTGAAGTATTCCATTAATTTTACCATATGTGTATACCGTACTTCATGTGTCCACTGTCCATAGTTGCTGGGCCACAGAGTTTACTCATACATAATTTCACTAAATACTGCTAAAGTGTTCTCCATAACACTAGGGGTGGGAGTACAGCTAGGCTTGTTTACCCTCCCATTTTCAGTATATGAGAATTTCTTTCTCATGTCTTTGCCTTCACTTGATATTACTCAAAATTCTTATTTTTGCCAATCTTGTAAAATTGTTTTACAGTGTTGCTTTTTGAAAACCAAAACCATCTAACCCCCACACAGGCTGGACACTGAGGACTGCAACTACCGACAGTCTCCTTGCCTCCCCAAACAGCTTACTGTTTACATTAGCATGACTCTCCTATTCTAGGAGACCAGAGTAATATTTTCATTGTCCAAACGGCTTGATGGTTCATTATGAGCCCCCGGAAAGGCTGATCAACTCTGAAATGCTAAGCACCAACAATCTGTACAGCAAGATTCTCTGAAACGCTTGCCTCAGCTGTTTCTACCAATGCTGGACTGCTTTTCTTGAGCTCTACCCAATCCTAATCAAGCCTCCAAATTGAAAAATCCACCTTAAACCAAATTTGCAATTCTCAAAAACTCCAATCTTGCCTGTCATCCCTACAAAACACTGCCAAAGCTCTGTCAAGGTGTTTTGCTTACCAGGGTAAGCAAAACATTCAGCACTGTTTTATCAATAGGCTGTGAGGGTGATGTTTGGGGTGCAGGTAAAAATATTTTAATGTGCGTTTCTCCAACTGCCAGTAAAGTTGAGCATCACTTGAAACGTATTAACTCTTCAGGTTTCTCCTTCTGTAAATAACCCATTCATATCCTTTTTAAAAACCACTCTCTCCAGCCTTTTACTTAATTCCTTCCTTATATACTACCAGATAAGGCCACTCCCTGTTCCAACAACCTTTAGTACTTCCTTATAACCCACCGAATAAAGTATAATATTCTTAACTTTGCCTGCCATGATCTGACTACTCTTTGTTCCAACCAAACCAAGCTATGGCCTTTCCCTGTGATGTCTTTCCCTCAAGAGAAGAAGCCTGGCCAAATATCTTCCAAGGGTCAGTTTAAATACACTTCCCTGGGGACCCACTCCCTCCTCTGAATTCCCATCAGGACCTCTCTTCGGGCACTGGCCAAGTCCTACTTTAGGATTTTATTATCACGGGCCTATCTTCTCCGCAAGCCTTAGATTTCCTGAGGAAGGATGAGTACTGTTTCAATAGATATTTATAGGTAAAACGCGGAAGGTGCCCAGGACACCTCAGCGAGTAGAGTAGCTGGAACTCCAGAAACCACGGGGCAGGAACCACTTCCGGCCTGAGGACTGGCTCCCGGCAGGCCTCGCGCCTCCGCTGCATGCCGGAACCTTAAGGGTAGAGGTTCGCGGCCCACCGGAGACGCTGCTCCATCTGGCCGCTCCAGCGCCCGGCGATGAGGCCTCAGCCAGTGCCACCCCTTCTCGCTCCTCTTCAGTGAAAATGCAGCCCCGTGGCACTTACCCAAACGACCATGAGAGTGACGAATTCGACCAAACACCGGCTTCCCGCCACCTCCTTTAAACCACCGCCTGCTGCCAGAGATAGGCGGCGCCGCTGACTCCCCCAAATTCCGACCGCTAGCTGCCTTAGAGCGAGGGCAAGATGCCACCGCGCTCCTGATTGGCTGGCTGTCCGGGGGCAACCTATATTAGTGACGGAAAGGGGACGAGCGGGAAAGCTAGCTGTGGCCTGCGGGGATTGGCAGAAGGAAGCGGTACTCACTCTCTTTCCCGCGACGTAGGTGGGTGGAGAAGCGAGGCTGGGCCGCCGCGGAGACGCAACTCGTAATTGGCGGGTGTGCTTTCATTCGGACTCTAGCGATTGGTGGTTGACCAACTGTGCAGCGCTGATTGGGCAGCAGCGTAAAGAGGGGCCCCGCCCTGATCCCGCCCCGCCGCTGGGACAGACTGGCGGAAGGGGAAGTTGGCGGTGGCGGGTGGGGGGCCGGCGGCGGCGGGGAAGATGGCGTACCAGAGCCTCAGGTTGGAGTACCTGCAGATCCCCCCGGTCAGCCGCGCCTACACCACCGCCTGCGTCCTCACCACCGCCGCTGTGGTGAGCAGCTGCAGCGACAGCTTCTCATTATCCGTGCTGGATATAACTGGGTCCTTGGGAAACTGGGGTTTGGGCCTCCGGGAAGCTCAGAGGGGTTGGTCTCAAGGGTGGCTGGAGGCGTACAGGGTTCACTTTGGGGTTCGGAGTGGCCCCGTTAGTGCTTATCCGGTGACCCTAGAAGGGAGAGCTGCTCCAAGAGGGCTGGGGGATTAGGACTGCGGGTCAGTTTCTGAGAAATAAAGGCAGGATCTGTACCAAGTCAGGGCTGCGGGAGCCGCCCACCCAGGAAACGTGTCTGAGAACTGCGGTGGCCAAATGATAATGTAGTGACTAGTGGAAGGAGGGTCCGCTTACTGGAGAAACGTAGATATTGAGGATAGAAATCTGGAAGTTGTCGAGCGGGAAAGTCTTGAAATACGGAGAGTCTGTAATAGAGGTTGGCTGGAAGCACCCAGCCCTCACGGTGGCAGGGTATTGAGTCTCGGTTCTTTTGAGTGAATTCTGTTGCTTCACACAGCTGTTTCAGGTGGTGCCCATGTGTTGGACAGAGTCGTAGCAGCTGCTCTTACTTGCCCTGTATCTAAGATATCACCACCTGCCTTCCATACCTTCACATTACCCTCAACTATTGAAACATCAGACTTTTACTTTGTGTTAGGTATTGGGGAATACAAAGAATTGTATCAATTCTACACAATTCTTTACCAGCCTTTTCCTCCAGCCTAAGAAGAAAGCCAAGAAAGCCTTAAATGATTGAGCCTAAGTGACTGAGAGTGGGAAATTGCTGGCCCTATTAATCTTTTGTTGTAAATGATGATATTTTGTTTCTTGATTGACTTGCTTGAAGAAATTCTTTTTCTATTTCAGCAGTTGGAATTGATCACACCTTTTCAGTTGTACTTCAATCCCGAATTAATCTTTAAACACTTTCAAGTAAGTGGTCCATCACAACCGCCATTAATGCCTCAGTTTTTAAACTTGTTTTTCTTACATTTTAGTAGCTAATCCTGTCATATACTGTCTCAAAGAATTCAGTGGGAATACTTGATTATAAGGCTTATGGAGGTGGGGGGCGGGTCCAAAGCAGTGATTCTTGCAGCCTGGAACTTTTAAGAGATTCTCAAGCTCCTCATCATGTACCAAATCAGAATCACCAAGGGTAGGAATTAAGAATCTGTATTTTATTTTTAAAGTTCCCTTCATGGTTTTGATTTGATGTGTCCAGTTCCTGTATTTAGGAATCACTGGTTCAAAGTTAATGTTATAGATTGAGAGGAGACTGATCAGCTAGCTGTCCAGGGAGAGTCTCACAGGATGCCCTTATTTTGTGCATTCACCACCATGTACCACACCTACCACCTTGGTGTTACTGCTATGGTCCTGTTCAGAAACTCAGTTCAGTTAGTGTTCTGATCCATCTTCCAGGGATCACATCATCCTAACGGAACTCCAGAAGACTGACATCTAAGACAACATGCCAGTGTATTAGATTACAGTGAGAGATGGTCCTTTCCAGTAATTTGAGTGCTAAAAGAGAGATTTGTTTTCCTGTTCTAGAATGATCATATAGGCTATAGTTGGAGTAAGAGAGAGACCCCAAAACCAGTAATTCTGTCTCTACACCTGCTGTTGCCTCTGTCCCAAATGTGTTTCATTCACTGTATACCCACTGAACTCCAGCTTGTCTTTCAAGATGCAGCGTTTGTGTAGCCTTCTCAGATTCATCCTCCCTTGTGTCCTTAGGGTATCTGTAAATACTTTTTTTTATATCTCTCATCTCATACTTGCACTTATTTATATGCTTGTCTCCTCACTAGGTTGAGGACTCTAAAATCCTGGATGCAGTTAGTATGTAGTAAACAATCCTGAAGTGTTTCAACTTTAATAGTTACCAATTCTTAAGAATTAAATGATGCATAAAGCAGACCTGTGGACCCTTATCACTGCCTTCTTCCTCCTCCACTCATATGGCTTCACAGGGAGCTATAGTCCATCCAAACAAATGAGACTTGATTTTGCTTGGGGTTAAACTCTTGTTTTTTTTGTTTTTTGGGGGGGCTTTTTGGCCACCCATGTGGCATGCGGGACCGTAGTTCCCCAACTAGGGAATCAAACCCGTATCCTCTACAGTAGAAGCATGAAGTCTTAACCACTGGACCACCGAGGAAGCCCCTGAGGTTAAACTCTTGACACCAGTATCTGCAGTTGGAATTAGGATTTCTAAGTTTGAGTTCAGTCTCCCTATACACGCTGTGTGTCCTTGGGCAGGCCATTTTAAAATCATCCAGGTCTCTTACTTTCCTCATATGTGAAATGGGGATGGTAGTGCCAACCTGCTCATCTCACAGGATAATTAAGATCGCATGAGAGAACAGAACAGTTTAAAACACTTTAAATGTTAAAGTGTTCTATCATTGTGAGTAGTTGTTTCTATTGCAGGTGTGCGTGGTTTGGGTGGGTAAGAGTATATCAGGGTTTGAAAATGAGTGTCTGTGTATCTACCAATTAGACTCTAATTGTTAAAGTCTTAGGTCTTTACTTATAGGGAGTTGACTCTTTGTTCAGACTAGAACTTGAGCATTTGCTTTAGAGTTACTCTTCACTCTGGATGTTTCTGATGACTAATATAGAAACATTTCTTAGCAATTGACATTAGATCCAGCAATTTTCCTTTCATATCTTGAGACTATTCATTAGATTGTGATACTACATATATGAAAGCACTGTTTCCTATTCTGCAAATTAACCTAGTCTTTCCATCAAACTTGTCCCATAATTTGCCTGACCATATGGTATGGGTTTAAAAAAAAAAAAAAAGACTCACAATTTCAAGTTTTCTGTCCTACTATCCTTAGAAATTTCCTGGGGCAAGTGATATCTTTCACTGAAGCAGCACAAACATTCAGTGTCAGGTTGTGTGCCTCACTTTTGAGTTCAGACATAGTATCACCTATTCATGGCCTTCCAGCCCTTGTAGTCATAGGATATCTCCTTTGTCTTAATATAAAAATGTTTCCTGGTATATTTTACTTAATCTATCTTTCTCTTGATTTTTTTCTTTTAACAGATATGGAGGCTAATCACCAATTTCTTATTTTTTGGGCCAGTTGGATTCAATTTTTTATTTAACATGATTTTTCTGTATCCTTTACTAAGTGGGGTTAGCATAAAAACTTTAGGTTTACTTAGGAAATACAATATTAAGTTTGAAACTATTAATCCTGTTACTTTTGTTACCATCTTAGCTGTAACTTCTGGCTACTGGCTCAGTGATACACAGAATAGTTGGTCAGTTAGTAATGTTTTGAGGGTGTTTATAGGTCACTGTTTATTCAAATGGGAGGTATTTAACCGTAAATTGTTTACACTTCTGCCCATAAGCCACTTACAAATCTGATCAAGGGAGAGCAGAAGTGATTTAATTGAGGCGTACTTACAAAATAACACCGGCGGGCCCCAAGTGATAAAACACAACCTGGGGGATGGAGAGCTTGAGATCTCCTTGGATCTTAGTTGCTGGTTCTACTGGTTGGAAAGACAGTGCCGTGTCTCCTGGGCTTGCCGTGTTCCAGTTTGTTGGAAGAGAGGAAGAGTTGTGCTCTGATCAGATGGTAATTGGGGCCATTGAGCAGGGCATTTCTCCTGCACCCCGACCCTCTGGATTAAGAGGGGAGTTACAGCTCAGCTCATCTGCAGTAGACAGAGGGCCTTTTAGGGGTGACAGGATCCCTGCCCTAGGATGGATTCCTGTGTCTTCTGTATGGTGTATCATTCTGGTAAGTTTCTAATAATTAAATTTTTTCATTGTAATGCCTCCTTATTGACTGAGGTATAGCAATGCTTAACTCCCTGGCCTGAAAAAGCAGATTTTTACATGAAGCTTCTTGATGGGGATTTCCTCCAAATTAGGTTGTGAAAAAGCAAGGATGGTGTAGATTATGGTGTGGCTGAACATGGGGAAGACAGTACAAATTTGAAAAGGTGTAGTAGGTGACGGGAAGCATGTTTATGTGGTGTCTGGCTTAGTTCCCCAGTTAGGAACAGTTTTTGTAAAACATGGAGCCGGTCTTCGCTTCACCTTGCCTAAAATGCCTGGTAAAAGAGAAGCAGCCATACTACCACTCATAAATACTCTTATAGAAACAAAGGCTGACTTCTTACACATAAAGTGAAGTCCAAGTGTACTTCAGTGATACATTAAATTTTACTTTCTTCATATTTGTGTGCTTAACGTTTTCTTAACTTGGAACTTAAGATATCGTTACTGTCGAATGCTAGAAGAAGGCTCTTTCCGAGGTCGGACAGCAGACTTTGTATTTATGTTCCTTTTTGGTGGATTCTTAATGACTGTATCCTTCAACAAATAGAACAAATACAGGAAAATACTAAAGAACTCCCTCTCCCTTCCTAAAGCTTTTCATCTGTCTCCCAAAATTCACTAGATACTCGGAATGAACAATAAAAGTAGATCCCCCAGATATTAGCTTCAGGCTCCTATTTATTTTACAGCGTACTTTATGTGACAGCTTTTCTAAGCCTAGAGGTTGGACAGGATGCTTTTCTACTGTTAGCAAGTCAGAGGAACTTTTAACCCAGGTGGGTTACTATTAAGTATCTTAGAAGTATTCTTGTTGTTGGGTGTACTTTACTTTTAAACTAAGTTGGTAAGACGTTTATTTGGTCAACATCAAAACTTTTTAAAAAATTTTTATTGGAGTATAGTTGCTTTACAATGTTGTGTTAGTTTCTGTTGTACAGCAAAGTGAATCAGCTATATGTATACATATAGCCCCTCTTTTGGATTTCCTTCCTGTTTTTTAGGTCACCACAGAGCATTGAATAGAGTTCCCTGTGCTATACAGTAGTTTCTTATTAGTTAAATAAATTCCTTTTTTGAAAAAAGAATTGTCAACTGAGTACCAGACTGGAATGTAGCCTTGTCTGACAAGATGGTTTTGCTCCAGCTGGCTTGATACACGTTTGTAAAGGTCCTCATGGTAATTACTGACCAAGGAATTAACACATACTCCAAAGAGGCAAGAACTTCATGAAAGCAGAATATGAATTTGAATTAGCAACACTTCAGATGATGTCGCCTAAGCAGGTTTTTGCCTCATGGCTCTGGGTAATTATTTTCAGGCTTTTTTTTTTTTTCTTAAAGATGTAACTACTGCTCGCCTTTCCTAATTCAAATTCGTGTTAGAACACAACCCTTAGTTCTCTGGCCCAGTCTTCCCCATGATACTTAATGTTGCTGTTTTCCTTAATGCGAACTGCTAGCTTTTTGGTTTGTTTGTGAGCTTAGTTTTCTTGGGCCAGGCCTTTACAATAATGCTTGTCTACGTGTGGAGCCGAAGGAACCCATATGTCCGCATGAACTTCTTCGGCCTTCTCAATTTCCAGGCCCCCTTTCTACCCTGGGTGCTCATGGGCTTTTCCTTGTTGTTGGGGAACTCAATCATAGTGGACCTCTTGGGTAAGATTCTTAGCACTACTTTTTCTATTATTTTACTTGCAAACTTATTTTGTCACTATTTTTCATGTTAATTCTGCCTGGCCTTTGTATACAGCTATTATAGGATTATCTGATAGTTGTAAGCTCAAAGACTACAATATTCGTTTTCAAGATGTTAATACGTATATTGACATTTCTTCCTAAAGAGAAGAAATGTTTGTTGGTAGAGCCTCCTGCAATCAAATTTCTAATCCTCTCCCTCATCCTTTATTTCTGGTTGACTCTAGGTATTGCAGTTGGACACATATATTTTTTCTTGGAAGATGTATTTCCCAATCAACCTGGTGGAATAAGAATTTTGAAAACACCATCTATTCTGTGAGTATTTAACACCAGGTTACATGTTCCTTGCAGTTAAACCGGGGCTCCTAGCACACATCGTTCAGGCCAGTAAATATTTGGAGATTGAGCAAGCTGGCTGCCGTTGAGGAGCAATTGGATTGGGTAGGAACAGACCATGCCAGAGTTGTGGCAGGAGGCTCAAGGTGTCCTGAGGCTGATGTGGTAATTGCTGTCCCAGCTGACCACCAGCACCTCCTGTCCCAGGGAGGAGCCTACTGGTTTCATGAAGGATGCTGTCTGAGTTTAGAGAGGTGAAGTAACGAAATGGGCAAAACTGACTAGAGGGAGGTTTCTAAAGGTGGAATGTCTGGTCTTCCAAACAGGTGATAGAGATAAGCAGTGAAGTAGAGTGGAAATAGCTCTGGGCTGGAAACCAGGTATACCTGTTCTGCCAACCAGCCATGTGATTTTAAGCAAGTCCCTTCTGCTTTTTCACATCTCAGTTTCCTGAGGGTAGAGCTTTGATTTATAGGACCTCCTTCTATGCCAGAATTTTGTGTCCTTGGGATGTACTGCGTTAAAAAGGGTTCACTTGAGGAATAAAGTGTGAGTTTTTATTATTAAATGTTGATTGTAGAATAAGCAAAAGCAAGAAAGTAAAATCCTCCATAATCCCACCATTTAGATATTACAGTGGCTACCACTGTTAACTTTTTGATACGTATTCATGAGCCTTTTACTATCTGTGTACTCTTTAAAAAATGCTATTTCATAAGCTTCCTTCTAATGTAATATATCATAACCATTTTTCCATCATAAATGTCCGACAGAATTGTAACAGCTTCATGATACCCCCGATATGAATGGAGCTCGATTTACGAATCTCTTATCGATGGACACTGATGTCCTTCTTGCTCTTCCTTCCATGACTGGAGTGGTGAACATTCCTGTAGCTACACATCCATGTAGCATGTGTAGCAGCACACCCTTTGCACACATCCATGATTATTTTCAAAGGATAAATTCCTACAAGTAGAATAGCTGTTCAGTTTATTGCCAAACCGCCATGCAGAATGGATATTCAGGTTTACATTTCCACCAGCAACGTATAAGTGTCCATTTCCCCACATCTTCATCAAATGTGGGAGAGCCCCATGACCCCCTTTAATGTGCGCTTTCTGTAAACAAGCACAGTCTTTTACATAGTCAAAATCTGGAAATAAACATTAATTCTCAGACCCAATTCCACTGTTGGCAGTTGTCCTCAAAATATTCTTTATAGCAGAAGAATGCAGTTCAGATTCAGGTGTTTCGCTTTGTTACCATGTCTCTATAGTCTCCTTCAGTGTGGAGCAGCTCCTCAGCTTTACCTTGTCTTTCGTGACATTGATGTTTTTGAAGATTATAACCCCATTTGGTAGAATGTCTCTCAATTTGGGTTTGTCTGATGTTCCTTCACATTTAGGTTCAGGTTTTGCATCTGTGGCAGGAATATCAGATAAGTGATACTGCGTTCTTCTGATTGCAGCCTATTGGCACAGGACTTCAATTGGTTGAATTTGCCAAAGTGGTGGTAATCACTTTGATTACTTGATTAAGGTATCTACAGGGCTTCTCCACTGCAAAGTTACTTTTCTTCCCCTTGGTAATTAAGTGTTTTGTGGGGAGGTACTTTGAGACTACGTAAACATCCTTTTTCTTAACAAATTTCAATTCATTTATATCTGCAAGAATCCATGGTTTCATGTTTTATTCATGGATTATAATCCCTTATTATTGTTGTTTATTTTGAAACTTATATTGTCCCAGATTTGGCCAAGGGGAACCTCCTTAAACTGGCTTTGGAGTACTTTTCAACATGCTCCCATCTTTTTGTTTTGTTTTGTTTTAAACCAATTTGTTACTTTCTGGCCTAGCAAGATATCCCAAGCTCATCTTGTGCTCTTCTTGACCGAGTTGTAGAATCAACTATTTCTTCAAGGAGCCCTAGTTCCTTTTTAGTAGAGAATGGTATTTAGAAGCCAAGGTCTGGGCGGCAGATGTGCTTATTGCTTTTGGAGTATTACTACTCCCGAGTCCTCTCAGTGAACAGAGCAAGGGAATTATATACATATGCATATGAGTGTATATACACGTATGTTTTCAGATCTATGTATTTTTAAAACATGGGTATATGCGGATACTCGCAGTTCTGGTACAACTCCACGTGATTCATTCAATTTTTTTTCCTTTCTATATTTTTCCTCCAATATTTTATTATGAAAATTTCCAAACTTACAGAAAACTGGAAAGAATTATACAGTCACATTTACCTAGCACATAGATTCTACAATTAACAGTTTACTACTCTTGCTTTTGTACATCTATCTATCCCTCCATCCATCTTTCCATTCCAGTATACTTAATTCTCTAAATATTTTAGAATGTATATCACTAACTAGAGTTCTTTTTAAAAATTTATTTATTTATTTATTTATTTATTTGGTTGCACCAGGTCTTAGTTGCAGCAGGCGGGCTCCTCAGTTGTGGCATGCGAACTCTTAGTTGCAGCATGCATGTGGGATCTAGTTCCCTGACCAAGGATCAAACCCGAGCTGCTTGCATTGGGAGTGCGGAGTCTTAACCACTGTGCCACCAGGGAAGTCCCTAACTAGAGTTCTTTGTTTATATACAACGAAATACACAAATCGCAAGGGTTTCAACTAACGGGTTTTCATAAACGCACATACCTATGTAACCCAAACTCCTCCTATCAAGATAAAATTACCATTACCCAGAAAGTTCTCTCAAGCCCGTTTCTTGTCAACCCTGCCCCCTTCCCCCAAGAAACAATCGCTCTGCTGATTTTGTCCCTCCACAGATTAGTTTTGCATGTTCTGCAGCTTCATGAGTGGAATCGTGTAGTATGTATATACTCCTTTGTATAAGGGCTCTTTCATTCAACATAATGTTTTTGAAACTCACATTGTTTTTCTTGTAACAGTAATTTGTTCCCTTTTTTGCTGAGCAGTATTCTATTTTATGACAATCCACCCCTTTCCATATTTCCCCATCCTCACTGACAGTGAGAAACCCGATTCCTGTTATCATTAATGTTTTTACTTATTTAATTAATGCCCCCATATGTAGCCAGTCTCTCATCACTGTGTCCCCTGTTCCATATGGATGCCTAGCTCACCCTGCTCTGCCTCAGACTCCCAGTGTCGGGCTGCCCTCTTATGGGGGTGCCCTCCTTACCCATCTCAGGCTCTCGACACCCTGCAGCAGGCCAGCTCCATGTGTGCATGCCCCAGTTGGGCTCTGGACTCCCTATGCAAGGCTGCTCCCCTAACCCCCATCCTGCTCTGGGCCACCATGGCTCCACCCCTCCCCACCCCCATCCCCCCGCATGGACACCTGCTTTGTTCTGCCTGACCTAATGTTTGGGAAGTAGATGGGGGGGCGGGTCTCAGTTTTTAACATGCTTTCCTTTAATGCTTGTGAGAGCAAACATTTTCATGTTTTTTAACCATTTGGATTTCCTTTTTGAATTGCTTGTTCAGCTCTTTATTTTTCTTTTAGTGCCTGTTTATTGTTAATTTGTAAGAATTAAAGGAGCTCATATTGAAATATAGACGCTTTTTCTGACCCCAGTATAAAACAGGAGTTTTCAGATAATCTAATTTCATCCGCTGTGGGCAAGTACAATTAAAAACGTGAATGCAAATAGAGGATATGCTTCTTTAATGGTTACTTCTTTAAGGGAATTTTGAATGACCATATAGTAGTATTTTAAAAGTCTTTTGGACATTTGCTATCCCTTCTTATGCTCCATGTGACTTTTCTTGGAATAACTTGTTAGTTTTTTTTAAAAGTTTAATTACAATAAAGTATACATAAAATTTGTCATCTTACACATTTTGAGTGTACTGTTCAGTGGCATTAAGTACATTCACATTGTGCTTCTATCACCACCTTCCATCCATAGAACTCTTCATATTACAAAAGTGAAACTCTGTATCCATTAAACATGAACTCCCCATTCCTTTCCCTGGAGTCCTTGACAGCCACCATTCTACTTTCTATCTCCATGAACTTGACAACTCTAGGTAGCTCATATAATTGGAAACGTACAGTACTTGTCCTTTTCTGACTGGCTGATTTCACTTAGCACATGTCTTCAAGGTTCATCCATGTTGTAGCATGTGTCAGAATTTCCTCTCTTTTTAAGACTGAATAATATTCCATTGTATGTATGTACCATTTTGTTTGTCTATTCATCTGTCAGTGGATGTTGGGTGATACCTTGGTTGTGGGGAGACATTCATGATAGATTCAGGGAAAGGTTACAAAACAGAAATAGTGTCTAACTTTTGTAAAATTACATATATAAAAGTTCTGGAGGAATATTAAAAACGTCAGTACCTCTGGGGATTTAGGATGTTTTGCTCATATGTATTTCCTGTTTTCTCTACAATTACATGTATTGCTTTTGTAGTAAAAATTAGTAAAGGAGGTAAAAGTTAATGTAAATGTGAAATAATTATGAACCCCTTCAAAATATGGTAACTGTTTCACTGGCAGGCAGATGTAGTGCTTGTCCATTGGTGGAAACCCCATGGGATCTTTTTGATCTTGGAGTAGTATTTAGGACCTAAGATGACTCTGGGACTAAATTATATCTGTTGGCTGTCTTTTAGGAAGGCTATTTTTGATACACCAGATGAAGATCCAAATTACAATCCACTACCTGAAGAGCGGCCAGGAGGCTTTGCCTGGGGTGAGGGCCAGCGCCTCGGTGGCTAAAGTGGCAGTGCCAATAACGAGACCCAGCTGGGAAGGACTCAGTGACATACCCATTGGGATTCTTTTATCCTTTATGTTGCAAAAGTATGGACACTTTTGACAGCTTGACAAGATTTTGACTCCAGAAGCACTTTATGAAATGACACACTGGTTAATCCAGAAGACATTCCCAGCCGTTTGCCAGTGGTTCCTCACTACACTGGTTCTGAAAGTGTAAAATCTCTTGGAGCCAAAAACACTGGAGAAGCAAATACCCTGCTGCCTCTAAGGAACAAGTACCTGAGTACTTGAGTTCTGTGGTGACGGGCAGAGTTTTTCCTCTTCCTCCTCCTCTTTGATAGACGAGGCCGTGGTGTAAATGGAAGTTTCAGAGAGGACAAAATAAAACTGAATTCCATCTCTCTCGCGCTGAATTAAAGCTTTTGTGTGTGATCTTTTACATTATCACCATGTCTTCTAGCTCTCCTGCATAGGTCTGCACTCAGAGCAGTTTACGTGCCCGCTCTTCCTATGTCTTCACGGCTTTCGACTGGATTTCATTTCAAGATTGGAAATACGTGGCTGAGACACTATGGCTGGGTACACAACTTACTAACCCAGAATGCCAGCTCCAGTGGGAAGATTTGTTTCTGTTGTCCAGATAGTTTGTTCTCCGTTTGGGTTTTACAAAACTTCAAGTTGTCAGACAGCGTGGTGGAGAAAAAGGGTAGGGTGGATCTAGTAGGGGAGGAATTCTGTTGTAGGAGAGTCAAGTAGGCGCGAAGCTAATGTACCATGTCATTTATTTACTCTGCATTTCTCTGCTCGGAAATATCCAGGGAAAGGCAGGTCATGGCCACCGTTTTAGAAAACAACAGAAAGATCTTCTTTACAACTGGGAGACAGGTTAGAATGTTGACTCTTAACTTGAGATGACCAGGTACCAGTCAGGCAGGGATACATTTCTCCTGGGTCTTTGGCTGGTGAACATGTATCATTTGCTTCATGAAAAGCCAAGAAGCTTTCAGAGACAAGTACCTGGTTTATGAATACCCCCAGGAAAGAGATTAATTCAAATCATTCTAATAAGTGGCATGTAGGCCCGGGAACATTTCCCAAATAGTTCCAGCTTGGCTAAGTGGTTGCTTTCTAGAGTGTGAGATTTCCCTCAGAAGGATGAACATGAAGTTTAGATTAAACATAATAAACATCTTAAATGGGAATTTTCAGATCATTGCGAAGTGAAAAGTATTTTAATATCTTTAACTGGAATATACATAAGTAATGGAATTTAATATAAGTACATGCTGCTAGTAACTTTGAATATGATTGTTGCAATTTTATGGAACGTGGGTTAATGGGACTGCTTTTTTTCCTAAGTGGCTTTTAAAAAAATCTTTAAATGCCAATCTTAGAATGTATAGTCCTTATGGGATTCTTAAATTTTGTCTTGCCTTTGTTCAAGAAAGCTTTTAATTAGAAGGTTGGTTTTGTTTTGTTTTGTTTTTCTTTGTTTGGGGGCTAGAAATAGGTTTCTCTAGTTAAATTTGTTCTCCCTTAGTTAACTTTGAGTTATCCAATTCATGGAATATCTGGTGAAATTTTAATCTTAAAATCTATTCACTGAGTGTTCATTTAAGTAGGGAATGTCTAAACATACTGATGACTGGGTAAAACAGGAAACATTTTGAGTTTATGGCCTAAACGCAGTCAGTTATGGGATTTTGGTCTCCGATTTTATGGGATGAGGATTCCTAGTGGCAGGATGCCATGCTGTGCTACTACACTGTGTCCTATGCAGTTGGCATTCCAAGCACTGACCTTTTAATTTGAGTGGCCAGTCCCACTACCACCATCCCTGGCCCAGTGTTGCGCATCCGGATACTTTGGCTCACCTGGACGTAAGGAAAAGTCCTCAATTCTTCCCCAGCTTACCTCTCAATCTTGGTTCTTCCAGAACACACTTCTTTTTCTTTCTTTCTTTTTTTTTTTTTTTTTTTTTTTTGCGGTATGCGGGCCTCTCACTGTTGTGGCCTCTCCCGTTGTGGAGCACAGGCTCCGGACGCGCAGGCCCAGCGGCCATGGCTCACGGGCTCAGCCGCTCCGCAGCATGCGGGATCCTCCCAGACTGGGGCACAAACCCGCGTCCCCTGCATCGGCAGGCGGACTCTCAACCACTGCGCCACCAGGGAAGCCCCACTTCTTTTTCTTAATGCAAGTCAACTGAAAAGCGAGATTTGATACATGGAATCTTGTGACCAATTTACCTGACATACATAGAATTTAAAAGATTCCTGAATTCCACCAGTAATATTGAAAAGCACACCTAAGGCATACCTTTTTTGTTGTAGAAATACAGTATATGTTCATTAAAAAAAATGGACGTGCAAATTGCATCTCCATAGGAAATACATTTCATACATTTTGCTGTTTTTTTCACTATGGATTTCTCTTTGTTTCTCTCTTCCACTTGTTCTTTCTCTGTGTCACTGTTGTACGTCCTAGTATCTTTCATACCTCTTGTGTAGTCTCTAAGCAGAGAGCACCCAAGTCCTGGATTCTTGGTAATGAAACCCTCACTCTGTCTGTGGGGCCTATGAAATTAGGAGATATTGGCGCTATTGGCTTTTTGGGTAAAGGGCTTCCTAGAATTGTCATCTGTCCTTCATAGCCTGCATTTTATGTTGTGGCTGTGTTTTCCTTTGACAGGTAAGTGCCATCTGTGTTGCCAGTCATGATACTGCCGTTGTTTTCAGTGTTCTGTAGGCTGTCCCCTAAGCTCCTTACATATTTTACAAGTTTGCATTAAGTTTGTTGAACTTTGTATAATCAAGTCACTCCTCTGCTCAGAAATGCACAGTAACTTCTTAGTAAGCCCCCATATCAAATGCATACTTTCTGTCTTCCTCTGAACGTTACTCCCACTTCTACCTAACAGGGACCTCAACTTAATTTTCTTCAGTTCTTCAAGGCCTTGCCCCATTCCTGGCTCCTCAAGATACCTTGACTCTAGGGCCTATTTCATTGCCTATGTTCTTTGAATCCCTATGACACTTTGAGTCTGTACAACATACTCTTACACCAAATTCTATATTGTATTGTTCTTAGCTGGTACATGTACATTAGTCTTGTCTCCTTCATGAGAATGTAAGCTCCTTAAGAGCAGGAACCATGTCTTAAATTTTTGTATCCACCACAGTGCCTAGCATAGTGCTTGGCACATGGGTGCTGAATAAATACTTTGTTTATTGATCAGCAAACTATTATCTGGTATTTTTAATTATAGAGGGATTCATGTATGTGCATGCAAGCTTGTACCTAGTTGCAGAGGCTTATGGCTGTCTCAAAGTGGGATGGAGCAAAACAACATAATCAATGGCAGGGGTTTGGTGGTCCGACCAGCCAGCCAACAACAATGACCACCAGCTGGTATGGTCATGGTAAGAACAGATAGTTAAATCCATGGACCATTGCAGAGCAGTTAAGAATGAGATGTGTCTGACAATTCACCTTTTAGAAGAAGAGCCCAGATATTCCTTGAATAGCTATTAGCTTATGACGATCTGCATATGAAAGCCACTTAACCACAAGAGACTTCTTTTGGAGGGACAGCAGATTTCAGACTACTAATATGAGGGGTTGGGGGAGGGGGCAATGTGTGTAACACTGCTTAATGCCAATACAGGATTTTATTTTTCAACTCTGTTCCACTTAGCTTTGAAGCTGCAGAATAGCTGGGTCATTAGCCCAGAGATTATGAATGAATTACCTATGCATGTGGTTATTTTTGCCTGCACCATGGTTTTTGTGGAGTTTTTTGTTTTTTGAGCCAGTGTTTTAAATTGACAGATTTCACATGAGAATCTTCATTTGGGGCTCTTCTTGAAAAAAACAAAAAACTGGAAGATCTGGCAATACCAGGCCTGCATGGCACCTGCTGCCGAGAGATAACTAGTGGCTGTTTCTAGAGAACAGGGCACTTGCTCTATCAAGAGATTATTTCACTCATTTATATTACCTACCTTGTACTCCTGTAATCATTTGGAGCATATGTCCCCTCCAATAGGTTACTCCGGAAAGCACACTGGGAAGAAGGACTGAGGTCTGTCTTTTACATACTCAGAATCCGTAATTTGAGAGCTAACAGATATTGCTATGGTCTGAATGTCTGTGTCCCCCCAAAATTCATGCTGAAATCCCAATGCCTGATGTGATGGTATTTAGGAAGTGACGCCTTTGGGAGGTGCTTAAGTCATGAAGTGGAAGCCTCATGAATGGGATTAATGCCTTATAAAATAGCTCCAGAGAGATTCCTAGCCCCTTCCATCACGTGAGGACGCAGCAAGAAGGCAGCAGCTATGAACCAGGAAGAGGGCCCTCGCCAGAAAGTAACCATGCTGGCACCTCCAGAACTGTAAGCAATAACTTTCTGTTGTTTATAAGCCACTCAGTCTGTGGTATCATACCAGCCTGAAAAGACTAAGACAGTTGTTTCCAGTTAATTTTGGGTTGACTTTCTAAATTAATACTTAGAAGGAAGTAAAATTTTGTCAGTTATTCTTAAATACATATCTGCTATTAGTTCAACATGCACATTTTCAGTAAACCCTGGTCTCTATACTACCAGCAACTGGAGAAAAATTACCTCTGACCTGGAGGAAAGGGGAAGGAGGATTTCTAATAGGTTCATAAATAGGGCAAGTCTCATGGAAATGAACTTCAGAAGATGCCTGATGTCCTTCACATGGGTTGAAGCTTATGATGAATTCTCTGGAAATCACTTTTCCTGTATGCAGAGCAAACAGCTGCTTGCTGGTCTTTCTGTGGCGAATTAGCAAATTCTCTAAGAGCTTTGAATTTAGGAGGGGAAGAAGGAACTAATCATATCCTACTTTCCTGCTGGCGTTCTGAATCTTTTCATTGATTGGCGTGTGTATGATGGGGCTGGGGGCCCCGTAAAGAACTTGAGAGTCTGGCACGAATATTTTGGGAAAGGAAGGATAAAAGACAATTTTAGTTCCATCAGACTCCCTCTTTCCCTGCTTGTATTATAGGAGCAGACCATGTCCTTTGGGATAGCAACTTTCTGAGGAGAATGTATGCTTGTCATAGAATATATGATATATCTTTATTTTTCTGTGACACAAGATGATCACCAGTATCCTCAACATTCAGATTTTGTGACATCTGAATGACTCATCTCAGAGGCTCAGTTTCTTCATCTGTATACTGGGGATGATACCAGTATCTACTGTATAACATCAGTTATTTGGAGGATTAAATAACCAAATGTTTGTGTGCACCTCATTAATTTTACAAAATTAAATACTTTCCTTGAAGAGCGACTATTATTGTGGCAGAGAAAGGGAAACGCGTGTTTACTGGAAGGAAGCAGTGTTAGCAGGACAAGAAAACCATGGCTGTTATCCAAAGTTAAGGACCCACGGAACCGTACACCCAGTCCTTCACTGTTGTAGCTCCGGACCTTTTTTCGGTTGTACCTCGGACCCTGCTCTCCCCGCCCTCAGGAAATGAAAGCCTGATCACGCTGACAGTGCATGCTGGGAGTTGGAGTCCCCCCCCCTAAAGGCTGCGGGTCGCGGTGGTATCAGCGGCGTCGCTGGGAGCCATCAGCACGTGGCGGGAAGGGGCGGCGCGCGCTAGCTGTCGGCTCCCGGGAGCGGCAGGAGCTACCCGCTTTCGCGCCTCCCGTCGTGTTGCCCTCCCGACATGCCCGAGGAGGCGGGCTTCCCGCCGGGCAAGAGATTCCGGCCGGGCGCCGGGCCTCCGAGGCGCGCCGGGTCCTGCCCTCACGGGCGGCGAGTGGTGATGCTGCTGACCGCGGGCGGCGGCGGCGGCCGCGGCGGAGGAGGCCGGAGGCAGCAGCCGCCCCTGGCCCAGCCCTCGGTCAGCCCCTACCCTGAGGCCGTGGAGCTGCAGCGCCGGAGTCTGCCCATCTTCCAGGCGCGGGGGCAGCTGTTGGCCCAGCTCCGAAACCTGGACAGCGCCGTCCTCCTCGGTGAGTGGCCGCGCCGGCGCGTCCTTCCTCTCTCCCCGTTCGAGCTCCGCGAGAACAGCTTCTCTTAGGTGTTTCTCCCCGTCTTTCACTCGTTTCTACAACAAACCTGACTGTCTTTTCTGTTCGGGGTCAGGAGAGTGGCCTTGGAGGAGTCAGACAAGCCCGTTCTGGAGGTGCTCACAGCCGGTGCGAGTGACGCGCGCCTTCGGCAAAGACTCGCCTTCTGTGCGGAAGGGTAGAGGGACGCAGCGGGAACTTTGGGAGCTTAGAAGAGTGGATCTGAGCCAGTCGGGGAGGGAGGCGTTGGACGCAGAGGAGAGAGCCTGCAGCATAAGAGACAAAGTGGAGGCGAGAGACGGTCCGGTCTGACGGAAGTAGCAGTTTCTGGTGCACGAATTAAGAGGCAGAGTGGAGGGCCGGGGACCAATTGCAAGGGGCTTCGATCCCCAACGTTTAAGTAAGAGGAGCTCCTGAAGGACCGAGAGGATGAGCCTCCAAAGAGGTGAAGGAGATCCAGAAGAGCTGATAACCTAAGGAACAGAGTTGTAAGAGGAAGGGAGTGAACAGATACAACAATGAAAATAGGGACCAGAAAATAGGGACCCAAAAAGTGCCCACTGGATTGGATGCGAGGTATCAATTGGGGATCGAGTTGAGCGCTGTTTCGGCAGAGCTCTGGGAGCTGATTTGTCACTGGGCTGAGGAGTAGGTAGGAGGTGAGGGCATGAAAGCAGTGGGAGCAGGCTTCTGTTTTTGACAAAAAGGAGGGGGACCTAGAGGAACTTGCAGATATTCATAGGTTCAGGGAAAGAACTCAGTAGAGAAGGAGGCTGAAGATGCAAAGCGGGCACTAATAGAGCAGAGATAGAGGGCATGGGGAAGGGGGGCCCTTGGCAACAAGGGCTAGATGCAGAGCTGGCCTGGATATCCAAGAGGAGGATGGATATCCAAGAGGCTGGGGGGCTGGAGAAAGGAGGTAAGAATGGGGGTGACTGCAGAAAAGCTTGCAGGGGGAAGTGGCGGGAGATCACCTTTGAGGACTTCACTTTCCTATGAAGTAGGCACGGGAGCTCTGATGAGGATGGGAGTTACAGGGTCCTTGGGGAGGATGGGGACAAAAGAAGGGCTGTAGAAACAAGAACAAGGATCAGCGGTGGTGCTGGTGCCCAGGTGCATTTAGCCCCACGGCAAACTCAGGTCATTGTCAGCACAGTTGGGTTATTTTACTATAGCAACGCTCAGTTTCTTGGTGTAGGAGCAAAAAAGATGGACAGGGAGACATTGATCCAGGTTTGGGTTTTGCCTGATGAACTCAGCAGGAGGAGTGTAGAATAATCAAATTCTTTGTCCATGATTCGTGTCCGGGTCAGGAAGGATGAGCAGTCAGAGGGGAGAAAATGGAAGAACCACAGGACTGTAGAACTCTGTGAGGTCAGGGAGGGGTACTGGTAGCCGTGGGGGGAGGGATGCACAGGTTTACAGTTCTTTGTTCTGACTGGGCACTGGGAAGGGAACACAGGAGGGTAGAAAATAAGTTTGGGTGCTTACTGTATGCAGATGCTCAAGTACATGGAAGAGACTGACAGGCCATCTCTGCCCCCCAGGGCCCTCTGATATTGGAGGGGGACAGAAACATTTAAATACTTTCACACAGTTTAGGGTGATCAGTGATGGACGAGATGAACAAGGCTCTAAGGAACACAGAGGAGGCAGCGCAGCCCCTGGGGAGAGAGTTTGAGGTCTAACTCATCTTGTACAGTTTGTCATGCAGGCAGCGTGGGGGCAGATATTTCATAATAGTGTGGGCAAAGGCAGAGGGTTTGAAAGGAGGTGGAGGAGTTAGCTGTGGCTGCAGTGTAGGAGCAAATGTCTCTTCATGGCAGTGCATTTACACCTCGTTTATCCCTTTGAAAAGTAGGACATTTTAATATAACGTTTGTATTCCATTGTATGTTGTTACTATACTGGTTACTGTTGCTGACCGCTTACATTGTTTCTAATTTTTGGCTGTCATGATCAAAGTTGACTAAAACTCTTTTGAAGCTGTATTTTTATACACATCTTTATTTCCTTAGAATCAAGTCCTGCAAGTGGAATTGTGGGTCAGAGGGTACAACATTTTAAAGATTTTCCTAGTATAATGTGCCCCTCCAAGAAACAATCCCAATTAACACTCTGCTAGCAGTACATGTGGGTACACATTTTCCCGTGGCTTTATCAGCTTAGAGTATTTTCTTATCTTTTCCTTCTGACTTTGATCTGTTTTGTGAAGTATGTTTCAGTTTGCATTTTTTTTTAATTTTGACGTAGACCATTTTTAAAAAAAATTTTGATGTGGACCATTTTTTTTTTTAGGCTGCATTGGGTCTTCCTTGAGGTGCTCGGGCTTCTCATTGCGGTGGCTTCTCTTGTTGCAGAGCACGGGCTGTAGGTGCCGGGGCGTCAGTAGTGTGGCATGCAGGCTCAGTAGTTGTGGCTCGTGGGCTCTGGGGCATGTCAATTTGCATTTAAATGAGACTTTTTTCTTTCCTAGGGGAAACCGGCTCTGGGAAGACAACGCAGATCCCTCAGTACCTGTATGAAGGGGGGATTGGCCGCCAGGCCATCATTGCCGTGACCCAGCCTCGTCGAGTGGCTGCTATCTCTCTGGCTACCAGAGTCTCAGACGAGAAGAGAACCGAACTCGGGAAGCTGGTACCTAACTTCCTTCTTTACTGACAGTTCTTGGTCCCCCAACCCCCACTCCCAGCCCCCGACTTTTATTTTTCTGAACAAGACTACTTATACATCTCAAGCTTCTTTCTTGCCACAATTGTTTCAGCCTCTCTCACAGTTCTTTACCAGTTCCTAAGAGATCAGAGGGTCTGTCAGTCCCACTTGCTTTGCTTTCAAAATCTGTTGGCACCTTGGATAAATTAGCTGTTTTTTCCTGAGCACTTTTAAGACTTCGGTAACATCTGCTAAGTCTTTTATCTACATATCTTTCTACAAACTTGTAAGCATTTTTCTAGTATGTAGGTGGGTATTGAGAATGAGTCCCAGAACTGTATATAAGTCAGATTTATTCGTGTTTGTGTGGGTGTCTACCCATTTGACTTAAAAACATCTTGGACATCTTTTCATATGTGTACATAGCTTCACTTGAAACTATGAAGTAGCTGGGAGGAGAAGACTAGTTTTAAATTCTTTGTAGTGTTTATCATCATTGCAGTTGAAGGCCTGTGTCCATTGCCCTGGGAGCAGGGCAGGGTAGGAATTGGTCCTGTTCGCTGCGATAGCACCAACGCCTGGCACCGTGCCGGATACACTGGGTGCTGAACACGCGTTTGCTGAGTGAATGAGTGGTGTCTCCACACAGGTTGGCTACACGGTGCGCTTTGACGATGTCACCTCGGAGGACACGAAAATCAAGTTCCTGACGGATGGCATGCTTCTGCGCGAGGCCATTTCAGACTCCCTGCTTCGGAAATACAGCTGCGTCATTTTGGATGAAGCCCATGAACGGACTGTTCACACGGATGTGCTCTTTGGGGTGGTGAAAGCTGCCCAGAAGAGGCGAAAGGAGCTGGGGAAGCTGCCTCTCAAAGTAGGTGCAGCCTGTGCTGCTGAGGGACCCAGGGCAGAGGGCATGGGGGTTGCGGGCCTCCTCGGCGGCCTTCAGGGCTCAGCAGGGGCACAAAAAGGCTGGTCCGAGCTTGTCCCCATCCTCCGCCCCTGTCTCGCACACAGGTGATTGTGATGTCGGCCACGATGGACGTGGACCTGTTCTCCCAGTATTTCAGTGGAGCCCCTGTCCTCTACCTGGAGGGCCGGCAGCACCCGATCCAGATTTTCTACACCAAGCAGCCCCAGCACGATTACCTGCATGCGGCCCTGGTCTCCGTCTTCCAGATCCACCAGGTAGGCACTGGGGTGCAGATTCCTGAGAAGGCCTGTTTGACCTCGAGCATTCAGCCTTGAAAAGAAAAGCTGCCAAATGAAACCATTTTGTGAGCTGTGTCCTGAAGTTGAATATGGAGTTCGTTTGCCATGTCCACGTTTTTATCCTTTTTCTCAGTGTCTTTTTTTTTCTCTAAAAATAATAATTCAACCCTGACCAGCATCTTTCCTCAGCTGAGCCAGAAAACGTCCATATGTTAAAGCAGTGGCTTGCGAGCATATTTTGATTGGAACCCCCAGTAAGACACACATTTTATATTGCAACTCAGGACACAATGTGTAGAACTGAAGTGAGTCTTAGGAAACACAGTCTCCTTTTACTACCTGTGATGTCCTCTGGTATTTTCTGTCTCATTGAAAAACAAAAAAAGTTGGTGTACTAACCAATAATGGGTTGCAATTTAGAATTTTCTTTTTAAAAAAACAAAAAACTGTACAGAGAAACATTTCAATTTTTTTCATTTTATTGTTTACTTTAAATTTCGAGTGATTAAATCTCATTTTTTGGTTTAATTTGTATAAAATCAACTGTTTTTACCTTTCCATTAACTTTCTGAAAAAATCTAGAAGCCAACTTTTGAAAGCTAATTTTTATTTTAAGCTTAGTGATGGGTGTGTAGTTTAAAGTTTAAAAAGTCAAGTACTTAGTTCTAAAAAGCTCATAAAAGAACAGGAGCTGCTTTCACTTTCCCCGTCCAGATCCTGCTCTTGAAGGTACACCTTCAATTTCTTAACTGTTTCCCTTAGATGTTAGTTTCCTGTTCCTGACACATCCTCTCAAAATGATTATATCAGGATGTCTTTTTTTTTTTTAATTTTATTTATTTATTTTTGGCTGCGTTGGGTCTTTGTTGCTGCGCGGGCTTTCTTTAGTTGTGGCGAGCAGGGTCTACTCTTCGTTGCGGTGCGCAGGCTTATTGCGGTGACTTCTCTTGTGGAGCGTGGGCTCTAGGCGCACGGGCTTCAGTAGTTGTGTCTTGCAGGCTCTAGAGCACAGGCTCAGTAGCTGTGGTGCACGGGCTTAGTTGCTCCGCGGCATGTGGGATCTTCCCGGACCAGGGCTCGAACCCGTGTTCCCTGTATTGGCAGGCGGATTCTTAACCTGCGCCACCAGGGAAGCCCCAGGATGTCTTTTTAAATCAAATATCAGTCTTTACAATATTACGACCCTACATTGTGTACCATCGCAGTGCCTTGTTCCTGTTCCACACAGTTGTACAAGTTTTCTATGTACATACGGCCAATTTTTCCCCAAGGGTTCTAACATCTATCACATGCCAATCATGAATTTTTTTTTTTTTTTGCTTGTTTTGCTGTACGCGGGCCTCTCACTGTTGTGGCCTCTCCCGTTGTGGAGCACAGGCTCCAGATGCACAGGCTCAGCGGCCATGGCTCACGGGCCCAGCCGCTCCGCGGCATGTGGGATCTTCCCGGACCGGGGCACGAACCCGTGTCCCCTGCCTCGGCAGGCGGACTCTCAACCACTGCGCCACCAGGGAAGCCCCATGAATATTTTTTATGTGTTGAAACACAACCCACTTTTTCCCAGGTCCTTTATTTATGCTGCTTTTCTGCTCCAAACAGGTTGCTCTTCTAGGCCTCTGCACAGCTGTCCTCTTGGCTCTTCCCTCTGCCATCCTCCTGTGTTGAATCCCACGACAGCACCCCGTGTTTGCCTAGCCTCCTGGCCGCATCAGGTGGAGGAGGGGACTTGCGGGTTCAACTACACTGTACTCAGACTTCCAGTTGACACTTGGGTCCTCATGCCGGCACAAGCCCCCGAGGCTCGCTCTGAGCCCGAGCCTTTGTGGCTTCTCCAGGGAAGTGGGCGCACCACTTTCCCACCACCCCGTCTGCACGCTCCCCCGTCGGGACTCCCCCTGCCCGGCCAAGTCACTCACTTCCCGCCCCGTCTCTTCATCTTTCAAAGATGGGTTGAAACCCTGTCTTCCTGGGCTTATACCTTCACCGTCATTTTGATAGTATTTGGAGAAGGTCAGTCTGCCTTGTTTAGCTGCTAAAAGCACACTTGAGATGAGGATTTTTCATGAATAGTGCCTATAGGGCCCTCACGTTACATGGTGGCTTTGATGAGTCCTCCCCTTGATGAAGCTTTGACTGTTGCAGATTTTATCCTGGGAATTCCCTGGCAGTCCAGTGGTTAGGACTCGGTGCTTTTTACTACTGGGGCCTGGGTTCAATCCCTGGTCAGGGAACTAAGATCCTACAAGCCACGCCACCAAAAAAAAAAAAAAAAAAGATTTTATCCTTTCTGTGTGTGTGCACCTCTGAACATGTTAATACCGGGCTAAAAAACTACATGCACACATATAAATACATAGATATATGTATTCATACATAGACATATATATATAGAGAGAGACACATACACATGCACAACATTTAGATAATTGTTAAACATTTTTCAATTATTTTGCCAAACAAGTACTCTACAAATTAATGTATCTGAACAGACGTCAAAGAAAGATTGGATCAATGGGTATGCAGTTAACACTTACCTGTTCTTCCCTTTGCGAGGTGAAGGATCCAGTTAAGCCTGGGATGTAAATCCCTTGTCCAAGTTCAGCGTGCTTTGGGGGTTTATGAAAGTACATTTGATGGCCTCATTCAACTAGGGCTCCTTTTCCAGCATGAGTGCTTCCGGCCATTTCCATGGATCAGGATTTCCCCAAGTTGTCTCTTTTGTCAGCTTCATCTTTCAAGATGATTATGAAAGGAAGGCAGCTTCATGCAGATTTTATTTGCTTGCCTGGTTGTGCTTTTCATGGCATTGTTCTTGCTGCAAAAGCAATCTGGCGATCTTTCTTCAAAATCTCCTTAATTCGTTTTTAAACAGAGCTGGCTAACTTGAGAAAGTT
Source organism: Mesoplodon densirostris (assembly GCF_025265405.1). Classification (NCBI taxonomy): domain Eukaryota; kingdom Metazoa; phylum Chordata; class Mammalia; order Artiodactyla; family Ziphiidae; genus Mesoplodon; species Mesoplodon densirostris. The sequence goes on along the minus strand of NC_082678.1, from coordinate 45,054,599 downwards.
GCAGCTGTACATTCTCGGTGTGGGTTTTCTCCCAGGGGAGACACCGATGTTTAGGCTCATTTATGTCTCCAGAGTTAAGAAAAATAACTGGGGAAGTTCATCAGTGACCATTGTTCTGTGCAAGCTGTGCTCCTGTCAAGGCCTAGTGATCCCACTCTTCCTTTTCTTTAGGAAGCCCCCTCCTCTCAGGACATCCTGGTGTTCCTCACTGGGCAGGAGGAGATCGAAGCCATGAGCAAGACCTGCCGGGACATTGCCAGACACCTCCCGGACGGCTGCCCCTCCATGCTGGTCCTTCCGCTCTATGCCTCCCTGCCCTACGCCCAGCAGCTGCGCGTCTTCCAGGGGGCCCCGAAGGTGAGTGCACCCCTTCTCCTGCCCAGCCCCATCCCTGGGTACCCAGATGGATGCACCAGTGGGGCCTGTGCTCCTGTCAGCAGGCTCCAGCTAAGGTGTGTGGGACAGGATGTGCAGGGACCACACACATGAACTGGAAAGACGCAGGAGGGTAATGCGGGGCTGCAGACGCGGCTCTCCCATGGTCAGAACAGGGAGACAGCTGTCCGGGGGTGAGGGAGAGGCAAAGGCAGAAGCCAGAGGCTCAGTGAGTGACTCTTCCAAGGTCCACCGTTCACAGAGCATGTGTCCACAATACGTTTCTTGGGTGCCCATGCTGTGCCAGGCACTGTGCCAGCACTTGACACATACTGTCTCTCATCCTCTCAAGAACCGCAAAGTGGGTCACCATCCCAGTTCCGAGGCCCCAAGGGGTGAAGTGACAGTTGCCCAGGGGGCACAGGAGGTAGCTGGTGGGGCCAGGACTCCAGCCCACATCTACCTGCTTCTGCATCTTGTGCCTCTCCCACCACATCTCATCGCCTCAAAATAAACTTTTAAAACTGAAACATTCCCCACACCCTACCCCGTCCCGCCCAATTTAGTGATCAGCCATCAATATTAAAGACTGTCATAACAAAAAAGTCTTCTCTTCTTGATCATAAGTGAGTTGTGACAATTCACGGTGAGGCATATGTTTTAAAACTTCTGAATCATATGTGTGTCATATGGCTCTTTGGTTTTCTTCCTCCTTTTAGGGCTGTCGCAAAGTGATCATTTCAACCAACATCGCTGAAACCTCCATAACCATTACAGGAATAAAATATGTAGTTGACACGGGCATGGTTAAAGCAAAGAAGTATAACCCCGGTGAGAATTTGTAGCTCCTGATGTCTCTTCTCTGTATAGTGAGCAGCCTGTGTCCCACAGTTTCCCCCAAATAATCGTCTCATGTCCGTAACTACCTGAGATTCGGGTGGCAGGCACCACAGTCCAGCAGTCAGGGCCAGAAAGGCACGTGAGGCAGGAAAGAAGAGCCCAGATGTGGCAAACTTGGGGACAGATGGTCAGGGACCTGGGCAGAGGGCATGAAACCCCGTCAGAAGGTAGGCGAGAATGATGGCTCTCAGGCCAGGGACAGCCTGATACCACATCAGAGGCTTCCTCGGAAATGACATCTGAGCAAGGCTGGTTTGACCTCCAGTCTCCCAGGGAGGAAGCAGACCCCCCCAGGCTGGGGCGAGGCACTAGCTGTTTCCTGAGTGTGTGCGGTGGGCAGCTTGCTTGAAGTCTTTTTTATTCAGGTCTGTTTTCTACCTTGCTTTACTCCACAGAGGATTTTGAGGCAGCTGAAATTATGGCTCCGGAACATTTAATTGAAATGCACTGCTGAGCCTTCAAGGGTGCTGTCATTCATGTGTGTCTCTGGGGACCACGTATGTGAAAGGGCTTGGTTCTCCAGTGCCTGGCACAAAATACACCTTTATAAGAAAATCGGTCTCATTCACTCCTAGGCGTAACAGCATTACATTGTCTCTCTTTTATAATAGAGCAGGAGGGAGGATGCAACACACAGGGGACTGGAGGCATTTCATTCTTGGGTCATCGTTTGATGTGGGACCGACCATCCTAGTTTGCTGGAAACTGTCTCAGTTTTAGCACCGAGAGTCCCAAGTCCTGGGAGACCCCCTCAGTCCTAGGCAAATGGGGTTGTTGCCACCTGTGATCGAAGCCAAGGCCTCTGAATTCTACCCTCCTGGGTCCCTGCCCCAAGCACAAGGTCCTGATGTTTTAGTCACAGATTTCACACGGTGTTCATAGCAAAGGCCTTGTTTCACCACAGACCAGTCTGGTTTCGTGCTTTCTGACGTAGGCTGGAGTTCTTCTGGACTCGTGTCACAGAAAGGATCCCTGATGTTCTGAGCAGTGCTTCTCATTGTCCACGTTGTAGAGTTTGTTCATGTGACGAGCAAAGCACTAACATGGGCCGTTCTCCCACCAGACAGTGGCCTGGAGGTGTTAGCTGTGCAGCGGGTGTCAAAGACCCAGGCCTGGCAACGCACAGGACGGGCTGGCAGAGAGGACAGTGGTATCTGTTACCGGCTCTACACGGAGGATGAGTTTGAGAAGTTTGAGAAGATGACGGTGCCAGAGATCCAAAGGTAGGCCCAAGGGGCTCCCACACCTACCCTTTGTTCCGAGGCTCCTGTCCCTGTGGCCCACATCCTCCAGCTGACTCTCCTTGGTGGGCGGCTCTTGCCTTGCCGGCTTGGGGGTCAGGAACACCTGCGTGAACCACCTGCGTCTCTCACACTTGCAGGTGTAACCTGGCGAGCGTGATGCTGCAGCTTCTCGCAATGAAAGTCCCAAACGTGCTCACCTTTGACTTCATGTCCAAACCATCTCCAGGTAAGTGGGGTCTTCGGGAAGGTGTACAAAATGGACAGGAACAACCAGTGGACTCCAAAAAAAAACAACCAGGTCTTCCAGCGGTCTCCTTTTGTTTAATATAATTTGGTGGATAACAACCTTAACTCTCAGAGAAGAAACTCAGAATCATGAAAGGAAAGATGCGGGGCTGTCAGCACCATCGCGGTGCAGAATCGGCGGCTTCACGTAGGCATCCTGGGCAGGTGCCGAGACCACAGGAACCAGTGAAGGTGGTCGAGGGGGTCCACAGGATACTGCAAACCTAACGAAATCGTACTTTTGCCAGCAAAAGCACTGAAAAGATTAAGTTTCTTTGCTTTTGACCAGAATTTGATGGGTCCCTGCCCTTCACGAATAATCTCTCCATGGTGGAAGGAAAACTAATTGGGAGTTTTAATGATGGTAGCTTAGTACTTGGCATCTCTTCAACATACACCATTTTCTTTTTTTTCTCTCTCTCCTTTTTTTTAAGTGAAGAAGCGCAACTGGTTAAAAAAGTAAACAGTCGATGGGTATACAGGGCCCCTCCATGATCTCAGTTTCCCTCCTCTACAGCAACCACTGTGCACATTTCCCAGTGTCTTCTAGAGAAAATCTTTGCAAGTACATATAGCCTTTTATTTATTTATTTATCATATGAATTTTATTTCATCAGTCCTTGGACACGTATATTCCATCCTCCTCCCAGACTGGGGTGCCTGCAGAAAAGGGTTGTGATCTGGCGTCTCCAGCCCCAGGTGCAACAGCACTTAAGGGCCTTTCACGCAGCTTTCCAGCACTTCTTCCAGAAACAGGCCAAGAGCAAAGGCACCAGCCTTCAAGACTGGGATCAACTTTGCTTTTGTTTTTTTTGGCTGCACGGCTTGCGGAATCTTATTTCCCTGACCCCGGCCCTCCGCAGTGAGAGCGTGTAGTCCTAACCACTGGACCTCCAGGGAATTCCATATAGTCTTTTTTTAAAACGCAAATAGCAACACACATTGTGCACTGTTCTACACTTTTTTTTCTTTCACTTGCTAAATCTCTACATACAAACGAGGCACATTCCTGTCAGGTGGAAATATCGAAGCCACACCTGTGCATCCGTTACCAGGGCTGCAAAGCCTCCGGAGGCTGCCGCACTCCCCACCTCAAGTTAACCACCTCCCAGGTTTTGTCCGTGAATCCCTCGCTTTTCTTGAATATTTTATTCCATGCATGTGCATTGTTTTGGTTGGCATGTTTATGCTTCGATTTCCCAGTGACCTTCCCTTTTCGTTCATCATGTTTTATAAGGTTTAGGTCTGATGCATTTTCATTACTAAATACTGTCTAGTCTATGAATAAACCAAAATGCATTTATCCTTCTCCTACTGATAGACATTGGCACATTGCTTTTTCTTTTCTTTTTTTTTTTTTTTTTGTCCCACCACTGCTATCCCCTGCCACTTTCCCCCCTTGGTGTCCATACGTTTGTCCTCTACATCTGTGTCTCTATTTCTGCCCTGCAAACCGGTTCATCTGCACCATTTTTCTAGATTCCACATATATGTGTTAATATATGATATTTGTTTTTCTCTTTCTGACTTACTTCGCTCTGTATGACAGTCTCTAGGTCCATCCAAGTCTCTGCAAATGACCCAATTTCATTTTTATGGCTGAGTAATATTCCATTGTATATATGTACCACATCTTCTTTATCCATTCATCTAGCAATGGGCATTTAGGTTGCTTCCATGTCCTGGCTATTGTAAATAGTGCTGCAGTGAACATTGGGGTGCATGTGTCTTTTTGAATTATGGTTTTCTTAGGGTATATGCCCAGTAGTGGGGTTGCTGCGTCGTATGGTAGTGCTATTTTTAGATTTTTAAGGAACCTCCATACTGTTCTCCATAGCGGCTGTATCAATTTACATTCCCACCAACAGTGGAAGAGGGTTCCCTTCTTTCCACACCCTCTTCAGCATTAGTTGTTTGTAGATTTTCTGATGATGCCCATTCTAACTGGTGTGAGGTGATACCTCATTGTAGTTTTGATTTGCATTTCTCTAATAATTAGTGATGTTGAGCAGCTTTTCATGTGCTTCTTGGCCATCTGTATGTCTTCTTTGGAGAACTGTCTATTTAGTTCTTCTGCCCATTTTTTTATTAGGTTGTTTGTTTTTTTAATATTGAGCTGCTTGAGCTGTTTATATATTTTGGAGATTAATCCTTTGTCCGTTGTTTCATTTGCAAATACTTGCTCCCATTCTGAGGGTTGTCTTTTTGTCTTGTTTATAGTTTCCTTTGCTGTGCAAAAGCTTTTAAGTGTCATTACGTCCCATTTGTTTATTTTTGTTTTTATTTCCATTACTGTAGGAGGTGGGTCAAAAAAGATCTTGCTGTGATTTATGTCAAAGAGTGTTTTTCCTATGTTTTCCTCTAAGAGTTTCATAGTGTCTGGTCTTACATTTAGGTCTTCAATCCATTTTGAGTTTATTTTTGTGTGTGGTGTTAGGGAGTGTTCTAATTTCATTCTTTTACATGTAGCTGTCCAGTTTTCCCAGCACCACTTATTGTAGAGACTGTCTTTTCTCCATTGTATATCCTTGCCTCCTTTGTCATAGATTAGTTGACCATAGGTGCATGGTACATTGCTTTTTTCACTTAATGTATTTTACAGATCATTTCCCCTCTGTGTAGATACTTATTACATTCTTAGAATTGCATCTTTATTCTTTAATAGGCAGTGCATTTTCATGGTTCAAATTTAAAAAGAATAAGATAGTAAATAGTGTCCTTCTCACCAGGGGCCTCTGAGGCACCTGGTATTTCCATTGTTGTGTGTGTGTGTCTGGAGATGCAGATCCCTGTACGATGTCCGAGTATATCTGGGGGTGAAATTCATAAGTGTAACTTTGCTGGGTTTCAGATTTACACACATATTGCCAAATTGCAGGCCACTGTTTAAAGAGAATTGAGCTGAAGACAATGTTGTCCTTAACGGCTTTGAAAAGCACCTCATGGGGACAGCGTGGTTGTGGTCTTTGGTGTGCTTTGACGTAGGCTTCTCAGAAGTGCCCCAAAGTAATGAACTAGCTGCAGCTTCGTCCTGTTTTGAATGTTCGACTCCTTTTTATGTCTTTCTTTAGATCACGTTCAGGCAGCCATCGCCCAGCTGGAGCTGTTGGGTGCCCTTGAAAACAAGGACGGCCAGCTCACCCTGACTCCAATCGGAAGAAAGATGGCGGCTTTCCCGTTAGAACCCAAATTTGCCAAAGTAAATGATTCCTCTCCTCAGTCCCCTTTCTGTGTGTTACGGGTCAGCCATCCCAGAGGAGACTCCTTAACCCAGTGATTCTAGATTAATCTTCACTTTTTCTCTTAAATAATTATTAATGCCTACTTTGTGCCTGACTCTGATTTACGCTCAGTGTGGGATTCAAGCCATATTAAGTCATGAGCCCTACCCACATGGAATCATGCAGGGAAGGCAGCCCTCTGTTTTACAGAAAGTAAAATAACATACGTAGTCATGGTTTTAGAAACACCTGCCCCTTAACGCCTTACAAGGGAAGCTGCAAAAGCAATATGTGGAAATACTTTATTCAGAAGCCAGGAGAAAACTAGGCTTACACAGTATTTAATTGTGATTTGCAGACCATCCTCCTGTCCCCCAAATTCCACTGCACGGAGGAGATACTGACCATCATCTCCCTGCTGTCAGTGGACAGCGTGCTCTACAACCCCCCCTCCCGGCGGGATGAAGTGCAGGCTGTGCGGAAGAAGTTCATATCCAGCGAGGGCGATCACATCACCCTGCTTAACATCTACCGGGCCTTCAGGAACACAGGCAGAAACAGGGTAGGCCTTGTCTTGTTCCCCTTCTCATACGATGCCTCCTTCTGGGCCTGTGAATGGCAGATGTCATTTCAGAAATGTCTGCACACAGGGAGGTTACCAGGGAAGGCATGATTCCCGTCTTTCCCTCTGCTTATTTTTAACTCATACCTAGCATTGGCCAGTTCGTTAAGTATTTGTTGACCCAGTTTCTTAGCTACAAAATGGTTTGTTTCCCCACCTGCCCCTAGCTTTCTTCATAGCAGATTTTGCTTGTATTTCAGTTCCCTGGACCAAGATGGAAAATGGCAGTATTTTCTTTCACTTATCAATAAAATAAAATAGAATAAAATCAGTCATTGTAGGGAGTTCCCTGGTGGCCTAGTGGTTAGGATTCCGGGCTCACTGCCATGGCCCAGGTTCAGTCCTTGGTCAGGGATTTGAGATCCCGCAAGCTGGGTGGCGTGGCCCACCAAAAAAAAAAAAAAAAAAAAAAAAAATCAGTAATTGTGCTATAGCATGCATGCCTTATCTGTGCTTTAATGCAAAACAAAAACAGTAAAAATAGCCACCACCCAGTTTTAGTAGTTGTAAACATTTTGCTGTATTTGCCTCAATTTATTTTTAAGGAAATAAAATGCTGTGGACACAACAAGAGCCGTGAGCTGCCCCTTTTGCAGTCCTTCCTCCCTTCTGTAACCCCTGTCAAGTCTGTCTGGGTCCTGGTGGGCAACAATGTGCTTTTACTTTGTATCCGCAGGCGTTGTTTGCTATAAATGCTTCTTCACGCTACCTTTTTGCAACTGGTTTCCGTCTCCTCACCTGCAGTGCCCATCCCGTCCAGGTCTCTTGTGCACAAGGGGGAGAGTTGCTCTGGGGTCGACACCCAGGAGTGGACCTGCCGGTCTTTGGGCAGCTGCATCAAGCTTTCCCAGCTGGCATGTGCGTCCACAGAGCTGTCAGCACCTCTTTATCCTCCCCGGAGTAGTGTAGAGGAGTTTCGATTTCCACCAGCCTCTCCAGCTCTTAGTTGAAATGATTTTTCATTTTTGCCACGTTGAGGGATGTGAAGTAGTATCTCAGTTATTTGAAACTGCAGTGCCTTGATTCCTCAAGAGACCGGGAAGCTTTGCTTAAGTTTATTGTCATTTGTAGTTAATCTTCTGTGAGTGGTCCATCCATATCCTTTGTTGTTTTTCTACTGGAGTATTGGTCATTTTCTCACTGATTTGTAGGAGTTTATTTATTTGTTTATTTTTTAATGTATTCTGGAGGTAATCATTCTTTGCTGGGTGTAGTGATGCAGATATCCCAGTCGTTAGCTTTTTTCATCGTGACTTGACCTATGGAATTTTATAGTTCTACTTTAGTTTAAATTTTTACTGTTTTCCTTTATGTTCATGCTTTTTGCTATAAAGATATTTTCCTTTTATTTATTTTTGGCAACTGAAGTTTTCCATCTGAATTAGAACAGTGTTCTAAAAATTATGCTGGGACTTCCCTGGCAGTCCAGCAGTTAAGACTCTATGCTTCCACTGCAGGGGGCATGGGTTCGATTCCTGGTTGGGGAGCTAAGATCCCGCATGCCGTGTGGTGTGGCCCAAAAATTTTTTTTAATTAAAAATAAAAATTGTGCTATGTTTTTTTCTTTATAGAAATGAGAGGACTGTGATATCTCTTTTTTCTCCTGTTCAGGATTGGTGCAAAGAGAATTTTGTCCACAGCAAGAATATGATGCTGGTAGCTGAAGTCAGATCACAGCTGAGAGATATCTGCCTAAAGGTATTCTTCTTCCTGGTGTTCTCTGGGGGGCTAAGCTGTCACTTTTTTCTAGGTGAAAAATTTCAGGTTGCTTATTGCAAGTGATCGCAAAAAAAAACCCTCTCATTGTAGGAAAATTTTTAAATAAGGAAGAAAGTAAAAATTACCCACAGCTCCACCTCTCGTCAGTTTGGTCTGTTTCTTCATAGCCCTGTTTTTAAATGAATTTTTTACATCATTAGTTACATTGTATATATAATTTATATTTAGCTTTTATAAACTTTAAAAGTATTTTCCAATGTTATTAGAACTCTTCCTAAGGTTTGTTCTTTTAGTGGAAATATCTTTGTTATTTTTTTTCAGATTACGAAAGCTGTGCATAATTGTTACAAATTGATACAGTGCAGAAAATAGTGATATATAGTGCAGAAAGTGTAAAAGTCTCCTTAATCCTGCCCCTCCAAAGATAAATAATAGTGTGGTGTAGATCCTTCTAGAATTTTTTCCTGTGTATGTATGTTTTTGTATATGTGTGTGTATACACATATACATGGATACATATATAAAATTTTCTTTTTTTTCCTTATTTTAATAGATTTTTATTGGCGTATAGTTGCTTCACAATACTGTGTTAGTTTCTGTTGTACACCAAAGTGGATCAGCCATATGCATACATATATCCCCATATCCCCTCCCTCTTGAGCCTCCCTCCCATCCTCTCTATCCGACCCCTCTAGGTCATTGCAAAGCACCTAGCTGATCTCCCTGTGCTATTCTGCTGCTTCCCACTAGCTATCTATTTTACATCTGGTAGTGTAAATATGTCAATGCTACTCTAACTTGCCCCAGCTTCCCCCTCCCACCCCATGTCCTCAAGTCCATTCTCTAGGTCTACATCTTTATTCCTGCCCTGCAGCTAGGTTCATCAGTACCATTTTTTTTAGATTCCATACATATATGTTAGCATACGGTATTTGTTTTTCTCTTTCTGACTTACTTCACTCTGTATGACAGACTGTAGGTCCATCCATCTCACTACAAATAACTCAATTTCATTTCTTCTATAGCTGATAAATATTCCATTGTATATATCATACCACACCTTCTTATCCATTCATCTGTCGATGGACATTTAGGTTGGTTCCGTGCCCTGGCTATTGTAAATAGTGCTGCAATGAACATTGTGGTACATGTCTCTTTTTGAATTATGGTTTTCTCAGGGTATATGCCCAGTAGTGGGATTGCTGGGTCGTATGGTAGTTCTATTTTTAGTTTTTTAAGGAACCTCCATACTGTTCTCCATAGTGACTGTATCAATTTACATTCCCACCAACAGTGCAGGAAGGTTCCCTTTTCACCACACCCTTTCCAGCATTGATTGTTTCTAGATTTTTTGATAATGGTCATTCTAACTGGTGTGAGGTGATACCTCATTGTAGTTTTGACTTGCATTTCTCTAATAATTAGTGATGTTGAGCATCTTTTCATGTGCCTCTTGGCCATCTGTATGTCTTCCTTGGTGAAATGTCCATTTAGGTCTTCTGCCCCCCCCCCTTTTTTTTTAATTTATCCATTTATTTATTTTTGGCTGCATTGAGTCTTCGTTGCTGCATGCGGGCTTTCTCTAGTTGCTGCAAGCGGGGGCTACTCTTTGTTGCGGTGTGCAGGCTTCTCATTGCGGTGGCTTGTCTTTGTTGCAGAGCACAGGCTCTAGGCGCACGGGCTCAGTAGTTGTGGAATGCAGGCTCTAGAGCGCAGGCTCAGTAGTTGTGGCACAAGGGCTTAGTTGCTCCACGGCAAGTGGGATCTTCCTGGACCAGGGCTCGAACCCATATCCCCTGCGTTGGCAGGTGGATTCTTTACCACTGAGCCACCAGGGAAGTCCTTCTGCCCATTTTTTAATTGGATTGTTTGGTTTTTTGATATTGAGCTCCATGAGCTGTTTGTATATTTTGGAGATTAATCCTTTGTTGTTTCATTTGCAAATATTTTCTCCCGTTCTGAGGGTTGTCTTTTTGTCTTGTTTATGGTTTCCTTTGCTGTGCAAAAGCTTTTATGTTTGGGCCTCCCTGGTGGCGCAGTGGTTGAGAGTCCGCCTGCCGATGCAGGGGATACAGGTTCGTGCCCCGGTCTGGGAGGATCCCATATGCCGCGGAGCGGCTGGGCCCGTGAGCCATGGCCGCTGAGCCTGCGCGTCCGGAGCCTGTGCTCCGCAACGGGAGAGGCCACAACAGTGAGAGGCCCGCGTACAGCAAAAAAAAAAAAAAAAAAAAAAGCTTTTATGTTTAAATAAGTTCCATTTGTTTATTTTTGTTTTTATTTCCATTACTCTAGGAGGTAGGTCAAAAAAGATCTCGCTGTGATTTATGTCAAAGAGTGTTTTTCCTATCTTTTCCTCTAAGAGTTTTATAGTGTCTGATATTACATTTAGGTCTTTTCCACTTGGAGTTTATTTCTGTGTATGGTGTTAGGGAGTGTTCTAATTTCATTCTTTTACATGTAGCTGTCCAGTTTTCCCAGCACCACTTACTGAAGAGGCTATCTTTTCTCCATTTTATGTTCTCGCCTCCTTTGTCTTAAATTAGGTAACCATATGTGTGTGAGTTTATCTCTGGGCTTTCTATCCTGTTCCATTGATATATATTTCTGTTTTTGTGCTGGTACCATACTGTCTTGATTACTGTAGCTTTGTGATATAGTTTGAATTCAGGGAGCCTGATTGCTCCAGCTCCGTTTTTCTTTCTCAAGATTGCTTTGGCTATTCAGGGTCTTTTGTGTTTCCATACGAATTGTAAAATTTTTTGTTCTAATTCTGTGAAGAATGCCATTGGTAGTTCGATAGGGATTGCATTGAATCTGTAGATTGCTTTGGGTAATATAGTCATTTTCACTATATTGGTTCTTCCAATCAAAGAACATGGAATATTTCTCCATCTGTTTATGTCATCTTTGATTTCTTTCATCAGTGTTTTATAGTTTTCTGAGTACAAGTCTTTCCCCTCCTTAGGCAGGTTTATTCCTGGCTATTTTATTCTTTTTGTTGCGACGGTAAATGGGATTGTTTCCTTAATTTCTCTCTCTGATTTTTTGTTGTTAATGTATAGGAATGCCAGAGATTTCTGTGCATTAATTTTGCATCTTGCAACCTTACCAAATTCATTGATTAGTTCTAGTAGTTTTCTGGTAGCATCTTTAGGATTTTCTATGTATAGTGTCATGTCATCTGCAAACAGTGACAGTTTTACTTCTTCTTTTCCAATTTGTATTCCTTTTATTTCTTTTTCTTCTCTGATTGCAGTGGCTAGGGCTTCCAAAACTATGTTGAATAAGAGTGGCGAGAGTGTACATTCTTGTCTTGTTGCTGATCTTAGTGGAAATGCTTTCAATTTTTCACCATTGAGTATGATGCTTGCTGTGGGTTTGTCATATATAGCCTTTATTATGTTGAGGTAGGTTCCCTCTATGCCCATTTTCTAGAGAGTTTTTATCATAAATGGGTGTTGAATTTTGTCAAAAGCTTTTTCTGTGTCTATTGAGATGATCATATGGTTTTTATTCCTTAATTTGTTAACGTGGTGTATCATATTGATTGATTTGCATATATTGAAGAATCCTATGGGGTGAAGCAAAAGCACTTCTAAGAGGGAAGTTTACAGCAATTCAATCTCACCTCAAGAGACAAGAAAAATCTCAAATAAACAATCTAACCCTACACTTAAAACAACTAGAGAAAGGAGAACAAAGAAAACCCAAAGTCAGTAGAAGGAAAGAAATCATAACAATCAGAGGAGAAATAAATGAAATAAAAATGAAGAAAACAATAGCAAAGATCAATAAAACTAAAAGCTGGTTCTTTGAGTAGATAAACAAAATTGATAAACCCTTAGCCAGACTCATCAAGAAAAAAAGGGAGAGGACGCAAATCAATAAAATTGAAAATAAAAAAGGGGAAATCACAGCTGACACTGCAGAAATACAAAGGATTATAAGAGACTACTAAAACCAACTCTATGCCAATAAAATGGACAACCATGAAGAAATGAACAAATTCTTGGAAAGGTGCAATTTTCCAAGACTGAACCAGGAAGAATTAGAAAATATAAACAGACCTATCACAAGTAATGAGATTGAAACCATAATTTAAAATCTTCCAACAAACAAAAGTCCAGGACCAGATGGCTTCATAGGTGAATTTTCTTAAACATTTAGAGAAGAGCTAACACCAATCCTTCTCAAACTCTTCCCAAAAATTGCAGAGGGAGAAACACTCCCAAATTCATTCTACGAAGCCACCATCACCCTGATACCAAAACCAGAAAAAGATATCACAAAAAAGGAAAATTATAATCCAATATCACTGATGAACATAGATGCAAAAATCCTGAACAAAATACTAACAAACAGAATCCAACAACACATTAAAAGGATCATACACCATGATAAAATTTTCTTTTTAAAACAAAATATATAACACTTTGTTTTGCAATTTGCTTTTTCCACTTGGAGTACTTCTTGAATACTTTGTGTCTAGGCTTCTTGCAGTGCCTGCATATCTCTATCTCGTTCTTTTTAGTGACTTCATAGCATTTCACTGTATTCACTACAGTTTATTTAGCCCAGCCCCTAATGGTGGTCATTTAGGTTGTGCTATAATGATCATCCTCCTACATAAGTGTTTGTGCTCTGTTACACATAGAATGAACTTTTAGATGGAGAATTTAGATTTTGATAGACATTGCCAAATCATCAACCAACAAGTTTCCTATCAGCTTATATTCCCTCTTAGAGGACATAATGTTTATATATTCAATGGCTCTGTGACACGCCACATTTTACCTCAAAGGTGGGGTTGTTTGTGTTCACGTTCTCCTGTGTTGAGCACTGAGAGAGTGTCTACTTTTTGCTGCTGTGAGCAACTCTGTGGTGACTGTCTTTGTGTGTAAGGCGCCTTTTGAGACAGCCCACGGCATGGACCATCCGCACGTCCGTAGGGGACAGTTGTCACCCTTACCCAGGCCTGTGCCTGATGCCAGCGGCCCATTGTTAGCACTAAAGTGACTTCTTCTCATAGTAGCTTGTTGTGTTCTGCATTATACACATTTTTCCAACCCTTCTTGTACTTGAACAGCTTTCCTGCCAGACCATCCCTTGGCTTCGTGAGTTCCCTCATTTTCTATTGACAGTAGACATGGTGCTTCTCCACCAGCACTGATCTCAGGCGTCGCAGGCAGCTGCCCGGGTGTCAGCCTCCACCGTGGGCCCTGCACCCTGGAGCGCACTGGGGGCACGTGGCTCCATCCACCATGGGTGGCGGCACAGTACTCACGTCTGGGGTCTTCTCCATGTCTCACTTCTTCCCAAACCAGATGTCCATGCCGATCCTGTCGTCGCGAGGGGACACAGAGAGCGTCCGCCGCTGCCTGGCGCACAGTCTCTTCATGAGCACCGCCGAGCTGCAGCCCGACGGGTCCTATGCCACCACGGACACCCACCAGCCCGTGGCCATCCACCCCTCGTCCGTTCTCTTCCACTGCAAGCCAGCCTGCGTCGTGTACACGGAGCTGCTCGTCACCAACAAGTGCTACATGCGCGACCTGTGCGTCGTGGACCCCGAGTGGCTGTATGAGGCTGCCCCCGACTTCTTCAGGAGGAAGCTGAGGGCCTTCAGGAACTGAGCCGCCCGGGGCGGGAGCTGGGCCGCAGCCGGCCTCACTGCGGACTCTCAGGCTGGCACCCAGAGCGGTCGTATTGAGCGGATTATGCCCGGCCTCTGGGAGCTTGAAAGCATCTCTGTCTAAACTCCTCAGACTGAACCACACAGACATGCAGTGAACTTGGAGACTTCAAAATGATGCTTTCGGTTCTTGCTCGGCGACTTTGGGTGACTTAGTTAACTTCTGAGCCTCAGTTTCCCTATCTGCCAAGTGGGGGTGATAATAATAATACTTACAGGGTTGGGGTCATGAGGTTTAGAGCAAATGAAAGGAAAGTACCCAGAGCTGTGCCCGCCCACGATAAACACGCCTGAATCGTGAGCCGTGGAGCTCGGTTGCTGTTACTGCTTTTCTACATGATGTGAACCAGGTACAACAAAACCCCCTGAGTTCTCGAGACTGAGGGGGATTGTCTGGAAAGGGGACCACCAGAGGTCACAGAGCTGTTGACCTTGGATCTATTTTAACTTCTATCTGCATGGAGTTTTATAACAGAAAACAGAAGAGATTAACTTCTGTTTCAGGAGGGAGGTGCTTTTGGGCCATGAACACTTGAGCCTAAGGAGTGTCTCTGAGCTGAGCTTAAGGCATTTCTCCTCTGGCCCTGCGGGTGGGCGGAGGTGAGAACACAGGCAGCTTTGGCTCATCCATCACCTCATCTAGTGTTTATGTTCTTTTATTTATTTCCTATGGTCATTTCCTATGATCGTTTTTCCTTCTTAGAGACCTGGGGACAGCCTGGCTTTGCCACTCGCCCCTCTCTAGCCCTCATTTTCCATATTTGTCAGAGGGGATTAGAGGGTCTCCACAGTCTCTTCCTGTTTTCATATTTTGAGGAAGGAAAAGACACCAAAAGTTCTTCTTAGCTATTTAATTATCAAAAGCAAATAATCTTTCCCCAGAGAATGCTATGCCCTAGAAGACGCCAAGATTTAGCCCTTTTATTGTGCTTAATTGGTCAAAATACACATGTGCAGTATTTTGGTTATTCCTTTATTTAATAGAGGCCTAGGATGTTTAGGGTTCAAAAGGTATTGGTAAAAGAAAATATTGTATTTTTAATAAAATGTTCAAAAGGTATTGGTAAAAGAAAATATTGTATTTTTAATAAAACGTTCATCATGCTGGTAAAAAATTGGGAGTGGGGTAATTTATTATGTTCCTCAGCAAATTATATAGAGGAATTCTCTGGGACAAGTAAAATTTAAAATTTTAAAAATAGCTTCTATGTTTCTGTACAGAAATATATTTATCACTAACATTCTGGTAGAGTTTTCATACAGTAGTTTTTTATTGGGCTTTTTAAAAAGTTAACTTTTAACATAGCTGCTCAGGGATTAAATCATATTGGAAAAGCTGGTCTGACTCTCCATATTACTACAAAGAAATACATGGTTGTTTACATTCAGCTGCAGGGGATAGATAAGTACACTTTAAACTTTCTTAAGAAAGTTAAATGTTTCACAGTGATGTTGCAATCTAACCTTGAGCTATTCTTTTCAATCCTACAATCTCCAGTGGTGTGCCGCCTTTTTTCCAACCTGTGAAATCCATATCTAGGTGAATCACTAGCTCCCTTGAGCAGCTTCATGTAAATAGATGCACTCCAAGCAGATCACATGCCTCAGATGTTTGTCTTCTGCTTCTAGTAATCATGGAGTGTGAAACCTCCAGAGCAGCATAGATCTAAAAACTGCCAACACCCAGTTCTTGGTAAAAAAAACCTTTGGTAAAGAGATGCCAGAATGGAGACAAGTTTTTGCTCTGTGGATAAGACTGATTATGTACTGTGATGCATATAAATCCATTTAATCCAGCTGTCAAGAAATGCTTAGAACTGTGGCCAGGCATCTAAGATACCATTCCTTGTGCATAGAAGGAAACACTGCACCTGTGGGGAAGCAAGAATTTCATTATATTTTATTTGATCAGAATATTATAACTTGCAGCAAAAAAAAAATCTAGTTGGTTCAGGTTTATGTTGTATTTTGAGAGTCTCTTCTTGTTCAAACAGAGCTCTAAAGAAGCACTGGCTCTTGTATATAATGCTCAAATTTGCACATGACTATCAAATCCATTAAAAGTGAATCTTGTACATGTGTGAGGCTTCTTTCTTGGGTCTCCTTTCCCTTATTCACAGAATGCTGTTTAGAATACACTAAGTATGTCTTATCTTTGCCACTTGATTTGGGAAGACTTACTTTCTTGCTACCTTATTATATATCTTATGTGTCCTGGTAAGGTAGGAACATTAGTTCTTAACCTAAATTTAATGTAAGCTGTGGCTTCTTGCCCCCAGAAAAATAATGTCCCATCAGAACCTGGGTGTAAGGTTGGAGGGTTGCAGGAATTAACCAGGGCTCTTGCCTTTAGGAGCTCCGGGTCTGGTGGGGGTGAGGGTCAGCTGCCAGGTAAACCAGCAGTGCCAGGAGGTTTCTGCTGAGAAAAGAATGAAGCACAGGGGCCGGGTCGCACAGGCATGAGTCTGTTTTTCAGGGAAGAGAGGAGGAAGTTCCAGGAAGGCCTCTTATGGGAGGTGATCCTGGAGGCTGGTCTTTGGGAGTTGGTGGTGGCAAGAGTGCATTCCACGAAGTCATAGAAAGCCTGGCCGTGAGAACAGTAGATGGAAATTTGGAGAGTGTAAGCAGCCACTGGAGAGAACGGATGCTGGCCAATTAAACAGCAAGCCTGGGACACCAGACTCAGGCCGACTCAGCTAAAGAAGTTCCGGAATCGGATTCCAGGCCTCCCCGGGAGGCCACACCGGAGGCCACCAACAGAGGGCGCATTCCCACCCGCTGTGCCTTCGGTCTGCAAAGCGGCGGCGCGGAAGCACTTCCCGGGAGGGGGCGGGACTTCCGGCGGCGGCCCGAGATCTAGGGGGCGCAGTGGCCAAGAGTCGTCCTTCTTGCCGAGAGTTGTCTTTCGTATCCGCACGTGTCTGCCGCCGCCTCCGCTGCAGAAATGCTGCCGCTGCTGCGCTGCGTGCCCCGCGTCCTGGGCACCGCTGTCGCTGGCATCCGCGCCGCCGCGCCCTCCCTGCCGCTGCTGCAGCCCGCGTCCAGGCCGTGCGCCCGGCCCTTCGGGCTGCTGAGCGTGCGCGCGGGGTCGGTGCAGTTGCCCGGTCTTCTGCGGCCTTGGGGGCCCTGCGGCTGCGGCTGCGGCTGCGGCGGACTGCACACCGAAGGTAAGACTCGTGCACGTGGGCCGGGGGCGTGAGGGGCCAGGGCCTGGGTGGGGCGGGGAGTCCGGGCCGAGGAAGTGTAGACCACCCGTGGACAGCCCGGAAGCGCCCCCGAAGTCCAGAACATTCTCCCACTGATCGGCGACCAGCGGGTTAAACCCACGCGTGATCGCATTTCCCGTCTTCCCCCACCTCTGTTTCACTTTGCGGGGAGAGATGCTGTAAAGCCCTGGAGGCCGATTCTATTCTCAGTCTCTCGAAAATGGAACTTTGTGAAAGCCCAAGGTCGCGGTTGGGAGTAGCGTGGTGTTGTCTGCTGGCAAGTGAAAGAGGGTAATTGCGAATTTTTCTTGCTTTATTTTGAAACGTGGTAAGGAGTTCATTGTTGGGAATCACTTTTCCAGAATCCGAGCTCAGCTTCCCACTGATAGCTTACGGCTTTTTTTTACAGATGAGGAAACTGAGGCTTAATGGATATGAGCTGGGTTAAGTTCCCAGAGCCACCGTTAATAGCAGAAGTATTAGAAACAGCCCAAATACAGGTCTCTGGTTGTAGTAACCTGGGTCATTTTCCGTTTTAGACTGATTGGCTCTTTCTGTAACTTATTTCCATTGTAGGGGACAAAGCTTTTGTTGAATTCCTCAATGATGAGATTAAGGAGGAAAAGAAGATACAGAAGTATAAGTCTCTCCCCAAGATGTCTGGAGGTTGGGAGCTGGACGTGAATGGGACAGAAGCCAAATTAGTGCGGAAAGTTGCTGGAGAAAAGTAAGTACCAGGGGCCTATGGACTCCAGGGAACCAAATCCATGACCCTGCAGGACCTGCCCTGACTCATCCACAAAAGGCTTTGGTTAAGGCAGGTACTTAACAGACACGTGGTTTCCGAGAGATCGTAGGATTCATTTGGATAACTTCATAAGCTCCAGGTCGTTCATTCACTGCACACTTACGTGCTGTGGTAATTAATAAGGAGATGGTAAGCAAGTAGCACCGAAGCCAAGTCGCTGGGAGCCTACTGGACCAGTAGAGGTGTCAGTCACTAAACCCTTGCTGGTGAGGGAGGTTATGCCTTGCCTAAATCTAGGCCCGCAAATTCAGAAATTCTGACAGAATCTCAGATTTACAATGCTGACTTACTATACTACAGGCTCTGGATGAGGAAAACAAAGCTCCTACTCTGTTTACAGTTGAGAAAGCAAGATAAGGGTGGGGTTGCCGTATAGTAAGGGTCACCATGAGAAAGATGGGAAGGCTTTAACCTGCTTAAGCTGTTTGTGATCTACTTTGAGTGAATTTTTGTATATGCTGTGAAGTAGGGTTCTGGTTTTTTTGTTTTGTTTTGGTGGTGTAGTGTTTTTCCCCTCATAGGTCAATCATGTATTCTGTAACGTGACCTAAACCACTTTTCCTGGGGTAAGTCATAAGCAGTTTGGGGCCATTATAAGTAATGTTCTAATGAACATAACTGCATTTCTGTGCCCAGGCGTCAGCTTGGTCCGCACTGTTGCAGATTAGACAGGTTTTGTGGCTGAACCTCAAACCTCAAACTGGCAAGGCAGCCAGTTAGCACAGCTCCAGAGGGGAGTGTTTACAGTGCACTGTTGTCTGCAACCCAGCAGTGCTCGTTCCAGATCTCTCGATTTTATTTATTTTTTATTTTTTTATTTTTGCTGCACGCAGGCCTCTCACTGCTGTGGCCTCTCCCATTGCGGAGCACAGGCTCCGGACGCGCAGGCCCAGCGGCCACGGCTCACGGGCCCAGCCGCTCCGCGGCATGTGGGATCCTCCCGGACCGGGGCACGAACCCGTGTCCCCTGCATCGGCAGGCGGACTCTCAACCACTGCACCACCAGGGAAGCCCTCTCAATTTTAGATTCAAATTTTGGAACATGATATGTCAGGTGAAGGTTCTTGCAACTTAAAATTGTCATTAGTTGGTGTTTGTGGCCTGCTTTGTGATTATACAACTTCCCACAACTGCTCTGAGGAATGAGCCTGTCCTGCAGCATGTTCTTTTATTTTTTTGGCGGTGCCCTGTGTCTTGCAGGATCCTAGTTCCCCATCCAGGGATTGAACTCAGGCCACGGCAGTGAAAGCGCTGAGTCCTAACCACCGGACCACCAGGGAACTCCCCAGGAAGTGTTGCTCTTTGTGAGGCCTCCCCTTCATGGGGCCAGGGCTGCTCTCCATCCTCAGCTGATGCCACAGCCCTCCAGTGCTCCTTCTTCCCTTCTTCTCGGGCAGATTTTCTTCTAATGGAGAAAAGCTTTTAAAGGAAGCTTCTGCCCCCTGCCCCCAGCTTCTCAGCTGCTCACTACTGGAAGGTGCCCTGGAAAGACGAGGGTGGCAGTGTCAGTTGGCTGTGGCCAGGAGGTAGCCAGTGGACACAGGTTGGCAGTGAGCCCTGGATGCTGGCCTGGTGACAGGAGCCCACACATGACTGTATTTGGCTGAGGAACAAGTGCCTAATTGACTCAGCAGCCAACACGTAGTAGGCCCACTTCAGACCTGCTGAATCTATCTGTGGGTGGGATGCAGGCACCTGCCTTTTGGAAGTTCTGCAAATCAGAGGTGCATTGTTTCAGCAGCATTTTTTTTTTTTTCTTTTTGCGGTATGCGGGCCTCTCACTGTTGTGGCCTCTCCCGTTGCGGAGCACAGGCTCCGGACGCGCAGGCCCAGCGGCCATGGCTCACGGGCCCAGCCGCTCCGCGGCATATGGGATCCTCCCAGATCGGGGCACGAACCCGTGTCCCCTGCATCGGCAGGCGGACTCTCAACCACTGCGCCACCAGGGAGGCCCTCAGCAGCATTTTTAACTGTAGCAAGCCTCGGTATTTACTCCTCAGTTAAGAGGACATCCTCTGTTGTGTTTTCTCTTGCCTTTCTAGGGTCACTGTCACTTTCAACATTAACAACAGCATCCCACCCGCATATGATGGGGAGGAGGAACCCTCTGAAGGGCAGAAGGTTGAAGAACAGGAGGTGAGTTTGTAACACTGTAACCAGCCTGTACCTCCTGCTTCTCACAGGCTACTCTGGAGGCTTGGAGAAGGAGCATTGGTTTTTGTTCTGTTTCAATTCTCTTAACACTAGGAGAGAAGGCAAAGGACCACCATCCTGGGGCCTTTTCTTGTAGAGCACCAGAGCTGTGTGGCCCCTTTTCTTTCCCAGGGGCCAAGTAAATTGTTACCTTTAGGCTTAGGCTTTATAATTTGCCCTGTGTTCACTTAATAGAAAGGAACTGAAACTGTCTTAACCCTTCCCGTGGTCAGGAGGTAAGTTATCACTTGGAGTGTTTCCGAGTGAGGCGTCCTCTCACACGTCCCAGGCTGGTGATAGGCACCAGGCAGGGGCATCAGAGACTTGGGCAGCGTCTCTCCTTAAGGTGTGCCGCCCTTCTTGCTTGGACCTGGATGTTGCTCAGTCTCCAAACATTTTAGGAAGCAGTGTGCCCAGCCTAGAAACCAGCCAGTGTGAGGGCCACAGGGTCCCCAGGCTTTCTGGCTGGGTTGGCATGGTATTGTCTCACGACCCAGCTCAGCTCCCTGGAGCGCTGGCCCAGCACTAGGACCGCCCCGCCCCTAACACACACACTGGCTGGCTCACCCTCAAAGAGGGGGTTGCTGTGCTTTAGCCAGAGGCACCAGCCTCTGGTCCTGGCCTGTAATAAAGGAAGATCCCGAAACAGCTGGGAAGGGATTTTGGCGCTTTAGGCCAGCTTTGTAGCGTATGGATGTAGAAAAAGGCCCGGGAAGATTAAGTTAATTGGCACTCTCGCTGGGGCTGGAGTTCAGATTTCCCGATTCTAACCTTGTAGAATTAGGTTAGAACCTAGTATGTATTAGGTTCTAATATGTAACCTTGTATGTTCTTTAAACAAGTAGCGTGGCTAATGGAAGTAAAATGCTGTCTAAATATATGATACTTTGCCATCCAAAACATAGTCTACAACTCTAGAAAGGATCCACAGGATGGGTTTGGCCCAGTCTGTCTGAACAAGCTGGTACGTGGCTTTAATACTCTGTGTTAAAAGATCCTAGGCTCCTTATTTGGGAACACCATAGTGTAGCAGTGGCCATCAGACCCCCTGAACTGAGACCTTCGGTCCAGACCCCTGCCAACAGAGACATGTACTGACTCGTTCTTGTTCCCCCAGCCTGAATTGACGTCCACTCCCAATTTTGTGGTTGAAGTTGTAAAGGATGGTAGCAACAAGGCCCTTGTGCTGGACTGTCACTATCCAGAAGATGAGGTATGTAGAATGGAGTGCTGGCAGCCCTGGGGACAAGGAGGGCCTCCGGGGACCTTCCTGGTCCCATTTAGCTGATACTAACATTTTCTAGCTTAGACCAGCAAAACTGGGAAGACTGGGTGGGGGGCGGTGAGGGGGCAGTGAGGGAGCAAGGTTAAAATCCGAGTTTCAAGCTATAAATAGTCCCTTTTCTTTGCATGAGTCTGGCTTGTCCTGGGAAACCTTTCAGTTTTCCCCAAATATTGTCTCTTGTCAGATTGGACAAGAAGAGGAGGACCAGAGTGACATTTTCTCCATCAAGGAAGTGAGCTTTCAGTCCACTGGCGATTCTGACTGGAAGGACACGAATTACACACTCAGCACAGATTCCCTGGACTGGGTGAGTGCTCGATAAGGTGATGGTGCTCTTGGGCCTTGCAGGGGTGGGTCTAGTCCAAGGCCACACAAAGAAGCATCTTAATAAGTGTCTCAGGTGCCTTTTTCTTTTTTTTTTTTAAACTAATGTTTCTCCTTTTAGGGCTTATACGACCACCTCATGGATTTCCTTGCGGACCGAGGAGTGGACAACACTTTCGCTGATGAGTTGGTAGAGCTCAGCACAGCCTTGGAGCACCAGGAGTACATTACTTTTCTCGAAGACCTCAAAGGTTTTGTCAAAAGCCAATAGAGAAGACAAGGTGCCAAACACCTTAATTTTACGGCAGGCTTTGGCCAGTGAACAACACCTACTCTGAAGCCAGACCCACATACTTTGAAATGGTTTTCATCCCAATATCATGGAAAATAATTCAATATTAACTTATTTCTGTTGCCTCTTATTTACCATTTATTCTCTACAAACCTGTTATTTCTAGATTTTTGTATAACATAATGATGGACAATAAAATCTCCAAGGTGATTTGTCTTTTCTATTTCTACTTCCCTTTCAATCTGCATTATGGAAGACAAAGAGCAGAGAAAACTTTGAAACGTTTTAATACAAAATAAGTTATAAATGAAAGATCTGTATTTACAAGGCCCCTTCCCAAGACAGAACTTGTTTCCAACCCAGTAGATCGTGTGCATCAGGGTTGGCTCTAGAGGATCACAGCCCAAGTATCACAAGCCTGAATTTAAATAGAAAAAAAGTTAGCTTAAATTATATTCCAGTCCCAAAAGTGATCTCAATATATGGTTACAAGTTGTAACCAGTAATGACACTTATGCTGCTCCTTCCACGACCTGGGCTGCCTCTGTCCCTCCCCCTTTCAGGGGATGATTGGCCTTTTTAACTGAAGTGACTTCACTTTTCTATGCAAGTAAAGTTCCTCAGAGAGTAAACTGCATTTTTATAAACATTTGCCTCTTTCCTACCAGGGTGGGAGTAAAAGCAACCACTGACCCGCTTTTACCACTGGGTCCTGGGGGAGGCTTACCAGACAGCTCATGAGAAGACTGGACTTTTCCTCTGTTCCTTCAGTGACCGAAAATGCCGGCGTGTGGGGACAATATGCACTGTGCTCGTTCACGCTGTCTTCCAAACAGGCGCGAAACTTTTGTTCTGTCACCTCCGGAGACTGAAAAATCAAGTTAAACTACAAGCTAACCTTGTCGTCTCATAGTCAACAGGTTGAAAACCCCGATTCCTCACCATCCTGTAACTATGGCTCGCTGTGATGGCTTGACTCCTCGGACCTTTAGAAATGCTCATGATCGTGCTGAGAGGATCTCTTAAGTAATGTCCATCTGACCGCCTCTCCAGATGGACCAGGGCTCTCCACTCCCGCCCTGAACACGGACGCTCACCGCACCAGGAACGTCCAGAGCTGGGAGGCTTCTTGGCCTCCCCGCGTTTCTGCCTCTACCAGCCAAGCGTATCCTTACCAAGAGCCAGTGCTGCTTGGTCCTACGTCTGTGCTAACTGAACTTGCTATTGTAACTGACTGATTTAATTATCTACTATATAAACCAATGAAATAAGAGAATGAAACAAAGTTGTGTTTTTGTGATAAGTGGAATATTCAATATTCCAACAGTCAAACAGAAACAGTCAAAAAGATGAGTCCCTAAAAAAAAAAGGTGTTGAATTAGGTAAAAGATGGGGAGGAAAACTCCTGAAGGGCACTCAGCTTCCTGATGCACTTTACAGAAACAAAACAGGAAATGTGAGCCTATGCGCTTTAAGAGCAGTTTATAAAAAACAAAAACAAAAAAAGCCTCAGCTCTCCAATCAGCAGAGCCTCGCCCAAGGACTGTCAAGTAAGTGTATATGTTTAAAACTTCCTATAAAATGTTTCATTTGTATAACTTACCACCTCAACGAACTGGCAGGCTTTTAGCCACATCATGTCAGATAAGAGGGCTCCTGTATTTTAAGACCACTGACACTTAAAATTCTGAATACAGCTGTCTTCATATATGGAACATTTTAATGTAAATCAGATACAAGTGTTTCCAGTTCTAAACTGGGCTTTCTAGAAAGCTCCTAAGCAGTGGTACATTAATAAGTACCTCACAAATAGGCAGTCTCTATTCTCACCATGGATGATTGCAAGCTAGCAGTGTGAACTGAACCTGAAGTTGGGAAGAGATGTGTGCAGAGGCGACACGATCTGTGTGAGGAACACTCACATGAGATGGGATGTACAGGCCACACTGACACATGAGCACACCGCCTGCTATTCTCAGATTGTACCTGGAAGCAGAATTGGGAGCCCAGAGTGTTACGGCCAGCAGACCTGGATCCCCCAACCTTCCCAGGTAACAGATTTGGGGGGAAATTCCACTCACCTTGGAGTGTGGGGTGGGAACAAATAATGCTGAAAAGGTTGTGAAAACTCTTACTTTGTACACACAGGGCAGATGAGGGAGTTTGCTTCCCACTCAGCCAGCATGACGCTGAGACACTTTTCATCAAACTGCAAGCTCTTCTCGTACTCACTGATGATGGACTGTTCTGCAAGGCAAAGGACAGCTGGCGTGTTTCACTGCACGTCACCTGGGTCGCCCTATCCTGAGTGCTACGCTTCACGTTCAAAGGCGTCATCCACACGAGAAAAATGCGGGCAAAATCACACTACCAATCACTAGATATTTACTGCTCAGGCTTCATCTTGTTGGATCTTTCCCCTCCTGTCTGTCCTCTCCTTGTGAAGTGATGAGGCTAAGAGACAAAGAGACAACTTTCACACCCATCTCCAGAGGCCACAGGGGCAGAGATGAAGAGTGGCAGGGTCCCAGGGGCAGCTGGAGAACGCGGACACTGACGGCTTCAGATGCCAGGCCCACCTGGCTGAGTCTAAGGTGAGCTGTTCACCAGTGTCCACAGACTCAGGTTCTGTGTTGTTCATAACGTGTGTAGCAAATGTGCAACAAGCCCTAGTACTTAGTAGGCCTGGGGTACAAAGATGAAGAAGGCTGGTTCCTGCTCTTGATGAGCTCACCATCTTGACTTCAGAGCAGGGGTCAGCAAACCACAGCCCACAGGCCATTCCAGCCCACCTAACATTTTTAATTTTTAAAAAAATTTTGGCCATGTCACAGGGCATGCAGGATCTTAGTTTCCCGACCAGGGATCAAATCCGTGCCCCTGCAGTGGAAGCATGACGTCTTAACCACTGGACCTCCAGGGAAGTCCCCCCCCTTCCATTTTTTAAGTAAAGTTGTAATGGAACAGCCACGCTCATTTGGTTTATGTATGGGCTATAGCTGTTTTCACACTACAACAGCAGAACTAAGGAGCTGCAATAGCCTAAATATTTACTATCTGGCCCCTCACAGAAAGTTTGCCAACCTCTATTCTAGAAGGTTCCCTATGACCGAGTATGGCAGAACACAGCAAATTCTTATCACGACAGATTTTTAAATTAAATATACCCCGAGAGAAATATTTGGTGAGTCCTGTGTTTCACCACTAAGATAGGTTTTGCAGGTGAGGGTAAAGAGAAAATCAATTAAGAAGAAAAAAGAATTAAAATCAAGGAATATACAGTCTAACTGGAGTCAACACACCAATCATAATAACTAACGTTTGCACAGCACTATGTGTCAAATGCTGTTTTAAGTTCTTTATATAAACTTCTTCACTACTACTTCCTTATTTTAAAGATGAGGAGACAGGCACAGGGAGATTAAGTGCTTTGCCCAGCGCCACACAAGTTAAAGTGGTAAAGCTGAGAAGGGAATCTTAGCAGTCTAGGCCAAGAGTTCATACTTTTGCATCCTCAAGATAATAGCTATTGTGTATTGAAAACTTCTATATGCCAGGCACTGCTCTAAGTCTACACATATTATTTAAGCCTACAAATAGTTTTGTAGTTTTACAGAGTCAGTCTGTTATCTCTATTTAACAGATGACAAAAACTAAGCCTAATCAAGATAGGGCTATGTGAGATAAATGACTTAATTATATAAGGTGCTAAATTATGCACTCTGTGGTGCTATGATTCCGCAGGAAGGGGACGCTCACAAGACCCTGGGGAGTCAGTAAAGAACAGATACAAGAGAAGGTACTTAAATTAGGTAGCGCAAGAGATCTGATCATGCACCATCCTGTAAGGTGACAGGATTACTACTGATCTATTAACAGAGAGGTACTGTCGGATAGAATAGACACGGGAACTGGATTCACAGCACTGATTTTACTTCCCAACTCCACCACCAGCTGTGCAACCTGTGTAAGACACCACTCTCTTCTGTCTCACGCTACCTGGTAGGGGCATGATAAGGAGAGAACCATAGCATGGAAGGAGAGGTCTGAGCACAGGGCCTGGAAACAATGAAGACTATTATTATTGGCAAAACAGACAGCCATAGACCTTAGAGTAAAAACAGAGACTTCTGGACACTCGACTGAAGATGGAAATAATGAGTTAAAAACATTCTGTTCAGAAAAAAGCATCAGCATTAGAGCAGCTAGAGATACAGGCAGGAAGAACTATTCTTAGACTTCACCTTGATCAATCAGGTCCTGTTGGATTTCCTCCAGCACGGCCAGGTCCAGCGGCTCCTCCAACTGCAAGAGAAAGTAGGGTCAGCAGAGGTTTGAAGTTATGATCAGCTGACAAGACCCACAATGATTCACACTTGGAGGCTGGCTTGAAGAACACAGATTTAACTGAGGAAATCAACCCAGCCCTTCTGTAGAATGTGCCGACAATGCGGTAATGTGGCCGTGCTGAGAAAGGCATCAACAGATGATTAAACCAGCCAGTGACAAAATAATGGTACCACATTTGGGGGAGACAGTATAGGGGAGCAGCTAAGTATATGGCTCTGCTAAAACTCTGGGACCATTAGAAAGTTCCTAACCTCTGTCAGCCTCATTTCAGGCCTCTGTAAAGTGGGAATAAAATCCACCTGAGAGGGTTATTGTGCACACTAATTGTGATTATGTAACACAATGTAGGACACATAGAAGGCACCAATAATGCCTCTTTATCACAGAGAGCCTTGCTGTTTTCAAAGCAGTTTCCCACATGTTTCTTATACTGTCCTCACAATACCGACAACATGATCTTCTGCATCTTACAAATGGGAAAACTAAAGCTCAAAGAGGCAGAGTTAAGAGTCAATAGCAAAACCAGGATCAGAATTCCAGAACTACTCACTTCCAATCCAGTGCTCTTCCTGATACATGGTAAATGGTCTCCTATCCACACCCAGTTCCTAACCCTGGCTGAGATTAGAACCAGAAAGTTCCTGGAGACCTTTTTAAAAAGAGAGATTCCTAGCTCAGGCCTACTGAATCAAAAGCTCCAGGGGTGGAGCCAGTGAGTGAAATTTCTTTCTTTTCAGCTTTCAGAAGTGATGAAGATGCAATGATGCAGCAGGTCGACAGCCTGGTATTTATGAACCATTAATTAATCTAGAAGAGTCTAACGTTAAAGGTAGAAGAAGCTGGGTGAGAGGCCGTTAGGATCCTGTTTGGGGCTGGAGGGTGGATGGGTTTAGAGGACTTGGGGAAATAGGCAGAGAGAGGACCCTGGCATCCTTGGTGCTAAGAACACATGTCCCAGCCTGACCTGAGCCAAGGCCTCTGGCCGGCTCTCCACCGACTGCAAAGCATTCCACTCTTCTTCCATCACCTCCTGCACTAGAAAGGTGTTCTGAGCTCCTCCTGACATACTGCCTCCAGCCTGGCGATATTTGTTCAGGAGCCTGTCCCGGCTGTTTCTCATTCTCTGCAGGCATCCCTTGGAAGAAGGAGAAAGAGGCAAGGGGGGAGAAAAGGCAATTCCGTCAAAAACAAACAAAAAACACCTCTTAGATTAGTTGTTAAAACATTAAAGGAATTTCATAGACACAAAATTTCAACTCTAATCCCAACTATTGTTATTTTGGCACCTTCCTCTCCAGCCCTTATCCACGTGTAGATGGATGAAATTACAATGCTTGGGTCACGTATTTCCAGACTGACATATTTCATAGTCTGTCTTTAATGCCAGCTTGCTTAATGGTTGGGTGATAATAGCACAGCATCCACTGTGCTAACAGGACACTTAGGTTGCTTCCTAATTCTTTTTTTTGTGTTTGGTTTTGGTTTTATATAAATTTATTTAATTTATTTATTTTGGGCTGCATTGGGTCTTCATTGCTGCACACTGGCTTTCTCTAGTTGCGGTGAGGGGGGGCTACTTTCTTTGCGGTGCATGGGCTTCTCATTTTGGTGGCTTCTCGTTGCAGAGCATGGGCTCTAGGTACATGGGCTTCAGTAGTTGTGGCACGTGGGCTCAGTAGTTGTGGCTCACGGGCTGTAGTGCGTAGGCTCAGTAGTTGTTGTGCACGGGCTTAGCTGCTCCGTGGCATATGGGATCTTCCAGGACCGGGGCTTGAACCCATGTCCCCTGCACTGGCAGGCGGATTCTTAACCACTGCGCCACCAGGAAGTCCCGCTTCCTAATTCTTGCTACTCTTGATATGATTCTAGTAGCCCCCATCCTGTACGATGTTTCTCAACTTCAGGCAATCTTGTCCCCTAGGGGACATGTGGCAATGACTGGAGACATTATTGGTTGTCACAGCTCTAGCTGTAGGATTATTGACATCTAGTAAGTAGAGGCCAGCGAGGCTGCTAAACATTCTACAATCCCAGAACAGTACCCCCACAACAAAGAACTATCGTCTTCAAAATGTCAAGAACCAGGATTGAGAAATCCTGCTGTCGACAGTCATTTCTAGCATCAGATTATTTTCCTGGGATATATCCACTACTTCAGAGATTCCTGAAAAGACAGGCCATAGTACTTACAGGAACCAGACTGAGCTGAGGATAGGTCAGAACTGACCGTAGGCTACAACTCTGCTAAGACAGCGACGGAGGCTCAGAAGAAATAGTTTGGAATAGGAAGAGAAATAATTTCCGGGATTAGAAATAATGTCTAATTATTCTATTCCTCTGTGGAATAGACATAACGTCTCTCTCGCTTGCGGTGAGTGTACAAGGTGCTTCTCTAGTGTCCACCGACCCGACATCAGCGGGTGATGGTGGTGTCGCCGTAGAGATGTAGAGGTGCAGAGGTGCGGTCGCGATCACACTTCACACTGAAAGCAAACCCGAGTCCAAAAGGAAGGCTTCCTGGCACCGGGCCGGCCCGGGCTAATGCCACACCCAGAGGGACAGAAACTCCAGGAAGTGGCCGGGCGGTGGCCGAGGCCCGGACCTACAGGCGAGAGGCCCGGGTTCCAGGTCCACCTCCACGGACACCTGCTTCACCCGGCTGGGCTGAGAGCAAAGCAAGGAGGAGAGCGGTTGCCAGGACGGACTAGGGGAGTGACGACAGCCCGGCCAAGGCTCTCCAAACCCCACACTCACCTGCCTGAAAGCCTCTTTCCAAGGCGGCGAGCCCACCAGTTTATACAGCGAGCGACGCCGAGACCCTGATCCCTCGGCCATCTCCTTTTCGCGGGAGTCGCCGCCAGAAGGCCCCGCCCCCGGGGGGCGCGTGCAGAATCCTGGGAGTTGTAGTTCCTGGGTGCTGGTCGCACCAGATCGTAGGGAATTCTGGGAAGCGTTGTCCTTCCGGCCGGCCCCACTCGGAGACGGGCTTGGGCAACCCCAGAATGGGAGACTAAAGAAGTGACATTTGTGAGGTCTGCCCAACTGGATTGAGGGAGGTAAGTCTTGAGGGAAGGTTTTAGATGTTTAGGTTTATCCAGGTGGAGGTGTCCAATAAGCAATTAGATACACAGGTCTCACGCGCTTTACCCCCAGCTACTAGACTTCCCACAACCCCAAAGCTTTCTCTAAGCAGGCCCTGGCATGTTGACCTTCTCACCCCGCCCCCTTTGGCTTCAGAATAGGCTTGACTGGTGATTGGCTTTGCTTTGGTGATGACGCTACCTGATGGGCTGGCCTCACCTTCGCCCCGCCCCTCCCCTAGTCCTGCTCGGGCTTCCGGGCTCCCTGCTCGATGACTGGCCGAAGCGGTGGACGGCTGGAAGCGAATTGGCTGCCCTCAGCGGCGGGCTGAGCAACTGGGCAGACGAGAGCTGTTGGGCTAAGATGGCGGCCGCCGAAGGAGCCGCGGGAGACGGTGAGCCGTGGCAGACCTGGCTCCCTGACCATGCCGTGTTCTTGCGGCTCCGGGAAGGACGGAAAAACCAGAGCCCAGCCGCAGCCGAGAAGCCGGCTTCTTCATCATTGCCTTCGCCGCCGCCCCTGCCGCCGCACTTGCTGACGAGAAACCTGGTCTTGGGCCTCGGCGGAGAGCTCTTCTTATGGGACGGAGAAGGCAGCTCCTTTTTAGTCGTGCGCCTTCGGGACCCCAGCGGTGCCGGTGAGGAGTCCTCCCTCTCCCAATACCAGGTACGACCAGGCTGATCTGGAAAATGACCCTCAGCTGGGATCTGAAGTAGCGTTTACGTCCCTTTCCTATCCTGGCTGGTTTTCGTCTGCTGGGAGGGGTGCTATGCGAGGGTGAGCAGACGTCCTTTTGCGGGGCGTCCAGCTGCGAGTGGAAAAGTCTTATTTTCATTCGCTGTAGCGTGGCCGCAGAACCTTTTGAACCCTCTGGACGCATATTTCACTCCTTCCATATATGTTCGTTGACTCTGACGCTGCGCCGGATACTGTTATAGGAACGCCTGCGCTCCAGATGCTTAAATTCGCGGGGTCTGGGAGGAAGGGAGAGACCATGGAGTGACAGTAAAACATCAGTGGTGCAGGTGCTCTGAAGAAAAGCAAAGCAGGGGTAAGAGGCTGAAGAGTGTGGGTGCACTCGCTCTTTTTAGGAGGTTGGTCCCGAGAATCCGATGTCATGACGTCACACTCATAAAATAATAGGGACAGTCCTAACTTTCTCTTGGGGTTGTTGAGAGCATTACGTCGGGTCGTTGATTTGAAAGCAACAAGCTTCGTGCCTGACATGGAGGAGGAATCCCCTGTTAGCTCTTTCAAAAAATTAGGCCATCTCCAGGGTTGAAAGGGATTTTTGCTGGCGTCTGAGAAGCCAACAGCATGTGAAAGTAGGTGTGATCAGAAAGTACTACAGACTTCTTGTGATTAAACATTGCTTTATGGAAGCGTTTATTTGTAATAAGCCGATTCGCGCCTTTTAAAGATTACAAAATAAGAAAACTTGGCCCCCGTTCTGACATATGGCATACATATATCGTGTGCCGTTGATTCTTGCTCATGAGAAATGATTTGAATCAGGTGCTGTCATTGTTTTTGCAGTTTTGAAAACAGGTCACAAGCCCACAAACTACTGACTGTAAAATTTCAGTTTATAAGAGTAAGTGTTAGATGGTCAGCACACAGTATTAACAATAGCACCCTATATTGCTATGCAGAACTTAGCACAGTCATGATTAAATTATTTATACTTGTTAATTTATTGTCTGACTTCTTTTCTGGCGTGCAAGCACCAAGGCAGGGGCCGTGTCCGCCTTACTTAGTTTTGAATCCCCAGTACTTCAGTGTGCTTGGAAAATATAAACCTTCAGTACGTATTGATAACTGTCTGAATGACCTTCAATCCTCCAAATGTCAAAAACTCAGAGATAGACAAGGTAGCAGTTTAGCATGAGTTGCAACTTTCAGTGAAATGAAAACATGAATAGTAACCTTAAAAACCAAACCAAATCAAACAAAAAAACAACCCTCCCCCAAAAAGGCAAATCGAAAGCATGAGTAGTGACTTTAAAAACCAAATCAAGGGCTTCCCTGGTGGCGCAGTGGTTGAGAGTCCGCCTGCTGATGCAGGGGACATGGGTTCGTGCCCCGGTCTGGGAAGATCCCACATGCCACGGAGCGGCTGGGCCCGTGAGCCATGGCCGCTGAGCCTGCGCGTCCGGAGCCTGTGCTCTGCGATGGGAGAGGCCACAACAGTGAGAGGCCCGCGTACCGCAAAAAAAAAAAAAAAAAAACCAAATCAAACCAAAAACCAAACCAAAAAAGCCGACATCAATTATGTGATTATCACAGGTGACCTAGGTAATTAGATTAGATTGTAAGCATAACAGGAGAAAGGTGGTCTTTGATTTGAGGTAGATCATTAGAATCAAGTAGGAAGAAGGTTGAGAAGATGGGAAAAGAAGGAAAGAACCACTGACAGGAGAAAAAACAGTTTGATTAGAATCAGCAAAGGGCAGCTAAAAACAAAAACAAAGAAACTTCAGGCTTACAGACATCAGGAACAATTGAAATCACATTATCTTCAACAGTCTTGTCTAAAAAGGTTTTGATTTAGGGTGATTCTCTATACATAAGGATAAGCAATACATTGGTAATCTCATGGTTTATTACTGAAAATAGAAAGAAAAGAAAATGGGAATTTGAGATGCTCACGAGAGAAGAAATAGAAGTACTTTTTTTTTTTTTTTTTTTGAGGGCATATGAGACAAACAGCCTAACAGAATCCCCTGAAAATATCACTGTTCAATGTCAAATATGCTTCGGTAAAGCAGCATTTTAGTTGCAGAAGCTCCTGAAACCATTCTCTATCTTATTGTACTATTTATAACAGTAATTATCATTTACTAGTACTTATGAGTTCTTCATTTGTCTGGTCACTAAAACATATATTGAGAGTTAGTTAGCAACATGCCATATACTATGCCAAAGATACAGAGAGGAAAGACACAGAGCTCAAGTAATTCATAGTTGTGTGGGATGAGCAGGTAAAAGGATAAGTACTAATAATAGAATTATCTAGGGTGTGCTATAGGAGTACAGAAAAGATGCATTAGTTCCTGGCCAGAAGGTCAGGGATATTTCCTTGGGAGGAAAGTGCATAGGAACTGAGTCTCCAAGAATGTTTTAGCCAGCTAAAAAAGAAAAATGAGGGCATTGCAGGAAAAATAGTTGTACAGAGACACAGAGACATAACAAAGTATGATGATTTCCCAGAAATACAAGTTAATCTGATTGGAGTATAAAGTACAAGTGGGGAATGGTGGATAATTGACGCTGAAGTGGTAGTCTGGAGTTTGATCATAAAAAGGGAATTATATGTAGTATTTATCGAAGTAGGGAAACCTGGTGCCTTTTACATAATATTCCAATCTAAATAGTTAAAAAATATCTCATCAGGTAATGGCTGAGGTGTTAGTACTTTACCCAGAATGTTTCATTAAACTACAGTTATAGAAAACTAAAGTGGTACTGTGCTTTCAAGTAACTGCCATATATATTTGCATTAAGATTAACCATTTTGACTAGTTTGCTTTAATTTTCAGAGATTGCTTTGCATAAATCCACCCCTGTTTGAAATCTATCAAGTCTTGTTAAGTCCAGCACAACATCATGTAGCACTTATAGGAATGAAAGGACTTATGATATTAGAATTACCTAAAAGGTGGGGGAAGAATTCTGAATTTGAAGGTGGAAAATCAACAGTGAATTGTAGGTAAGTTGTATTTCCATTTAGTGTTTATCTGTATAATTTGTAATACATGCAAAAAATTGCTTAAGACCAGTGGTTCTTAAGGTATGTTTACTCTGCTACTATTGAAACATCAGTGTACTCCAGATGGTCTGCACACTGGCTGCTTGTGATAATAGTGTTTACGGTATACGTGGGGTTAAATAAATAAAAATTCTGCCTAAATTATCACATTGCTGTCTCATTGGAAGTCAGGCTGTTTTTCCAAGTAGGTTGAAATACGACATTTTAAAAGCAGTTATTACCTGTGAGCCAGTTTTCTCATCAGTATAACTAAGTTTTATTTTTGTATTTTTTTTCTTTTCCAATTAATCCTGAAAAATGAGAGTCTGAAAGATCTGAAAAGAATATAAGGTAGAAACCCATCTTCAGCTCCACAACTCATAGGTTGGGCCTCCTTAAAAATGTTTCCTTTCTGAATCTGTTTCCTCATTTCCACAATAGGAGTGATAATAGCTGCCCTTGTAGTTTCCTTACAAAGTTACTAAAAGGATCAAGTAAGATACTGTATCTAAAATCACTTGTAAAGTACAGTATCATATACTCTGCAATTTAGAAAATATTTTACTTTTGATTCTTTGATGTTGGTTGGTAGATGCTTCAAATGCTGTCTCAGCAAGATTTATAGGAAAGGAATTTGAAGGAAAGAAGAGCAAAGAGTGTTAAGATAGGTTTTCCTTTAGAAGCTTTTTCATCCAGGTTTTGGGAAACTGCTGTCTTTCTTTTAGCACCACTCCCGTTGCTGAGAGATTTTTCACCAGTTCTACGTCTCTGACTCTGAAGCACGCTGCCTGGTATCCGAGCGAGATGCTGGACCCCTACATAGTGCTGTTAACATCAGACAATGTAATAAGGTACTTTTTTTTCTTACAGCTTTGTGAGTGGGAAGATTCTCTTTCTGGTTGCCAGTTAATAGCTCAAAGTACCACTAAATGGGTCAGTAGATGTTGGAAAGCTTTATCTGATGGCTGTTGTTACCCATTCTCAATCGTGTAAGAATCGTCCAGCTGCCCTAACTTACTTAATTACTTGCCTTAATTAGTGCTATTCCCTCTCAGCTGGTCCTACCTCCAGTCTCTCCTTTCCCAATCTGACCTATTAAGATAATCTCCCTAAAACTGTTTTCACTGTGTCACTCTTTTGGAGGTAATGTAGCATAGGGGAAAGATAATTTAATTGGGAATTGAGAGATTTGAGTTCTTGTCCCAGTGTCACTTCTGTCTTTGGGATGTTAAAAACTTGGGCACCTCAGTTTCCAGTTTGTCAAATGAGCAGGTTTCATTTGATCATTTACTAAAGCCCCTTCCAGGTTTTGCATTGTATGATTAAATGCCCTAATCCTACAGAGGGTCTCTATTATATTATCAGTTAACTTTCTGGATCTGCCTTATGTAAAAAGTTTGTTGGGGAGACTGACTGATGTACAGATACCTGCAGTTTTATTTTTTCTAATCACTGCTTTGACTGTGCTCTACCAAATCTTCTTTTACTGCTGAATGGTTGATCCTTTAATGGCTTCTTACACAGATCTCATAGATTTCTGGTTACTTTTAGTTATTAAAACTTAGTCTGTTCAGTTTAAAACTCTGATCTCAAATCCATTTCAAAGCTATATCCTGGTCCTATCAAAGGTCAGACCTTGAGGGATCTGAAATGAGTGGAGAGGGCATGATCTGCTCTTTGACTCTCTTTCTACCCAAGCACCTTGAGGTAGGGGGTGAAGTGCAAGGAGGAGAGCTGTTCCTCCTTCCTCTGGGTCTGACTCCTCAATGGTGGGGTAAAGAGCTGAGGCATACATCTTACCTAACTGGTGGTCCATCAGTGAAGAGCAGGGGGCATATCCCTCCTCCTGGTTTAATCTAGTTCCCTCAGCTGCTAGTGGCCTCTGTTGATGTGATAGTCTCTGCACAGATTGGTGTGTGGTTTTTTCAGGGCCAGTGTTTGGCCTTCAGCTCCCTCCATCACTCAGGAGCCCTGTGTCCCATTGGCTCTACCAACTGTCCATGCCCTGAACCCTCTGTCAAGATGGAATATCCCTAAACTTGGTATCTCCTGCCTTCTCGACCTAACCGTTGTGGTTTTTCATATGGAGTCATGGTAACTGCCAAGGTCCTTTTCCCTGCCCTCCAAGGGCTACAGAACTGGGCATACTACACTATAGTCCTTTCTTATGCTGTCCCAGCCTACCTCCTTCAGAAATTTCCATATTTGGAGTAGATACCATAGAGTGTTCACATGCCCCCAACCCTAGGATATGACATGTCAGAATCACCCAAGAATTCCCTTGCCTTGGTGGCCTGTAGTTTTTGACAACACATCTGGCATTCAGCTAGGAAATGAGATACCCGTTTCCCCTTATTGCAGGTACCCCTAAATCTGGCTGGTTCTTTTAGGGCCTTTCCTGCCCACACATTTGGCTCTGGAGTTGGAGGTAAAGAAAGGAGGAGGACCCTCACATTCCAGACATCGTCCCATACTCTTAAGGACTCTTGACACCTTCTGTCTTATGTAAGCTGGAAAAGGAGATTGTGAGGAGATAGTGTAGGTCTAGGTCTTCCTCATATTAAGCCCTAAAGGAGGTGTCTGGCCTCAGATGTTGAAGATTCCTTTTAAAATATTGGGTATTTAACACTTCTCTTTTCCTAAGCTTTGACCCTATTGACAGTTTCAGGGCAACAAGAAATTCCCCCTCCGTGCCCTGTTGCATTTACTTTTGCTTTCACTGTTCCGCATTACAATTTATAGGACTTATTTGTATTTTGAAGTTAGTAATGCTTGTAGGCAGCTAGGAAGACCACAATGAATGGTGTGTCCAATTGGATCAAATTTTCATTAAAAACATTTATTAAATGACATTCTATTGATAATGGAACAAACTAAGGTTAAAAATTCTTTGTGGGATCAGACAAAATAAGTGATTAACTTGATAAAGACTTAAAGAGGGACATTGGATTTCTAATAATGATATTACTGGCCTTTAAAAAATTTTTTCTCCTTTTAGCAACAGCCATATATGCTGTGAAAATTTATTATTATTATTATTTTAGCCACGCTGTGTGGCTTGCAGGATCTTAGTTCCCCGGCCAGGGATCGAACCCGGGTCCCTGGTAGTGAGAATGCAGAGTCCTAGCCACTGGACCACCAGGGAGTTCCCCCCAAATTTATTTTAAATTAAAATGATTTTGGTAAAAAAATTTCTTTTAGTTTTATACTAACCTCTTGAGAAAGCAGGGAAGACATTGTGTCTTTATATAACACAAATATGTACAAATTGCAGGCTAAAAGTCACCCACTGTGCTGGCCAGCTGGTATATAAAGAAGAGTGAGAAATGGTTTCTTCCCTGATGAGATTGGGTGTCTCACAGGCAGAGACAGATGGGTATAACTGAAGGGAAGCTGGCAAACTTAGAGGCAGTAGTGAGATGACTAGACAAGGTGAATATGGCTAAGGACTGAGGTGTGGTGGTTGGGGAAGGCTGATGAGGCATTTTGCTTAGAGTAGAGAACATTTCTTCATGTCCCAGGGAAACCTTCCTCTTATGTTTTTATGGAACAAATGAAGTAGGCTACTTTGTCAGTAACAGCAAGATCTTTGGCAGATGCTTGTGATAACTGGTAGGAAAATTCTCAGAAACTGACTAGATGGAAAGGATAGAGGAACTTTGGGAAATGAAAGAGAATTTTAAGTACTGGCTTTCTTCTCTTTTGATTGCTAGAATTTACTCTCTACGTGAGCCCCAGACACCCTCTAAGGTCGTTGTACTTTCAGAAGCAGAAGAGGAAAGTCTAATACTCAATAAAGGGTAAGTTTTTATTTGTGTCATGAAATTTTTAAAAATTAGTTTATTGGGATTATAAATGCAATTTTAGCAGATTGTAAGATTTTCCAAAGGTACCTTTAGCATGCTTTTTGGTAATGTGAGAAATAAGCAAAAATAGGCGATATGAATAGGTAACGGGAAGTTACAAATCTGAATGTCACTATAACTACTAACTTGGTCTTTTTTCAAGAAAGTTAAAAAATGTGAATAGCTGAAATTTATTCCCTGTTGTATCTTGAATAAGAGAATGAATTACAATATTGCAAAGTTACAGAAAAGGTGGAAGGTGAGAGTGTTGGGCTGGAGGCCTGCCAGCTGTTCACTCAGTGTGGATGGGCAGATTGCTGGACCCCCAGCACCTAGTACCCCAGAAGCTGGAGCACTTCTGATTCTCCTGTGACCCTGGCTTCTTTTATGTTTTCTTACCCACTACAGGGGCAAGTTCCTGGCTACTTTGACCACTAACAGAATCACCCTTTGAACTTACAAACCCCATTCCTCTGGCCTCCTGACCAGTCTTTCCGGTGATTACCACACATGATCACCCACAGTGTGTGCATGTAGAGAGAAGCCTTTAGTAGCAATATTTCTGGAAGTTCCATTTAGTTCTTTTCATGTCTCCATGATGGTCATATCTAATAATCTTCTTTATTTTTGTTTTTCTAACCGTTATTCCTTTGAATATTTTATATACAGCTATTCTGTATGTGACAGTTTCAATATCTGAAGCCCTGGGGAGGTGGGGATCTAAATCTGTGTGTGTTCTTCCTCCTGCCCCATGATCTTGGTCGCTTCTTCCTGTGATTGCTCATCTCTCATTGTGAACTTACGTTTACTTGATCTTAATGTTTTGAAATATTGAGAGCCTGAGTTGGGGGTGTGTTCCTCCAGAGAGGAATTTCATCTGCTTCTGCTAGGAGTCAGAGGTTGCCACCAGCCTGGGGACCACTTTAATTCTCTTTAATAGTCCCACAACTGAAAGTTTCAGTCGAATGATTTTAATGTCTTATAGCACCAGCTCTTTAACCTCATATCCAGCCATCTCCACAGTGGGGAAATACCTGCCTCTGCGAGTTGATAGGTCCTGTTCTGGTGTCGGCAGTGAGTTTCCATTGCTTTCCAACCTCCTTTGCCAGGCACCCTGTCCAGATGAGAGGCCGTAGAGCAAACACAGTAGTTAAGAGCTTTGGCTCTGGCGTCAACACCTGGTGGGTTCCAGTCTCAGCTCTGCCGCTTGTCAGCTGTGGCGTCTGGGCAAGTTATTCAGTTGCACTAAGCGTCATTTCCATGACTGTATATTCCATGAATATAAAAAGTAGTGACCACTTATTTGGATTATTGTACAGAATAAATGGGATCATGCATAAAAAGTGCTTAGCATGGCACAGAGTAAGTACTCATTAATTGATACCTACTACCATTATTAGAAATATTACTATATTTATTAAGTTCCAGTTAAGTTTGGATGGCTTGGTATTTAAGTCTCTTTGAAATAACTGCTTTGTCTATTTGTTTCCATTCATTGTCTTAATTTTTTAGTTTAACTCAGGCAGTTCTTTTAATTCTGGATTTTGGGATTCCTCATTTTTTGCCTCCTGAAACCATATACCTTTCCATGTGATAAAGAAACTAAGATATGGTACCTATAACAGCTTGGAATGATGCTGACTTTCTCAGCTATATGAAACTGTGGTTTTATTTTAACCATATTCATTAACCTTGTGTTAAACTGGAATCTTTTTGAATAACAAACTATACTAAATTTTAAAATACAAAAACAGCATGTTTTATCATTTGTCTTTCCTGATTATAAAGGTAATGTAAATTTGTTGTAGAAAATTGGGAAAACTAAGAAAAGTATTAAGAAGAAAATATTTTAAAATTTCCTGTAGTCTGTCC
The DNA here is from genome assembly GCF_025265405.1 of Mesoplodon densirostris. Lineage (NCBI taxonomy): Eukaryota > Metazoa > Chordata > Mammalia > Artiodactyla > Ziphiidae > Mesoplodon > Mesoplodon densirostris. The sequence continues at coordinate 45,015,537 of NC_082678.1, read as the reverse complement.
TCAGCATAACAATCAGAGTGCTACTTTTCAGTATAAATCGGCTCATTCTGCTTCCCTGCTCTCCGCACTCCATTGATTTCTGCCCGCTGACTGCAGCCCTACAGCTCAGTCCTCCCGCTGCCCAGGCTCTGAGCTCCAGCCACTCAGCCTCCTTGCCATTCCTCAGACACTCCTGCCACCGCCCTCCTTGGTCTTTGCGTGTGTCCTTCCTTCTGCCTGAACTGCTCCTTCTCTGCGTGACCACAGACTCGCTCCCTTACTTCTTTCAAATCTTTGCTCAAATAGCACCTTATCAGAGTCTTTCCCAGATCACCTAAAGCAGCACCTCCATCAGTACTCTCTTCCCCTGCTTTATTTTTCTTCATAACGTCACATTCTGGCTCTGTGTTATGTGGTTGGCTTCTCTGTGGACGTCTCTCTCGTTAGAGGGGGGCCTTTGTTCAAGTCACTGATGTTTCCTAGAACCACAGGCACTGAGCGCTTAGTAGTATTTAGTAGATATTCGTGGACTGAATGCCTCCTGCTGCTTAGAGATAACTGTTGATATCCTTGTGTTTTCTTCCTGTTTCTTTTCTGTGTTTATGCATGTCTGTATGTGTGTATTTTTACTGTTTGTGTGATTGTATATTTCAACTTTATATAATTTTATGGCCTACTTCTTTCATTGAATTTTATGAGAATTTTCTGATGTTGTTTAACATTCTTCATTATCACAAATTTTTGTCTTATCACTCCATTGAATACAAATTCAGTCCCCACCTGCTGTTATTGGACATGTTATTTCTGTTTTCGTTTCCAACCAGTTGGTATTAAAATCTCTTTTCAGAAGGGCCTACACCGCATCTCTAGGAGAGACTGCAGTTGCATTTGACTTTGGGCCCTTGTCGGCAGTCCCGGAAAACATGTTTGGACAAAAAGGCAAAGAGGAAGTATTGGCTTACCCCCTGTACATCTTATATGAGAATGGAGAGACTTTCCTTACATATGTTAGTCTGTTGCACAGGTAAGCTGAGGAGGTAACCCACCTGAAATGAAAGCCCAGCTTGTGCTCTGGTATAGATTGTCATGGTTGCACTTGGGGTCCATGTTTTTGAGTTTGTGGAAGTATTGCAGCCTTTGAAGGCTGGCTTGCATATTTTGAAGAGAAAGTTGATACAGATCATTTGACTTTTCATTTCCTCTTATTATTTGGGTAAGTTCTATAGAATTCATGGATAATCACATAAGATAAGACTGGATTTGTGTTCACAAAGGATAGTCAATCAAAAAAGTATTTACAGACGGTCCCCAGCTTAGTCAGACTTAGATTTTACGATGGTGCAAAAACAGTATGCATTCAGTAGAAACTGTGCTTTAAATTTTTAATTTTGATCTTTTCCTGCACTAGTGATATTCAGTTGATACTGTCTTGTGATGCTGGGCAGTTAACACAGCTTCCAGTCAGCCACACAGTCACAAGGGTAAACAACTGATATACTTAGAGCCATTCTGTTTTTCACCTTCAGTACAGTATTCAATAACTTACATGAGATATTCAACACTTTATTATAAAATAGGCTTTGTGTTAGATGATTTTGCCCAACTGTAGGCTAATGTAAGTGTTCTGAGCACATTTAAGGTAGGCTAGGCTAAGCTATGGTGTTTGGTAGGTAAGTTGTATTAAATGCATTTTCAACTTACAATATTGTCAACTTAACAATGGGTTTATTGGGATGTAACCCCGCTTAAGTCGAGGAAGATCTGTATCGTGTATCTTACGTGAACAAGGCACCATGGGAATGGCTAGACATGGTAATCTGGTATCTTATGTCCCAGCTGTGGGGAAAAGACATACATAACCATGGAAAGATAATGACTCATACTGCATTAGTGGCGCATAATAAGAACCCAGAGGAAGGAGAGATGATTCTGACTGAAGAAGTTAAGGAGATTTTCATAGAGAAGGACTGATGTCATATGAGACTTAAGGCTTTAAAGCCTTTAAAGGATTAAATGAAGCATCAGGAAGGGTAAGACCATTTTAGTCACAAGAGCAGCATGAAGTCAAGTGTGAAAATAGGCAAGTGCAAATGTCGTTTAAGGTCCAATGATTAGACACTTGGGGCTAGAGCAGAAGATTCAGGTAGGGAACGTCTAATGATAAAGCTGGAAGCTCCTGTCCAGGGAAAATGTGGTGGAGTTAAATACCTAGTTAAGGGACGTGGAGTCTTTTCTGCAGGAATAGGTTAGTAGGAAGCCAGTGATGGTTTCTAAACAGGAGAAGGATAAAACAATTGGTTAGGAAAGGGACTGGAGCAGAGAGACTTTTAAAGTAACTTCCAAATTTTAGTGTAAGGTCTGTAAGAGTTTGAACTAGGGTGGTAATGCAAAGGAGAAATGAACTTAGTACATACTACAAAGAAAGGGTCAGTAAGACTCTGTTGCTGTTCGGATAAGGGAGTGATGAGCCGTTAACAGAAATAATGAGGTCAGGAAGGGCAACTAATTTGGAAATATTCCATGGACAGTTGGAAATACAGGACTAGAGAGAAAATACAGTTAAAATAAAGAAATAAGAATCATCTCTTGGGCTTCCCTGGTGGCTCAGTGGTTGAGAGTCTGCCTGCCGATGCAGGGGACACGGGTTCGTGCCCCGGTCCGGGAGGATCCCACACGCTGCGGAGCGGCTGGGCCCGTGGACCATGGCCGCTGGGCCTGCGCGTCCGGAGCCTGTGCTCTGCAACGGGAGAGGCCACAACAGTGAGAGGCCCGTGTACCGCAAAAAAAAAAAAAGGATCATCTCTTATGGTGAGAGTTAGAGTCAATAGAGGATAAGAATTTTGGGGAAGTTTGTAACTGGAGAGGCGTACGGCCCGGATCTGGACACTGTAAGTTATTTATTTATACATCAACAGATATTTATTCAGGACTCACTGTGTGGCAAAATATGGGAATACAAGGTTGAAGGCAGAGTCCCTGCTGTGTGGTTCCTTGTCTACCAGAAAGGCCTACACCAAACCAAAACTGTAGTACAACGTGATGTGCTGAAGGCATCACAGGGTGCTCTGGGAGTGGGACAGAGTAAGTGCTTAGGCTGCCTGTCTTGGAGGACTTAGAAGATAGTAATACAGAAGCTTGGACCTGAAGGATTCACTAGGTAGAAATGGGAGCGGAAGTGAATCCAGGAGAGAGAAGAGAGGATGCAAAATGAAAGAGATAAATAAGAAAGATGAAAGAGCTTTATAGATGGCAGAATGATGAGGATTCACTGTCGATCCTTTTCTCCGGGACAGAAATGTTCTCTGCCTTTCACACATGATCTCTCTCTTGGGAGGCTTCTGTGGTAATGTTATTACCCTCCCTTACCCTTCCTCTCCAAACTACTTGGCCCTTGTTTGTCCACATTATCAACCTAGTAACCTTAGCCCACAACCTGAAAGTCATCTTCTACATCCTCTTAAATCCAGTATGGTTCCAAAATTCTATTGATTTTACCATGAAAATTTCTTGAATGTATATACCTGTCTCTCTATTCCCCTGTCCTTGCTTCAGACCCTCATCATCTTCTGTCTAGATCATTCTTCTCTTAAATAGTTGCCTTGAATCCCGTTTTGGTTCCCTCTTTGTCATCCTCCTCACTACACTCTGATTAATCTTAGTAAAGTGAAACTCTATCACTCTTGATTTAAACCTCTAGTGACACACTGTCACCCAGCGGAGAGACTCTGAGTGCGTTAATGTGGCATACGAGACTGTGTGCTTCATAAGCCACTCCTGATTATCTGCCCAGCTACTGTTCTGTTGCCTTAGACTTTGCACTTCACCTCGCATCATACCAAGCTAAGTTTCCTTCTTGTTAATTCCTCGCCTTTCATTTCTCCAGGACTGGATATATGCTGCTCCCTAGCTTGGAATGCTCACCATCCCTTCCCAGAATATGCTGTTCCCATTGATCTTACTTATTTTTGATACCTTTCTTACATATCTTACTTGGTTTGTACCTTTCAGTGTTGCTTTGTACCCTGTAAATCCTTGCATTGTTACAGATGTTATAGTAATTCTAGTTAAATGTCTGCTTCCCCAACTAAACCATTACTTCCTTGGGGGTATTATCTAGCACTCAGTAAGTGTATTTGTCTAATCCAATTAAATAGTGGGTCTGAAGATAAGCTGCACTTCAGGATAAAAGTTTTGGGAGTCATCAGAATACAGGTAGTGGTTAAAACCAGGAATAGTTAATAGGCTCTTTTTTTAAAAATAAATTTATTTACTTACTTATTTATTTTGGGGTGTGTTGGGTCTTTGTTGCTGTGCATGGGCTTTGTCTAGTTGTGGCGAGTTGGGGGGCTACTCTTCGTTGTGGTGCATGGGCTTCTCATTGCAGTGGCTTCTCGTTGCGGAGCACGGGCTCTAGGCGCGCGGGCTTCAGTAGTTGTGGTGCGCGGCCTCAGTAGTTGTGGCTCACGGGCTCTAGAGCGCAGGCTAAGTAGTTGTGGTGCACAGGCTTAGTTGCTTGCTCCGCGGCATGTGGGATCTTCCCAGACCAGGGCTCCAACCCGTGTCCCCTGCATTGGCAAGTGGATTCTTAACCACTGTGCCACCAGGGAAGTCCTAATATGCTCTTATATAAGTGTGTATTTTGAAAAGAGAAGAGGGTTTACAGTGGAATCCGGGAGAGCGCAAATATTTAAGAGACAAAAATTAGGAACAGGTATTAGAAAGGTGTGTTCAGAGAGGTAGGAAGAGAAAACTAGGAGAAAGAATGTACAGGTGTTAAGGGTATTACGAAGCAATCATTGTTAACCAGTTATAAATGCTTCACCAGGTCGAGATAAGGGCCTTTTTTTGCATTTAGCAACTAGAATCTCAATGGTGACCTTTGCCAGAGAGTAGCTTCCACTGGAGTGGTGAAGGCATAAACCACAGTAAATTTAGGGCAGGATCTTTCAAACTCTGCACTATTGACATTTTGAGCCGAATCATTCTTTGTTGTAGGGGACTGCCGTGTGGGGCAGTGTTTAGCAGCATCTCTGGCCTCTAGACACCAGTAACCTCTCCCCCTCCTCCCAGTGGTGGCAACCAAAAATGTCGTCAGACACATGCCAGTGTCCCCTTGGGGGCAAAATATGTCCAGTTGAGAAGTACCAAAGAGGTGGAAATTGAGTGGGAAAATGAAAAAGTGGAGACATTGGGGATATACTATATTTTTAATTAGTGTTTGATAGCTGGGGAAAGACAAAGTCAACAAAAGGTTTTAAGTGATGAGCATGGTTGTCTTCTATCAACATTTCCCAAGTATGTTTTCACTCTTTCTTTAGCCCTGGGAGTGTGGGAAAACTGTTAGGCCCGTTGCCCATGCATCCTGCAGCTGAAGATAACTATGGGTATGATGCTTGTGCTGTACTCTGCTTACCATGTGTCCCCAACATCTTGGTGATTGCTACTGAATCAGGAATGCTGTATCACTGTGTTGTGCTGGAAGGGGAAGAAGAAGATGACCAAACAGTAAGTCGGGCTGCTGTGGGCATATTTGTATCTCCAACACCAGGGATAGGACCTGGACCAGTATGAATGTTTCGTATATGAGGAATTTTATAGTTTCTATTTGGCACTTATGTGTATTTTGAAAACTTAACACTTAAAAGTAATTGAAGCCCACTTTAAAAACTTAAACTGAAGGAAGTTAAAATGCGCCCAGGTTACTTGGTCCAGCGACCTATATATTTCTTTCTGAACTCTATATTGCCACCTTTGGTGACAGGTATAAAGAACCTCTGAATCACTGAATTGGCTCTTCTCTAAACTTGTTTATTTACAACTTCCTAAAAGAAGAGAGGCCTTTTTTTCGTTTTTAAGAATAACAAGGCACTGTTGGAATAAAGGGTGGAATTAAGAGTTTGAAAGCACTATTTGATCCAGCTTTTTGCTTCTGTTTTTAGTTGTGTACATTTTCAAAGCAACATGAAACACTAAAATTACAGTGCTTTTTTTTCAGTCAGAGAAGTCCTGGGATTCCAGGGCGGACCTCATTCCTTCTCTGTATGTGTTTGAGTGTGTGGAGTTGGAGCTTGCCCTGAAACTGGCATCCGGAGAGGACGAGCCCTTTGATTCTGACTTTTCTTGTCCAATCAAACTTCACAGAGGTAAAGTTTTCACTAAATTGAGTTCTTTTATTTCATTATATTTGTACTAAGATTATCACAGGCCATTCCTGTGTAATTTATTTTTTCTGTAGTTCCAGCCTTTAAAAAGTTGACTGCGTTCTTTTGGCCTTTCAGTTACAACATTGCACTGTAGGTCCAAGAAAGACTAAGCAAATTCCCCAAGTTTTAGGATAGTGGTCTTCAGTCTGGATCCACTCAGATTTATAATAGTGACTTTTTCCTGGCCCAATCAAAAGGAGATTTCATGATTCAAATTCTTAAATGTATGCAAACTTTAATAAACTTTTAAAATAACTTTAAAAATAAAATTATAATGGTATTAAGGTTTCTCTTTAAAATATCTTTCTTCATTTTAGAACATACTGTTATACCCAGACCTATTTGAATGTTTCCTTTTTTTTATTATTATCTAGATTGTTATCCAATTTAATATGAATTTGAAACCCAGCTAGAGAAGGGGATTTTTGCACAACAAATCCAGTATCATTGGACCGTTTGAATAATGTGTCTGAATGGTCCTCTCACCCCCCCACATAAGCCCTCATTCCCCAACTCCATTGTTTTTTGTTTTTTGTTTTTTTTTTACATCTTTATTGGAGTATAATTGCTTAACAATGGTGTGTTAGTTTCTGCTTTATAACAAAATGAATCAGTTATACATATACATATGTTCCCATATCCCATCCCTCTTGCGTCTCCCTCCTACCCTCCCTATCCCACCCCTCCAGGCGGTCACAAAACACCGAGCTGATCTCCCTGTGCTATGTGGCTGCTTCCCACAAGCTATCTACCTTACATTTGGTAGTGTATATATATGTCCATGCCTCTCTTTCGCTTTGTCACAGCTTACCCTTCCCCCTCCCCATATCCTCAAGTCCATTCTCTAGTAGGTCTGTGTCTTTATTCCTGTCTTACCCCTAGGTTCTTCATGACATTTTTTTTCTTCTTAAATTCCATATATATGTGTTAGCATACGGTATTTATCTTTCTCTTTCTGACTTACTTCACTCTGTATGACAGACTCTAGGTCTATCCACCTCATTACAAATAGCTCAATTTTGTTTCTTTTTATGGCTGAGTAATATTCCATTGTATTTATGTGCCACATCTTCTTTATCCATTCATCCGATGATGGACACTTAGGTTGTTTCCATCTCCAGGCTATTGTAAATAGGGCTGCTATGAACATTTTGGTACATGACTCTTTTTGAATTATGGTTTTCTCAGGATATATGCCTAGTAGTGGGATTGCTGGGTCATACGGTAGTTCTATTTGTAATTTTTTAAGGAACCTCCATACTGTTCGCCATAGTGGCTGTACCAATTCGCATTCCCACCAGCAGTGCAAGAGTGTTCCCTTTTTTCCACACCCTCTCCAGCATTTATTGTTTCTAGATTTTTTGATGATGGCCATTCTGACTGGTGTGAGATGATATCTCATTGTAGTTTTGATTTGCATTTCTCTAATGATTAAAGATGTTGAGCATTCTTTCATGTGTTTGTTGGCAGTCTGTATATCTTCTGTGGAGAAATGTCTATTTAGGTCTTCTGCCCATTTTTGGATTGGGTTGTTTGTTTGTTTTTTTGTTATTGAGCTGCCTGAGCTGCTTATAAATTTTGGAGATTAATCCTTTGTCAGTTGCTTCATTTGCAAATATTTTCTCCCATTCTGAGGGTTGTCTTTCGTCTTGCTTATGGTTTCCCTTGCTGTGCAAAAGCTTTTAAGTTTCATTAGGTCCCATGTGTTTATTTTTGTCTTTATTTCCATTTCTCTAGGAGGTGGGTCAAAAAGGATCTTGCTGTGATTTATGTCATGGAGTGTTCTGCCTATGTTTCCCTCTAAGAGTTTGATAGTTTCGGGCCTTACATTTAGGTCTTTAATCCATTTTGAGCTTATTTTTGTGTATGGTGGTAGGGAGTGATCTAATCTCATACTTTTACATGTCCCTGTCCAGTTTTCCCAGCACCACTTATTGAAGAGGCTGTCCTTTCTCCACCGTACATTCCTGCCTCCTTTATCAAAGATAAGGTGACCATATGTGTGTGGGTTTATCTCTGGGCTTTCTATCCTGTTCCATTGATCTATCTTTCTGTTTTTGTGCCAGTACCATACTGTCTTGATTACTGTAGCTTTGTAGTATAGTCTGAAGTCAGGAAGCCTGATTCCTCCAGTTCCATTTTTCGTTCTCAAGATTGCTTTGGCTATTCGGGGTCTTTTGTGTTTCCATACAAATTGTGAAATTTTTTGCTCTAGTTCTGTGAAAAATGCCAGTGGTAGTTTGATAGGGATTGCATTGAATCTGTAGACTGCTTTGGGTAGTAGAGTCATTTTCACAATGTTGATTCTTCCAATCCAAGAACATGGTATATCTCTCCATCTATTTGTATCATCTTTAATTTCTTTCATCAGTGTCTTATAATTTTCTGCATACAGGTCTTTTGTCTCCTTAGGTAGGTTTATTCCTAGATATTTTATTCTTTTTGTTGCAGTGGTAAATGGGAGTGTTTTCTTGATTTCACTTTCAGATTTTTCATCATTAGTATATAGGAATGCCAGAGATTTCTGTGCATTAATTTTGTATCCTGCTACTTTACCAAATTCATTGATTAGCTCTAGTAGTTTTCTGGTAGCATCTTTAGGATCCTCTATGTATAGCATCATGTCATGTGCAAACAGTGACAGCTTTACTTCTTCTTTTCCGATTTGGATTCCTTTTATTTCCTTTTCTTCTCTGATTGCTGTGGCTAAAACTTCCAAAGCTATGTTGAATAAGAGTGGTGAGAGTGGGCAACCTTGTCTTGTTCCTGATCTTAGTGGAAATAGTTTCAGTTTTTCACCATTGAGGATGATGTTGGCTGTGGGTTTGTCATAGATGGCCTTTATTATGTTGAGGAAAGTTCCCTCTATGCCTACTTTCTGCAGGGTTTTTATCATAAATGGGTGTTGAATTTTGTCGAAAGCTTTCTCTGCATCTGTTGAGATGAACATATGTCTTTTTCCTTCAATTTGTTAATATGGTGTATCACATTGATTGATTTGCGTATATTGAAGAATCCTTGCATTCCTGGAATAAACCCCACTTGATCATGGTGTATGATCCTTTTAATGTGCTGTTGGATTCTGTTTGCTAGTATTTTGTTGAGGATTTTTGCATCTATGTTCATCAGTGATATTGGCCTGTAGTTTTCTTTCTTTGTGACATCCTTGTCTGGTTTTGGTATCAAGGTGATGGTGGCCTCGTAGAATGAGTTTGGGAGTGTTCCTCCCTCTGCTATATTTTGGAAGAGTTTGGGAAGGATAGGTGTTAGCTCTTCTCTAAGTGTTTGATAGAATTCGCCTGTGAAGCCATCTGGTCCTGGGCTTCTGTTTGTTGGAAGATTTTTTTTTTAATTAGGGTATTTATTTCCTTTATTATTCTATTAATAAATGTCTAAGTTGTTTCTACTTCTTTATTTTTATTTTTATTTTTATTTATGGCTGTGTTTGGGTCTTCATTTCTGTGCGAGGGCTTTCTCTAGTTGTGGCGAGCGGGGGCCACTCTTCATCGCGGTGCGTGGGCCTCTCACTATCGCGGCCTCTCGTTGCGGAGCACAGGCTCCAGACACGCAGGCTCAGTAGTTGTGGCTCACAGGCCTAGTTGCTCCGCGGCACGTGGGATCCTCCCAGACCAGGGCTCGAACCCATGTCCCCTGCATTAGCAGGCAGATTCTCAACCACTGCGCCACCAGGGAAGCCCTGTTGGAAGATTTTTTATCACAGTTTCAATTTCAGTGCTTGTGACTGGTCCGTTCATATTTTCTATTTCTTCCTGATTCAGTCTTGGCAGGTTGTGCATTTCTAAGAATTTGTCCATTTCTTCCAGGTTGTCCATTTTATTGGCATAGAGTTTCTTTTAGTAATTTCTCATGATCTTTTGTATTTCTGCAGTGTCAGTTGTTACTTCTCCTTTTTCATTTCTAATTCTGTTGATTTGAGTCTTTTCCCTTTTTTTCTTGATGAGTCTGGCTAATGGTTTATCAATTTTGTTTATCTTCTCAAAGAACCAGCTTTTAGTTTTATTGATCTTTGCTATCGTTCCCTTCATTTCTTTTTCATTTATTTCTGATCTGATTTTTATGATTTCTTTCCTTCTGCTAACTTTGGGGTGTTTTTGTTCTTCTTTCTCTAATTGCTTTAGATGGAAGGTTAGGTTGTTTATTCGAGATGTTTCCTGTTTCTTAAGGTAGGATTGTATTGCTGTAAACTTCCCTCTTAGAACTGCTTTTGCTGCATCCCACAGGTTTTGCGTCGTCGTGTCTCCATTGTCATTTGTTTCTAGGTATTTTTTGATTTCCTCTTTGATTTCTTCAGTGATCACTTCGTTATTAAGTAGTGTATTGTTTAGCCTCCATGTGTTTGTATTTTTTACAGATTTTTTCCTGTAATTGATATCTAGTCTCATAGCATTGTGGTCAGAAAAGATACTTGATACAATTTCAATTTTCTTAAATTTACCAAGGCTTGATTTGGGACCCAAGATATAATCTATCCTGGAGAATGTTCCATGAGCACTTGAGAAAAATGTGTATTCTGTTGTTTTTGGATGGAATGTCCTATAAATATCAATTAAGTCCATCTTGTTTAATTTATCATTTAAAGCTTGTGTTTCCTTATTTATTTTCATTTTGGATGATCCGTCCATTGGTGAAAGTGGGGTGTTAATGTCCCCTACTATGAATGTGTTATTGTCCATTTCCCCTTTTATGGCTGTTAGTATTTGCCTTATGTATTGAGGTGCTCCTATGTTGGGTGCATAAATATTTACAATTGTTATATCTTCTTCTTGGATCGATCCCTTGATCATTATGTAGTGTCCTTCTTTGTCTCTTCTAGTAGTCTTTATTTTAAAGTCTATTTTGTCTGATATGAGAATTGCTACTCCAGCTTTCTTTTGGTTTCCATTTGCATGGAATATCTTTTTCCATCCCCTTACTTTCAGTCTGTATGTGTCTCTAGGTCTGAAGTGGGTCTCTTGTAGACAGCATATATATGGGTCTTGTTTTTGTATCCATTCAGCCAATCTGTGTCTTTTGGTGGGAGCATTTAGTCCATTTACATTTAAGGTAATTATCGATATGTATGTTCCTATTCCCATTTTCTTAATTGTTTTGGGTTCGTTATTGTAGGTCTTTTCTTTCTGTTGTGTTTCTTGCCTAGAGAAGTTCCTTTAGCATTTGTTGTAAAGCTGGTTTGGTGGTGCTGAACTCTCTCAGCTTTTGCTTGTCTGTAAACGTTTTAATTTCTCCATCAAATCTGAATGAGATCCTTGCTGGGTAGAGTAATCTTGGTTGCAGGTTGTTCTCCTTCATCACTTTAAATATGTCCTGCCAGTCCCTTCTGGCTTGCAGAGTTTCTGCTGAAAGATCAGCTGTTAACCTTATGGGGATTCCCTTGTGTGCTATTTGTTGTTTTTCCCTTGCTGCTTTTAATATGTTTTCTTTGTATTTAATTTTTGACAGTTTGATTAATATGTGTCTTGGCGTATTTCTCCTTGGATTTATCCTGTATGGGACTCTCTGTGCCTCCTGGACTTGATTAACTATTTCCTTTCCCATATTAGGGAAGTTTTCAACTATAATCTCTTCAAATATTTTCTCAGTCCCTTTTTCTCTTCTTCTTCTGGAACCCCTATAATTCGAATGTTGGTGCATTTAATGTTGTCCCAGAGGTCTCTGAGACTGTCCTCAGTTCTTTTCATTCTTTTTTCTTTATTCTGCTCTGCAGCAGTTATTTCCACTATTTTATCTTCCACATCTCTTATCCGTTCTTCTGCCTCAGTTATTCTGCTATTGATCCCATCTAGAGTATTTCTTATTTCATTTATTGTGTTGTTCATCGTTGCTTGTTTCATCTTTAGCTCTTCTAGGTCCTTGTTAACTGTTTCTTGCATTTTGTCTATTCTAATTCCAAGATTTTGGATCTTTACTATCATTATTCTGAATTCTTTTTCAGGTAGACTGCCTATTTCCTCTTCATTTGTTAGGTCTGGTGGGTTTTTATCTTGCTCCTTCTCCTGCTGTGTGTTTTTCTGTCTTCTCATTTTGCTTATCTTACTATGTTTGGGGTCTCCTTTTTGCAGGCTGCAGGTTCGTAGTTCCCGTTGTTTTTGGTGTCTGTCCCCAGTGGCTAAGGTTGGTTCAGTGGGTTGTGTAGGCTTCCTGGTGGAGGGGACTAGTGCCTGTGTTCTGGTGGATGAGGCTGGATCTTGTCTTTCTGGTGGGCAGGTCCACGTCTGGTGGTGTGTTTTGGGGTGTCTGTGGACTTTTTATGATTTTAGGCAGCCTCTCTGCTAATGGGTGGCGTTGTGTTCCTGTCTTGCTAGTTGTTTGGCATAGGGTGTCCAGCACTGTAGCTTGCTGGTCGTTGAGTGAAGCTGGGTGCTGGTGTTGAGATGTAGATCTCGGAAGATTTTTGCCGTTTGATATTATGTGGAGCTGGGAGGTCTCTTGTGGACCAGTGTCCTGAAGTTGGCTCTCCTACCTCAGAGGCACAGCACTGACTCCTGGCTGCAGCACCAAGGACCTTTCATCCACACGGCTCAGACTACTCAATTTGGGATGATTCGTTGTCTATTCATGTATTCCACAGATGCAGGGTACATCAAGTTGATTGTGGAGCTTTAATCCGCTGCTTCTGAGGCTGCTGGGAGAGATTTCCCTTTCTCTTCTTTGTTCTCACAGCTCCCGGGTCTCAGCTTTGGATTTGACCCCGCCTCTGTGTGTAGGTCGCCAGAGGGCGTCTGTTCTTCCGCTCAGACAGGACGGGGTTAAAGGAGCAGCCGCTTCGGGGACTCTGGCTCACTCAGGCCGGGGGGGAGGGAGGGGCACGGAGTGCGGGGCGAGCCTGCAGCGGCAGAGGCCGGCGTGACGTTGCACCAGCCCGAGGCGCGCCGTGCGCTCTCCCAGGGAAGCCGTCCCTGGATCCCGGGACCCCGGCAGTGACGGGCTGCACAGGCCCCAGGGAGGGGGCGTGGACAGTGACCTGCGCTCGCACACAGGCCTCGTGGCAGCAGCAGCAGCAGCCCCAGCGTCCCACGCCCGTCTCTGGGGTCTGCGCTTTCAGCCGAGGCTCGCGCCCGTCTCTGGAGCTCCTTTAAGCAGCGCTGTTAATCCCCTCTCCTTGCGCACCAGGAAACAAAGAGGGAAGAAAAAGTCTCTTGCCTCTTCGGCAGCTCCAGACTTTTTCCCGGACTTCCTCCCAGCTAGCTGTGGCGCATTAACCCGTTCAGGCTGTGTTCATGCCGCCAGCCCCAGTCCTCTCCCTGCGCTCCAACCTCCGAAGCCTGAGCCTCAGCTCCCAGCCCTGCCCACCCCAGCGGCCGAGCAGACAAGCCTCTCAGGCTGATGAGTGCCAGTCGGCACTGATCCTCTGTGCGGGAATCTCTCCGCTTTGCCCTCTGCACCCCTCTTGCTGTGCTCTCCTCCGCAACTCGGAAGCTTTCCCCCTCTGCCACCCACAGTCTCTGCCCGCGAAGGGGCTTCCTAGTGTGTGGAAACCTTTCCTCCTTCACAGCTCCCTCCCACTGGTGCAGGTCCTGGCCCTATCCTTTTTTCTCTGTTTATTCTTTTTTCTTTTGCCCTACCCAGGTACGTGGGGAGTTTCTTGCCTTTTGGGAGGTCTGTGGTCCTCTGCCAGCGTTCAGTAGGAGTTGTTCCACGTGTAGCTGTATTTCTGGTGTATCTGTGGGGAGGAAGGTGATCTCCGCGTCTTTGAATGTTTCCTTTTTATCTTTTTTCCTTTTGCTTTAACTTACCTGGGTTGGCACCAGATCCTTCTGGCAACTTATGTCTGTTCACCTAGGGAGCTCTTGGATAAACTGCTGAGACAATCAGTGTGTTCTGTGTGTTGTCCAGACTCAGCGTGGCTCAGTGGAAGGAGTTTGTAACTAGGAGTCTGGAGTGTCCTAGATTTTCGTTATAGCTCTAACATTAATAGGCTCTGTAGTATCAGACATTTATTCAACTTCTCACAGAAAGATAATAGGGATAACATCAGATGATCTCTAAGGTTCTTTCTGACATAAAAATCCTATAATCCTATTTGCCCCTCAGCAGTTTCTCAGAGTCTCCTCTAGGATCTAGTCTTCCTTCCTGTGAAGAATGAGGAACAAAAGCTTACTCAGTCGGAATAATTGGGTGTACCTTTCATAGTTTTCGTCTCTCAAGTCCAGAGAAAGGGAGTTCAATCTTGTAGCAGCCTGACTTAATCTGCCTACAGTCCTATTAGCCAGTTTGCCTGGGTTTGGTAATAATGGCTTCAACTCTGTACTAAAGTGTAGTCAAAACATTTAAGGGGGGCTTCCCTGGTGGCGCAGTGGTTGAGAGTCCGCCTGCCAATGCAGGGGACACGGGTTCGTGCCCTGGTCTGGGAAAATCCCACATGCCGCAGAGCGGCTGGGCATGTGAGCCATGGCCGCTGAGCCTGCGCATCTGGAGCCTGTGCTCCGCAGCGGGAGAGGCCACAGCAGTGAGAGGCCCGCGTACCGCAAAAAAAAGAAAAAAAAAAACATTTAAGGGCATAGTAGTCCTTATATAATAAACCAGCAAAGAGGATTCACTGGGCATGTCTAATTGAACAGTGTTTGGACGGATACAGTCTAAATACTAAGTCTCAGAACTTTGCTTTATATATGAGGAAATTGAGACCTAGTGAGATAAAGTGACATAAACTAATTGGTTTCCTTATAAAGATACATATGTTTTTGGGAAATCTGAGACCTAGTGAGATAAAGTGACATAAACTAATTGATGTTCTTATAAAGATTCATATGTTTTTGGGAAATCTTAATTGTAGGCTTTTTTATCTTGATTCTTTGAATAAGAGAGAACATTTTCATATGTGAAACTAATAAATTTTTGACTGATTCATATTTGTACTTAGGCATATTACAATACCTGAAACATACCCAGATCTTTAATGACATAAGTGAATGGCTACCATATAACTTGTCAGGGGTGTCTAGCAAACTTCCTACTTCAGTTACTAATGTTGCCTTTTTCATAACAGATTTCTGTCACATCCCAATATTAAGGTTTTTCTGTTGACTTCAGCACCACAGACACATTTTGAAAAGCCATTTTAAACACTGGGAGACCTAATGAGATGATTTGAGCCTTAAATTAAGTCTCAGGTGTGGGCAAATGAAAAGAAACTGTTCAGTACTTCATTGTTCAGAGAGATGATTACCATGGAGATTGCCAGGAGTTTTTTTTTTTAACTTTTTATAGCATAATGCTATTTTCCGAGGTGTTATGCAGAACCCCAACATATAAAACGGATGAAAATACTATAACATTCACTTACTATAAAGTCAGCAGTAAGAAAGTGAGGCCGTTAGATAAAAGAAAATTTTGGTTTAGGGGCTTATGGATGACAGTTGCCATCTTAAATCAGCTTTAGTATAGACATTATTTCTGTATCTTGGTTGTTTAATGTTTTAAAAATCATGAGTCACAGATAAATATTTATAAATTAAGTATTCAAGAGTTCATCTTTTAGTTTCACGATAGTCTTACTGATAACTAGGGCTCCATGGAAATACAGACATTTTCATTAAAATTATGTAACAACTGCTCATATTTCTTGGTATAAATATAAATACAAAAATTCTATCTAAAACTTAACTATCTGTAAGTCAACATCATCAAGACAAGTAAAACTTCACATTTTACACCTGACTTACCATCTATGACAGGACTGTTCACTAAGTAGCTGTGCTGAAGTCTTTCTAGTACCTGTGCTGTAGGAGTGCAGTAGCTTCAATAGTTTCCTGTAAATAGATGCGTGCAAGCATAGGTTTCCTACAGAACTACAGCCTTTCTTACCATTTTATTTTGAAGAACCGTAAATAAATGCATAGCGGTGGACAGAAAGGCATAAGTGAGTTACCTGACAGCAAGTGTTAATGTTTGGTGAACTCTGTATTAATATTTAGAAAATAACATATTTGAATTGTGTTTGTTAATTATACTTTTTAAATGTATTTGAAAACTGAAGTCAGATTTTTAATTCCCAAACCCCTGACATAGTGCCACAGTATGAAGGTCCTGTAGACCTTGCATCACTTCCATCAACAGATATGTTTGCGGCCTGCTCAGGTGAACTGTCTGTTTTCTAATGGCTTCCTTTATATCATTAATGATTCCATCTGCAGATCCCAAGTGTCCCTCAAGATATCACTGTACTCATGAAGCTGGTGTACATAGTGTTGGGCTAACTTGGATTCAAAAACTTCACAGATTTCTTGGATCAGGTGAGTTTTTGCACTGATGTTTCACAGATTCTATCAAAAAGTAGTTTGGAACAGAAAAATTATAGAGAAAATAAATTATACCAAAAGATAGTTCTTTGAAAAGATTAACAAAATTGACAAACCTATAGGTAAACTGACCAAGAAATAAAAAAGACTCAAATTAATTAGAAATGAAAGTGGGGATATTCCTGCTGACCTTACAGAAATACAAGATTATAAGGATATACCAAGAATAAAAGATTATAAGGGAATGTCAAGAACAATTGTATGCCAGTTAGATAACGCAGATGAAATGGACAGATTCCTAGAAAGACACAAATTACCAAAACTGACTCGAAAAGAAATAGAGAATTTGAATAGACGTATATATAACAAGAGATTAAATCAGTAATCAAAAACTACCCAAAAAGAAAAGTTCAGGACAACATGACTTCATATTTGAAGCATTAATACCAGTTCTTCATAAACTCTTACAAAAAATAGAAAACACTTCCCTGATCATTCTATGAAGATAGTATTACCACAACACCAAAACCAGACAAGGACATCCAAGAAAGGAAAACTAAAGACGAATATCTCTTATGAATATAGATGTAAAAAATCCTCAACAGAATACTAGCAAACCAAACCCAGTAACATATAAAAAGGATTATACACCACTACTAAGTGGGATTTATCCAAGGGATGCGAGGTTACTTTAACATTGAGAAATCAGTTGATATATCAACATTATACCACATCAACAGAATAAAGGGGAGCTCCCTGGCAGTCCAGTGGTTAGGACTCGGCGCTTTCACTGCCGGGGCCCAGGTTCTCAATCCCTGGGCTGGGAACTAAGATCCTGCAAGCCGCACGGCAGGGCCATCCCCCACCCCAACAAAAAAAATAGAATAAAGGACAAAAACTGTATGATCATCTCAACAGATACAGAAAAAGCATTTAGGAAAATGCAACAGCCTTTCATGTTAAAAACACTAAATAAACTAGTAACAGAAAAGAACTTCCTCAGACTGAAAAAGGGTATCTATGAAAAACCCACAGCTAATACTATACTTAACAGAAAAAGACCAAGTGCTTTCTGTACTAGAATATTGCAGCTGTAGTAAATTACTACAAACTTAGTGTCTTTAAACAACACAAATCTATTATCTTAGAGTTCTGTAGGTTTGAAGTCCTAGAATGATCTCACTAGACAAAGCAGTGTTCCTTTCTGGAGGCTCTAAGGGAAAATCCATTTCCTACCCTTTTCCAGCTTCTACTGCCTTCCTTTGCTTCTAGTCCCCTTCCTCCATCTTCAAAGCCAGCAATGTGGGACAAAGTTGAATCTTTCTCACCTTGTATAACCCTGACTTTTCTGCTTTCCTCTTTCACTTTTTTTAAAAATATTTATTTATTTTGGCTATGCCGGGTCTTAGTTGCAGGCACGTGGGATCTTCCTTATGGCATGCGGGATCTTTAGTTGCAGCATGCGGACTTCTTTGTTGCAGCATGTGAACTCTCAGTTTCGGCATGCATGCGGGATCTAGTTCCCCGACCAGGGATCAAACCCAGGCCCCCTGCATTGGGAGCATGGAGTCTTACCCACTGGACCACCAGGGAATGCCCTCTCCTCTTTCACTATTTTTTTTTTTTTCTTTTGCGGTACGTGGGCCTCTCACTGTTGTGGCCTCTCCCGTTGCGGAGCACAGGCTCCGGACGCGCAGGCTCAGCGGCCATGGCTCACGGGCCCAGCCGCTCCACGGCATGTGGGATCTTCCCGGATCGGGGAACGAACCCGTGTCCCCTGCATCGGCAGGCGGACTCTCAACCACTGCGCCACCAGGGAAGCCCCCAACTTTTTTTTTTTAATTTATTTATTTTTGGCTGCGTTAGGTCTTCGTTGCTACGCGCGGGCTTTCTCTAGTGGCAAGTGGAGGCTACTCTTTGTTGCAGTGCGCGAACTTCTCATTGCGGTGGCTTCTCTTATTGTGGAGCACAAGCTCTAGGCGCGCAGGCTTCAGTAGTTGCAGCACACGGGCTCAGTAGCGGGCTCTAGAGCGCAGGCTCAGTAGTTGTGGCACACGGGCTTAGTTGCTCTGCAGCATGTGGGATCTTCCTGGACCAGGGCTCAAACCTGTGTCCCCTGCATTGGCAGGTGAATTCTTAACCACTGAGCCGCCAGGGAAGCCCTGATAGACAACTTTAATTCCATATGCAATCTTTACTCCCCTTTACCATGTAGTCTAGCATATTCTCCCAGTTCCAGGGATTAAAACACAGACATCTTTGGGGAGTCCATCGTTTTGCCTACTCCATTCCACCTGGGGCCCCTGAACATTCACATCTGACAAAATACATTGTCCCTATAGCCACACAAAGTTCATAATCTCATCTAAAAGTCCTGAGCTCAAATGTACTGCAATGTCATCATCTAAATCATTTAAATCAATTATAGTTAGACTCTTAAGTATAATCACCCTAGGGCAAAATTACTCTCTATCTGTGGACCTATGAAACGAGAAAACAGTTGTCTGCTCCTGGAACACAATGTGGGGCAGGCATAGGTATCACTTATAGATACTCTAGTTCAAAAGGAGAGAAAATGGAATGGAAAAAGGAACCATAGGTTCCAAGAAATGTAAAAATCTAAATTCCATTGTGTTTCAAGGCATGGCGATAATCCTCTGGGCTTGTAGCTCTGCCCTCTGAGTAATCCTTCATTTTTCAGGAAAGATAGTATTTTTTTGTAGTTGAGTAGTTTTATTAGCCTGTTTTCTGTCTATAGAATTTTGAGGGTGGAATAGCCTTCTCTCATCCTCTGACCCTTTCAGTTCAAGCCAGTGGTATTTCTGTGGGTATAAAATTCTCAAGAACTTTTTGGGTCTCCTGTGTATATCATGAGGAGTCACTATAGTAGAGGTTCATCCACTATCTTCCCTATATAATCCCACCTCTATTTTTGGCTTCTGAGACCTGAAGGATCTAAGTCATGCTCTTAATCTCGTCAAAGAACCTTCTGTGTGACTGAATATTCTGACCTTTTGATCTTTCTGAGGTATTAGCAAAAGACTGAACAGTCACACCAGTGGCTTTTTCTCTAAAACATGTGTCCGGAAGGTGACTCTCTTAATTTTAGCATCTTTTGCCATCCACATAGGCTGAAGATTTCCTAGATCATCAAGTCCTTGTTCCATGTTGTTTAACAGTTCTTACCTCAATTATATTTTCCTCACATTATACTGTAATCAGCAAGAAGAAATCAGACCACATCTTCAACACTTCGCTTAGAAATGTCTTCAGCTAAATATCTGATTTAATTGTTATACAACTTCTGCCTTCCACACTTTCTCCTTAAGATCAGGAACAAAAGGATGTCTGCTCTAGCCACTTCTATTCAACATTATAATGGGGGTTCTAGACAGGGAAATTAGCCAAGAAAATAAAATAAAACGTATCCAGATTAGAAAGGAAGAAGTAAAACTATATTCTCCAATGACACGATCTTTTACACAGTTAATCATAGGGGCCCATTGAAAAACTATTTAAATAAGTGAGTTCAGAGAGGTTGCAGGATACAAGATCAGTAAACACGTATCAGGTCTATTTCGGTGCACGAGCAGTGAACAATCTAAAAAGAAATTAAGAAAACTATTCTATTTACAATAGCATTTAAATGAATAAAATACTTAGGAATGAATTTAACAAAAGAAATGCAAAACACACTCTTAAAACTACAAAACAGGGAATTCCCTGGCATGGCAGTCCAGTGGTTAGGACTGTGTGCTTCCACTGCAGGGGGCACAGGTTCGATCCCTGGTCCGGGAACTAAGATCCTACATGCTCCATGGGATGGCCAATTAATTAATAAGTCATTAAAAAAAAAAACTATAAAACGTTGAAAGAAATAAGACCCTAAATAAATGAAAAACATCCCATGTGCATGGCTCAGAAAACTTAATATTGTTAGATGGCAGTACTCCCCAGATTGATATATAAATTCAGTGTAATTCCTATCAGTATCCTAGCTGGCTTCTTTGCAAAAATTGATAAGTTGGGGCTTCCCTGGTGGCGCAGTGGCTGAGAGTCCGCCTGCCGATGCAGGCAGGGGACACGGGTTCATGCCCTGGTCCAGGAAGATCCCACATACCACGGAGCGGCTGGGCCTGTGAGCCATGGCCACTGAGCCTGCACGTCCAGAGCCTGTGCTCCGCAACGGGAGAGGCCACAACAGTGAGAGGCCTGCGTACCGACCGCAAAAAAAAAAAAAAAAAAATTGACAAGTTGATCCTAAAATTAATATGGAATTGCAAATGATCTAGAATAGTGAAAACAGTCTTGAAAAACAGGAACAAAGTTGGAGGACCCACACTTCCCAGCTTCAAAACTTACGAAGTTATGGTAATCAGGATAGCATGATATTGGCATAAGGATACACATATAGGTCAATGAATAGAATTGAGAGTCCAGAAATACACCTTTACATTTACAGTCAGTTGGTTTCAACAAAGAACAATTAAATGGGGGAAAGAATAGTCTTTTCAACAAATGGTGCTGGGACAAGTGTACATCTACATGCAAAAGAAAGAAATTGGGGCTTCCCTGGTGGCGCAGTGGTTGAGAGTCCGCCTGCCGATGCGGGGGACACGGGTTCGTGCCCCGATCCCGGAAGATCCCACATGCCGCGGAGCGGCTGGGCCCGCGAGCCATGGCCGCGGAGCCTGTGTGTCCGGAGCCTGTGCTCCGCAGCGGGAGAGGCCACAGCAGTGAGAGGCCCGCGTACAGCAAAAAAAAAAAAAAAAAAAAAAAGAAAGAAATTGGACTATACCTCACACCATACACAAAAATGAACTCAAAATTGATCAAAGGCTAAAATATAAGAACTAAAACTATAGAACACTTCGAAGGAAACACTAAAGACAACCCACAGAATGGGAGTAAATATTTCCAAATCATATATCTGATAATGGACTTGTGTCTAGAGTATATAAAGAATTCTTAGAACTCAGTAATAAAAGGATAACCCAAAGTTTTAAACAGACAAAGGATTTTAATAGACATTGTTCCACTGATCATATACAAATAGCTAATAAGTACATGGAAACATGTTCAGTCATGGAAATGAGATACCACAAAACCACAAGATACCACTTCACACCCACTAAAATGGCTAGTATTTAAAAAGACAATTACAAGTGTTGGAAAAAATAGGGACACTCATGCACTGCTTATGGAAATGTAAAATGGTGCAGCCACTTTGGGAAAACAGTTTGGCAGTTCCTCAAATGATTAAACATAGAGTTACCATATGACCCAGCAGTTCTACTCCAGAGTATATACCCAAGAGAAATGAAAACATGTTCATACTTGGATAAAATTTCTAAATGAATGTTCATAGCAGCATTATTCATAATAGCCAAATAGCTAAGTGTCCATCAGCTGATGGTTAGATAAATAGAATGTGGTATGGCCATACAACGGAATATTATTCAACAACAGAAAGAGGAGGTACTGGTAACTGCTCCAACATGGATGAACCTTGAAAACATCATGCTAAGTGAAAGAAGCCAGTCACAGATAACTACATGTTGTGTGATTCCATTTATATGAAGTATCCAGAATAGGCAAGTCCACAGAGACAGAAAGTAGACTAGTGGTTGTTGCATAGGTCTGGGGCAATTGGCAGAAACTAGGGAGCGATTGCCAATGGGTATCATGGGGGTTTCTTTTTGGGTAACGAAAATATTCTAAATTTTTTGTGGTGATGGTTGTACAGTTCTTTTAATATACTAAAAACCCATTGAATGGTACAGTTTAAATGGTTGAGTTGTGTGGTATTGTGAATTACGTTTCAAAAAGCTGTTATAAAAGTAAAATTGGTGTGGGTGAGGAATAGAATGGAAGGGAATGATTTCTGGGATTGTTCTCCTGAATGAAACATTTCTGCATTTCTGACCAAGGAAAATCCACTTTCCTTCTTGAGGCAGAAATCTAGACCCCTGTGGAAAGGAGATTTCTATGTCAGAGAGGCATAGCCTTTAAGAAGCAATTGTCTGAGACAAGAACTTAACCGCATTTAACTAATATCGTCAGCATTTTAATTTGGAGACTTTTGTTATTTAACATATATTGTGTTCTTTTGTAGATGAAGAAGATAAGGACAGTTTACAGGAACTAGCTACAGAACAGAAATGCTTTGTAGAACACATTCTTTGTACGAAGCCACTGCCATGCAGGTAAGGACTTTCTCTCCCTTCTAAACACAGATAACAATTGTTTCAGTAATTCAGGTATATATGTATATTACACTCCCATGCAGACATGATACTTCACCCCAAGAGTATCTGTGCATCAGAAGCTCTCCTCTGCTCACAGCCATTCCACGTTTTGTGTCCTCTGTCTGGGAGGTATATCCCCAGTCATAACCCCAGTCAGTCTTCACTTGCTGATTCTTTTCTGATCTAATGTCAGTTCATAGTGGGTTCCCTTGATTTCCCAGAACCCCTTTGGGTTCTCCTATTATTCTTTTTCTTTGTAGCACATACTTAAATTGATATTTTTGTTTAACGTCTGTCACCACTACTAGAATATAAATGTTTCACCAAGGCAGAGACCATGTCTGTCTGTTTCATACTTATACTGTCGCCTTATGTCTGTACACGCAGTGTCTGACAGGGTGCCTAGTAGATACTCAGTAAATATTTGATGAATAAAGGAAAACATCTAGAGTGACTCCCAGGTTTCTACCCGGGATAATGGTAGATGTGGTACCCTTCAGAAAAATTGGACATAGGAGAAGGTGGATGTGGGAAGACTCAAGATGGGTTAATGGGGACACTTAGTCTTCTGTTCCAAAGGACATCCAAGTGGAGGAGCCCAGTAGGCAGTTGGACATGTAGGTCTGGAGCTGGGGGTGGTCTGGGCTAGGACAGTATGGATGTGGGAATTGTCAGCATCGGAGCCAGGACTCTGGTGAAGGTTCCCCAGGAAAGGGCCTAGAGTGAGTAGAGGACACCTGAGTGGAGCGTCTTGAGCAACACTTTCTTACAAGCAGTGAGTGGAGGATGAGGAGCCCAGCCCCGGCAGGAAACTTGAGTAAAAGGCGGCCAGAGAGACTGAAGGAGAACCCGGGGGAAGGATGCCAGGGAGGGGGATGTTCAGAGAGGAGGCAGGGGGAGCAGCATCAAATAAGTACAGCAAAGCAGTGAAGAGCGGTGAAGTGTCCAGATTTGGCAACATGGGGGTTCGTCGAGAACCACGGAGAAACGCTTTTGTGGGTGGGAGCAGACAGCACAGGTGAAAAGTGAATGGGGAAGATAGATACTAAAATCTCATTTATAACATATATGTATATATAATATGTACATTTCAAAAACAGGTAGAACTATTGCTTAGGGATGAATACATACATAGATAGGAAAGCTATAGAGCAAAACGAGAACATGAGTATCATAAAAATCAAGTGGAAGGCTGTGATCAAGAGGTTCATACGGGAGGTCTCAGGCCCCTGTAGTGTCGTCATTCTTGGCCTGGATAGTGGTTACAGTGTGTATATGTGCGCTCTTCTGTATGTAGATTTCACACTAGAAATGCAGAAGAAAATTTCTTTCTAACCTCCCTGACTCCCCCTCACTACCATTCCCCTCCCCTGCAAAAAAGGCAAATGAGAGATGTGGAAGGAGAGAGAACACTGCAGGCTACTGTCGAAAGACTGCTGGCTCTAAAGGGAAAGGAAGAGGGAATAGGTGAAGGAGAGCTTGAAACTACAGTGGAGAGTGTTTTGAATGGAAGAGATGTCAGCTTGTTTATAAGCTGAGGGTAAATGGACAGTAGGGAGATTTTGTGATTGCAGAGCTGACGGAGCGAATCTCAGGAGAGGCGAGAGGAGATGGCGTCGACAGTCTGGGGCAGAAGTGAGCTGTGGGGGTGGGATGAGCGTGTTGGCAGGAAAGGCAGTTCCTGTCTGAGGTCCAGTTTTCACTTTCTTCAGTGAAGTAGACCAAGACTGAGAGGGAGCTGTGTGCTGTGCACAGTAAATTAAGTCCTGTGACATAGATGTTGGCCTGCACTGAATTTTTAAGGTGTGAAAGACACTATTCAGTCAACAGTTTCTGAGCACCTAATCTGGGCCGGGCGCTCGGCTAGGCACGCAGAGGTAGCTGGAGCTTACGTGCGAGTTGGGAGAACGACACGTAAAGAATTGGCTTCGTCGTATCACGGTAACTGCCGAGATGACAGTGAGCACAGTGAGGCTGTGGGCTCCTGCGTGACCTGTAAGTCAGGCGACGCCTGGCTGCTGAGCGACAGCTCTATTCAAGCCGATCAGAGCTGTAAGTAATACAGGTTTCCAAGTCCCCACCTCTGAGGTTACCGCACTGATACCATGTCCCACCCAACTGTCAGCCCAGCCCTGAGGAGGCCACAAACCTCAGCCATATCGTTGCTTTTGGATCCACTGCTTTTGCTGTTTTGTAGTTTAACTATGGCTGTGTTTTTTTTTTTTTTCAGGCAGCCAGCTCCGATTCGAGGATTCTGGATTGTCCCTGACATCCTGGGGCCTACGATGATCTGCATCACCAGTAACTACGAATGCCTCATAAGGCCTTTACTGTACGTCCCCCTTTGTATTCCCACGCAGCTCTCGTTAATTCTGCAAAATCTAAGCTGGGAAGATGTCCTTAGTAACCGGACTGAAGATAACATAGTTTATGCTTTGGCTTCTGACTTGAGGGCTGGATGGAGGGTTATTTCTGTTGCTCCTGCCATCTCTGGAAGGATTTATTTTGGGCATAATTTCTGGCATCTCCTTTAGCTAGTGGAGAGTTAAGAGCTCTACCCAAGTGTGGAAAGAATACTAAAATACTGAACTCCATCATTAATATGAGTTAATGATTTTTTTTTTTTTTAACCACGCCACATGGCATGCGGGATCTGAGCTCCCAGACCAGGGATCGAACCCTCGCCCCCTGCAGTGGAAGCGCAGAGTCTTAACCACTGGACTGCCAGGGAGGTCCCTGATTTAATGATTTTAAACTTTATGTGCCAGGCTCAGAAGTAAGCCTCTGGCAATCAGAGCAACCCTGCGCTAAGGATAGCACCATTATCCTCATTTTGTAGAGGAGCGATCAGGGACAGAGGTTATGTATATGCCAGTCACAGGGAACACATAGAACTGGGCTGCGAAGACCGGGCTTTCTGACTTCAAAGTCCAGTTTCTCCATCTCTGCCAGCCTCATAGGGACATCACAGAATATGTAGACTCTGGAAGAAAGGTGATACATAGCTGAACTTGTAACCCTTGTTCTCCTTAAGGAACCCATATTAAGCTGTAAGTACCATTTTCAACAGCTCTGGAAGGTCATTCTGAGTTTTATAAATGCAGGAATAGGAGTCTCTAACAAGCCACTGGAGTACTGGAACACTAGACCCCTTTCCCCCCAGTCTCTTGGTGTCATTTGAAAGCATGTGCTTCTAGATATTGACATAGTTCAAAACACTGGCATTAATTTACTGTCCTTAGAAGAATTTCCATACTCCGAGAAGTGACATCATTTGGAAAAGAAAATAATTCACTATCAATTTTGTGATATTTATACAAGAGACTAAAAACTAGCAAGACTGAACAAAAGTAATAAAATCACTACAAAAAACTGCCTTTTTGTCTGTTGCCTCAGCGTGTTTTTAAAATGCTACCCTACCTTTAGTAAAATAAGACCTAGTCATACTAGGACACTTCAGAATAAAAACATGAATCCCAAAGGGGAAAAAAACTTCTAAATATTAGTTAGCTAGATACCTACCTTCAAATCATGTTTCTGCCAACTCTCTGAAGTACAAGTTGTCTATAAAGTAATGTTATTAACAAACTCTCAGATTTGAATTATTGCAAAGTCAGTCACTGGCTATGCTGTTAAAGTTCACAATCTTTCAAGCTTTCTGAAATTGCCATTGAGATTATTTGTAACACTTCATAGTTTCTTATATCCTCAGAATTCTGGGTAAGTGTGATTTAGGTTTTCCTATACTTACAGCAAGTAACTCCATTGTAAATTTTATTTTTCTTTTATTTTGCAGAAGCACAGTCCATCCAGTGTCTCCTCCCCTGCTTTGTACCCGAGAGGATGTTGAAGTGGCAGAGTCTCCCCTCCGTATTCTGGCTGAAACCCCGGATTCCTTTGAAAAACATATTAGAAGCATTCTGCAACGTAGTGTTGCAAATCCAGCATTTCTGAAGTATGTAATTTAGGGCGTATCAGTTTTAAAAACTGGCTCCCTTCTCTGTTTTGTAATTACTCTTCAGCCTGTCCTCAGCTATTTGTTTTCATATACTTTTTACCATGTTGGAGTTGGAAGAAACACAGGGCATATTTAATCAGCTAGTGAGAATAGAGAGAGAGTACATAGATAGGGAGGCATTTGAGAAAGATAAACAGGAAGTGTAAAAAGACATGAGTCTGTCTTCAGTTGTTTTACCCAGCTAAGCAAAGTAATGACAGAAACTTTTTTTTTTTAAGATCATCTGAAAAAGATACGGCTCCTCCTCCTGAAGAATGCCTTCAGCTCATCAGCAGAGCCACCCAGGTGTTCAGGGAACAGTACATTCTTAAACAGGACCTGGCAAAGGAGGAGATTCAGCGGAGGTAGGATAGCCTCTGTTCACATACCAGTCAGTCCCTGGCTGGTAGCTGACACTGTATAATGGCCTAGACCTGGCTTTTGATTAAATTTCTTTTTGTTCTTGAAGGGTCCAATTGTTATGTGACCAAAAAAAGAAACAACTAGAAGATCTCAATTATTGTCGAGAGGAGAGGTAAGTGCCAAGACAAGGGAGAAAAACAATAGTTCAGCTAGACTGGAACTGTGTCTCACCCTCAGATACTGAACCACATTAGTTGGCTTCACCATCAAGGTGCACCCCTAGAGACTCTTGCTTTTTATGCCATTAGGAAAAGTCTGCGGGAAATGGCTGAGCGCTTAGCTGACAAATATGAGGAAGCCAAGGAGAAACAAGAAGATATTATGACCAGGTCAGTGGGCTGTGTAATTGTATAACATTCAGTTCCCTACTCAGGTCAGGTACTACTAGTGTTATTAAGTTCTCGGGTGCTAGATACTCCCTCTGAGGTGTATTCTACGGAAGACAGTGCAGGGATGCTTTCCCCAAACCCATCCTGTGGAGGCCTCCTTCACAGACACCAGATTCCTAAATTAGGAGCTTTAGTTAGGACTGTGTTCCTCCTAAGGAGCTGAGATCTTAAGCTGAGATGTTTGCTTACCTTTTCTACAGGATGAAAAAAGTACTTCACAGTTTTCACTCTCAGCTCCCAGTTCTCTCTGACAGTGAGAGAGACATGAAGAAAGAATTACAGCTGATACCTGATCAACTTCGACATTTGGGCAATGCCATCAAACAGGTAGGAATGGACACAAGGTGGCTACCTTTGGTACTTTTTAAAGTGTTCCTTCTACAGAAAATAATTTTATAAAATGTAAAAAGAGCAGACTAAAATAGATACTATGAAAATGTATAGCAAACCAAAGCTTAAAGTGTCTGTGTTCTGTTTGATACTTAAGGTTACTATGAAAAAAGACTATCAACAACGAAAGATGGAAAAGGTACTAAGTCCTCAGAAGCCCACCATTACTCTCAGCGCCTACCAGCGAAAATGCATTCAGTCCATCCTGAAGGAGGAGTAAGTACCAATCAGCTATTAGTGCGAGGTAGTTTTTCCTTTGCAAAATGCCAAAATCAACCTTTCTTTGCCCAGATAAGACCACTTGACATTTGCGTGTCAAGTAATTACCAGGACAGGAAGTGTATGATGGTGATAGATAAGGACTTAATAGATGAGTATAGTGAGAGGGTTAAAAAGGATGTCTGTCTTTATACTTTTGTTGTGTGGTCAAGGTACTCCCCAGTGAATATGTTCAAAACCAGCAGCTCCACTACTGTATTTGCTGCCTCTAGCCTTAAATGAATTACCATCACTATCCATCTGAAACCTTAAGCCGTTAATTCTAGCAGAGCACTTCTAAGATACTTCAGTATTACTAAGTTCATAACAAGTCAATATTAATGGTTTATTCATTTGTTGTATTACCCAGAGTGAGTAACTTTATGATTTTACAGGGGTGAGCACATAAGAGAAATGGTGAAGCAAATTAACGATATCCGAAATCATGTAAACTTCTGACACCACCAGGAACAGATTCACACCTGAAATTAACACAAGTGAAGGCTTAAACTCATTGTAAAACGAACAGGTAGCGTTATCTAATTTCTAAACAGGCATTTTAAAGGATGAACTTTGGTGTGGTTGTTCATCACTTTTTATACTTGTTTTATAATTACTGAATAAATGCTTTTATTTAAAAATTGGAATGTGGTTTATATACAAGCTCAAGTATATGATTGTATTCAGCAAGGGCCTAGGATTTCAAAGAAAAAAAAAAGCGCCCAAGACTTTCAGCTGCACGCTGCCAGACCTCCATGAACCCTACTGAGTTTTCTTGATATTTGAACAAGAATAAAAGCTGCATTTTAAAGTAGCAGCACCAGAAATATGACTCTGAAGAGGGACAAAACCCTAGAACTCAAAGGAAAAGGCCACACAGTATACTAGACAGCAGCTTTTTTAATTTGAACACTTTCTTCTTAAGGACACGCCTTCAGTACAGTTAAACGGTTACACCTGACATCTGCTCACAGCAGAACTCGGTATCCACAATTGCAAGGCCACTGCTGGCTCACTTCCTCGACAGGCAGTATTTCCTTTCAGAGCTGAGTTCGGCTGTGCTCTGTGTCCCAATACATGTCACTGAATGGGTATGAGGTGCACATGTAGGATCTCAAATGGAGAAACAAATAGCTTGGTATACAGTATATGATTTTGTCTTTTAGCATTAGGTAATATTTTTATACCTGCCAGTGAGTTCTGAAAGGTAATACCGTACCTGCCTAGAAATGGCTGAGCGACTGCCAATTAAAAGCCACATGGTAAGGTAGGTTACAGGTAAGAGGTAAATCAGGTTAGACATGCGTGAGAACACGTGTACACAGACTGAATACAAGCACAGGAACACTCGTGAAACCCAGCTGACCTTTTCTTTTGTCTTGAAGGGCTTAAATATTACCTTCTAAGTCAGTTTCCCATTTATAAAGAAAGAAAACCCAGTTTAAAAAAGTGTTTCATACCAGAAGTAGAGACTGTTAACAAAACCTAGTCTCAGTTTGGGTTTTTCTAGCATATTTTTCTCAAAAAACTGGGTTCCAACAATTTGCATCTGCCACTGTAGAAACTGCTAACAGTTCCCTAATCATGAATTTTATTGGCCCAGTACCATCTTATGGAGAAAAACATCAGTATCAGCAAGGTACCCAGTCTCAGCCAAGCAGTTCCCTGGGAGTTGTAGTTCAGTTCGTTCAGGAAGGTTATGAATTATCCATCTTGACTTATGGTGCCAATTTTAATAATCTGAAACAAATTAGCTTGGAGTTTATCCAAGGGACTAGTCTGACACTTATATAATTTAAAGTGATTGCATTTTTGGAATTAATAAAATTCCCCATAACTCAATGAGGTTACATGTTTCCTTTAAAGGAAACAGAGTAGTACTTTATACAAAGGGACTTTAAACCAATTAAAATAATGTTTCATGCATGCAAGCCTATAGCACTATTTCCATAATTAGTGTTTACTTTCAAAATTCATAATCGTGAATGTAAGACTACAGCAATAGCCCAAGGAATGAGGTATGTAGGCCTTACCTTGTCCTGTCCTATGGAAGACAGAAATAAAGATCTTTAGGGCTAGTCCATTATGACTTCATTTATAACAAAGACAATTAAAGTTGTAGCTTTATGTGAGCCAAACAATCTACTCAATCCACTTAATTTCCATATGGTTCCTTCAAGTACTCTGCCGTTACACAACACCAATCACAAAAATTTGAAAACAGTTTTACTTTTGAACCATCTGTATGATGAATTAAACAGTGTAGTCTTCCACTGGCTAACAGTGCTGCAGGTAAACAGTGAATATAAATCCATTCTGTGCTTTCTGCAACACTTCATAAGGCTACGGCAAAGACAACCTGTTCATTGAAGCTTTATCCACACAGGAAAGGAATCTAACCTCATAGAAATGACAAAGCAGATTTCCAAACTGATCAACTAACTGGGTTTTCCCCAACTTCACCATAAGCGTTATCACGCTCCAGGCCTAAAACAGAAAAATACAAAATAGGTATCTGCCAGACCTAGTTATCACCATTTTTGTATTTGACACTTTTGAAACAAGTACGTACTCAGGCCCACTGACTCGAGTTGAAAATAAAATAAGCGGCAGACTTATAAATTTATACTAGATGTTGTCAGACATAGCTTGTTTTATTAATATTTTTTCCACTGATCCAATAACTAAACTAAAACAGTTTTCAAAAGAGTAGATGGTGCCAGTTCAGCTTGGCCCTGGTACCTGTGAGTCCACGAAACTTACCCAGGTAGCAGGAAAAGTGCTTCCGAACAGTTTCTTGTGCTTTTCCTTTAACCTCAACTTCCAATGCATATAGCCCCAGCCAAGTTTGCAAATCCTCATAATTAGTTCGGTTCCAATTCAACTGAATTGGTTGTCTGCCACCGTCTTATGGTTCTCAGGCAAGTTTCAGTAGCATTTAAGGTCCTCCAATGCAAGATAAAATGGTTAAAAAAAAAAATACACTGAGCTAGGAAATACAGTCACTAGCCAGTGGGCTGCTCTCAAACTTCATATTTTAATATAAAATATTCATACGGCACACTCCACCTCTGTCTGCTAGCTGAATACTGTTACTGATGAACTCTAGACAACAGAAACAAATTCTCTCTTCCAACAGCTATGAACAGGAAATGCCATTTCAAACACTACTGGGACGGTGCTGTAGGGCAGGGAAATGTTGACTAAAGCAGGCGAGGAAACAGCACTTCCTCCATCACCAAATCTGATCCCACACTCCCTGGAATCAGGTCTGGAGTCTGGCTAGCGTTCCCAATTGAAAGGTCTTTTTTGCTGCAGATTACCCTGGCTGTTTGCTGCTCCCGTGCTGCACAGTCTCCCCACTAGAATTAAGCATTTCTGCAGTCTTCCTTTTTCTGTGTGTGACTTCTTCTTCAGTTAAGAGTTAAATAATTAATGTTGCTCTAAAGATGAGTTAAAAACCCAAAGTGCAGGCTAGAGTCCTGCCATGAGGGTGTCATGTCTCAGGGAGTTGGTTAATGTCTGTCAGTTTGGTATCGTTCAGAATTGCCCGGATTCTCTCCAAGGAGTCTGCTTGCCGGATCCGCTCTAACTGCACCTAGAGAAATAATGCAGTGAGGTAAGTGCAGACGGCTCCTGCCTAGACCTTCTGGTTCACTCTTGACTGGTTTAGCTGAAATGGAGATGAACTCAACAGAGACTAGTCACTTCAAAGAAAAGAGGCAGCAAGAACAATTAAATCCAAAAAACAATTCCCAAAAGCTGCTGCATAACAGAGCCAGTATAAGGTGCTGAGACTATGGAAATGAATGAGACTTGATCCTTGACCTCTGAGAACCCACAGTTCAGTTGGGGGAAAAGAACAAGCTTATATAGAGTTTTAGCACAATATACTAAATGTCACTATACCAGCCTGGGGACCTAGAGAGGGTTCCACAGGGAGGACAAAGATAAGCAGGGCCCTGGAAGAAAGGAGCAAGGGGGCCATGCTTCTAGAGGGAACACATGCTGTGGGCAAGGAACTACAAGTAGTTTTTAAAAATTATAGAACATAGAATATAAAATGTAAGGCAGAGAGATGGACAAAACGTAGGGATAGGCCTGGCTGGGAAGAGTCTTACATGCTACGCTAAGGACTTTATATTTTACCCTTAAGGGCCAGCAAGGAAGAGGAAAAGCGTTTGCAGCTTAAATGACCAGGCCGGCATTTGGAGCTGGGGCAGGGGCAGCCATAATTTGTAATCCTCTAGCTATTGTCAGTGGGCCAGTCAGGGATTAGCAAATTCTCCTGGGTACCAAGAACCCCAAAAGTGCCTCCTCAGTGTTCTGTCTAGGGGTTCCCCAAATGCCTCACCTGAAGGGTCTGAGAAAGCTTTACAAAATCTCTCTGGACTTGTTCACTGACATCTAGTTCTGTCTGCAACCTCTGAGCTTTGTTCTTCTCTTCAAACATTAGTTGTTCAACAGTAACCTAAAAAAATACAAGTTTTGAATGAGGATTAATGCTGGAGAGCCATAGGTCAAATCACTCAGGAAATCTAGGCACCTGTCATTTCCTACGACTAGAGAGGAAAGGTGGGTGCCCATCATATTTCTATATCCTGTTAGTCTCCCTTTGACTCTATCTTTACAGGGCAAGGGTGCACATTGCCAAAGGTACTTGTTCTAGGTCCTAAAATGAACTGAGTATGAGAGCCAAATTAAAAATGAATGAAAGTGCTGTGCTCCACCCCTCACCCCCAGCAGCCTGGTGACAATGATTAATCATCAAAAAGCAGCTGCCGTAAGATCAGTTGCTGTCATAGCAACAGGACAGGATCTTTAAGGATTTCCTCTGACAACCACAACATTCAAGCATCTGCCAGGAAGATTCTTAATGAATATGCCTTAGGCAGCCCCAGCTATCCCCAGTTTTCCTTACAGGGAAACTTCAGCAGGACCCCCTGTGCGTGAGCCTTTCTAAAAACAGAGGACTATTAAATAACACATAAACAACATTTTTACCCTTAAAGGTTAGATCACAGCCCACCAAAACCAAACTTCCCCCACAGTTAGCCCCATGCACTTTTATTCTAACAGGACTAATCAGAATTTAGGCAGCAAATACGGTTCAGTGCAATATTTCATAAATCAGTGAAATGGAATGGCACTTCCAAAGCAATGCTTCTGGCTATGGCAGTGCCAAGTTTGGTACATGGCCTTTAGCTCAACGCCTAAAAGGCCAGTTAAGCCTGTGACACAAACCTCCAGAGCTGGCAGTGTGCACATCTGACCCAACTCTAAAGAGATAAAGTCATTCCATTTTCTTTCTGCAAGCGGAGAATCTTGCCAACTTTCAGAAGGTGGCGCTATTTCAAAGCAGCAAGGCTTTTTTTTTAAAACAGTGAAGATGTGATTCTACATTCTTCACACTGCTTTTTTATGAAACTACCAACAAAAATGTCACCTTAGCAGCAGTTTCTTTCTTTAACTGTTCTTCCAAAGTGATCTTCATCTCCTGAAGGCTCTCAAGCTGTTGAGACTTCTCTCTTAATGTGGACTCCAACTGTGAAAAAGGGAAAAGCTGAAACACATAGAAACTCCCTACAGGTCACAGCACACCTGCCTGGAGGAGCCTGGAGAAATGCACCCAAGCTCGCATCCTCCTAGGCCCTGGATACTGGCTATGCTTGGAATGCTCTTCTTACCCTTTGATATCTGTGGATCTTCTATTGATTCTTCAAGACCTACTCTTTCTCTTATTAAACGTTAATTAGGCACCTCCTATGTTCTAAGGCCTGGGGATGGAAAAGTCAGGAGAGACAGACATGTAAGTTAACTATGCCATGTGAACATGGATGAAGCAGCACTTAATTCTGCCAGAAAAGTTGGGAAGGGCTTCCTTGAAGAGATGACATCTGACCTTTAAAGGGTGGTAAGGGGGAGAAGGTGGAGGGAGATACTCCAAAAAGAGGAAGTTGACGTATAAAAAAATGAGTTAAAGAACTGAGGTGAGCTCTTGCTATGTTACAGCACAGAGTTCTGGGGCCCTGGAGGCTGAGGCCGGAGAGGCAGTCGTGAGGCAGGAGATCCCAGCTGGGCTAAGGAATATAAATAAAGGGAACTACTGAAGGGTTTTAAACCAGACTGGCTCACAGTCAAGTTTATAATCACCTTCGTTTCAATATGAAAATGAAATTTGAAGGGGATCAATTTTGGAGGCAGGGAAAGAAGTTAGGCTGTTACAATGAGCCGAGTGAGCACTGAAGTCAACCCAAACAGTGGCGGAGGGAGTGGGGAAGATGGGACACGTTGGAACACTGGCGACTTCTGCCAGTGTAACCTGATAGCACAGTGGGAGCCAAAGCCTGACTGTAGCGGGCTGAGGAGTGACTGGGAGGTCGGGCAGTGGAGATGACTCTTTCAAGAACTCTGGGTATAAAAGGAGGAAGAAGGACTGGTAGCTGGAGAAAGAAGTACAATCCAAACAGAAACTTTTCCCCTCTTACCAGGAGACCTCTGAGATTGGTTATGCATAATGGAAAAGACAAAGAGGTAGAAGTTCAAGGCCCACACTGGAAGGGGAAGATAGAGAGGATGCCAGGAGAAGATGTGAGCGACCCAGTCAAAGCACATGTGCAGTGACAGAAGACTAGTCAGAACAGGTTACCCTTTCCTCTGAAGAAGCAAGAAAGAGAAGGCTGGGAAGCAAAACAGAGCATACGACCCGAGGAGCCGAGGAGCTGAAGGCGGGCCCTGCTCACGACAGGGGCACAAGGCCGCCACGTGCCGTCACAAGGGGACGAGCTGAGTGGCGACTGAAACGTCCACCGCGAGGAATGGAAAGGAGCAACTAAGCAAATGAAAGGCTACTGAGCAGCACCTGGCAGCAGGACCATGCGGTGTTCCTCATTCCAGTGGAACCAGCAGCTGGGGGCCGAGGCACAGAAGGTGGACACCAGGATTAATCCGGGGTTAGGCGGTACCAAGTGAGGGTAGCACAAGAACAAGGAATCGGGGGCTTGCAGGCGTTAGTGGGAGACTAGTTGAAGAGGCAAGCCATGTCAGATGCAGCTTAGAAGGAAAGAAAGCAAAGCCATGAAGAAGTTGCTAAAACCAGCAGAAAAGGAAAAGTTTAAGGAACTGAAGGTCTGAATGAGGTACTCAGACAGATGAACCTATGGGATTAAGGGCTGGAAAGATGGTAGACAGGGGTCAGGGGCATGAGCCTGGAGTGAGATGTCAGAAGTGGGGCAAGGTGCAGGCTGGAGTGGGGCCAGGCAGGGCAGCACAGCAGCAAAGGTCACTGAGTCAATGAATAACGAGGCCAGTAAGCTGAATGGGGTCATCTACCAAAAGGTGTTCATGGTGTCTAAGAGAAGGAGACTCTAAGCCAGCTAGAAAACATCACCTCCTGTTTGTAAAAGATTTTGTAGCTTTAAGTATCTAAGTATTTTGTAGCTTTAAGTATCTATCATGTCAAGACCACACCTTGCCTGTCCTTCCACCACAGTGGAAGCTCCAGGCTAAGTCACATCTTGGTCTTCCCTGTATCTCCTCCAGTCAGCACAGAGCAGGCTCTCATTAAATGGTCTCTACCATCATCACGCCCATATTCCACTGTATTTTTCCCAGGAGTTGCCTGAAGGCAACTGTCCTAACTATTTTATTCCTTGATCTAGCACAGTAGGATTCAATAAGTAAATACCGGCTGCTGACAGAATCAATTTGAAACTCATGAAACTCACCTGTCCTTTTTCTACTTTTATTCTTTCTAATTCAGCTTTTAGGCTAGAAATGGAAGCTAGGAGGAAAAAAGGAGGAGACATGTTAGCATTTATTCATTGTTTTGCATTTAAATTTTTTCTTAAAACACCCCTTTCCCCTATAAGCTCAATCTCATGCAATGAAAGTCAAATGCTGTACTGAACACAGTGGGCAGAATGGGGGTGAGGGACCAACACCCCTTTCTCAAAATTATCCCCAACCAATCAGCATCATAATCAAGCTCAGGAGAAGTGAGAGTCCACACAAGAACACCATGTCATAAACTGTCTGCATCAAATACCTACACCTAACTCTGGGGGGTGTGGGGGGAGCTAATCCCAGCAGGAGTCTGTTAACACTTCTGAGTTCTGCAAGGCAATGCCACCCATCTACTCATATTCCCCAGCGTCTGGGTTCAAGTCCTGAATTTCCTATTAGTAATTGCCAGAGAGGCCACCAGAGCCCCTAAAAAGATGAGTTTTTTGGGTTTTTTTTTTTTAACTCCTAATCACTGGATATATCAACATCCAGAGAAAGGGACTGAGTCCTTACTTAGTTCTTTCCTATACTTTTTTGTTTTCTACATTCTAAGACTGTTATAACCAGAGAAAAAGTTTTTAGTGCCTTCAATTCTAAACTACATCACTTTTATCTTCACCTATTTCTTCCTTGCAGTTTTCTATTTCTAGCTGCAGAGTTTCTTCGAGGTTTTCTTTTAAACATTGTTCTGCTTGAATCTGCTCTTTCAGGAAAAGTATTTCAGCCTTCAGCTTTTCTTCCATGTGATCTGCTGCTGTCCGCACATTAATGATGTTCTCGCGGTATTTTAATACCAACTCCCGGAGTGCCTAGATTCAAGAAATAAATGGATATTGGGTTTATAAGGGTGAAAGAAAATAAACAAAAAAAGCTACAGATTTTCTGCAACCAGAATTTCAGATGTTGTTTTAGACGGTTCAAAATTTAGGACTTTGAACTCCAACCCACTCTTGGCTTCAAGGGGCAGGTGTTATGCCATGTTATTATTCAGTATGTTAAAGAAATAACATTACTAACCAAAAAATGTGTATTGTGAACTACGTATTTTTCCCTCAAAACTGTTTCATAAATGGAAAAATTAAAATTTGAAGTGACTTACAATGTGGGATTCACTATGAATAGCTTAGACACTTCCACTATTACCTGCTTAAATTTGAAGGGAGTTAGTGAATGAGGATCAAAAAAACTGAAACTCAGAAGCAAGTATGAACTCCAAGAGGACAAAATGTACTCACTTATTCATTTATTCATTCAAACAAACACTTGTTGAACACCTACCACAAAAGCAAAGTACTGTTAGGCCAGAGGCAGGTATGGCAAAGAGAGGCTTTCTAAGGTGATCAGCTGTTTTTCTGTAATAAATTCAGTTTAAATCTTATTTTTTCCCTAAATTATAGTTGTCTTCTTTTAAAAATCCTCCTCCACGCCCCCCCCCCCCCCAAATCTTCCCAATTATATCCTAAAGCAACTCTAAAGTAAAAACTGGGATTCTTAGATAACTACCAAATGTATATATAAATTAAAGAACAGGGCTTCCCTGGTGGCGCAGCGGTTGAGAGTCCGCCTGCCGATGCAGGGGACACAGGTTCGTGCCCCGGTCTGGGAAGATCCCACATGCCGCGGAGCGGCTGGGCCCGTGAGCCATGGCTGCTGAGCCTGCGCGTCCGGAGACTGTGCTCCGCAACGGGAAAGGCCACGACAGTGAGAGGCCCGCGTACCAAAAAAATAAAAATATAAATAATTAAAAAAAAAAGAACAGCAGGGGAAAAAAAAGGCAGTAACTAAAAAGGCAGTTTTTCTTGAAAAACTGTATCAAGAAAAATTTCGTAAGATTTATTACAGAATCAAGGTTTACAGGCTAGACTGGTTATAACCTTCAAGGATTCTTGGAATTTTTTTAAATCTAGGTACAAAAAGTCCTTATAGAACATGGAGAGAGGAACCTTTCCTGCCAAGTGAAAAGTTTAACAGAGGTGGGAAGTGGTATGCTGACAGCAAAAATAGACAGGTCCCAACACTTTCTCCTTGATGAGCTCAGTCACCAGTTCAGAAAGGAGAGCGAGCTCTCCAGAGTGTCAGTAACCTGAGCTGAGACCACAAGCTGGGGGAGGGCAGGGAAAGGAGAAGGAGAGCAAGAGGCTAATGGCAGGGTAGGCAACAGAGCCTGTGTAAATGAGCAAATAAAAACAAAAGCTAAGAGTCATGTTAAAATCTATATGGGAAAAAAGAACGAGGTCCAAACAGTAGGGGTTGAATCTTCAGGACAGGATTAGGAAAAACTGTTACTTACAAAACTATAAATCTCTGTAATGTCTGACTTTTAAAAATTGAACAATTATAAATTTCTTTTAAAAAAGGGGGGGGGTCCCCTGGTGGCCCAGTGGTTGAGAGTCCGCCTGCCGATGCAGGAGACACGGGGTTCGTGCCCCGGTCCAGGAGGATCCTGCATGCCACGGAGCGGCTGGGCCCGTGAGCCATGGCCGCTGAGCCTGCGCGTCCGGAGCCTGTACTCCGTGGCGGGAGAGGCCATGACAGTGAGAGGCCCGTGTACCGCAAAAAAAAAAAAAAAACAGAAGGATCTTACAGGAAATATTTTTTCTATTTCGTTTTGAGAGTTGCTCTATGAAATCTCATGTTTGCCTATACTGTTTGTAGTGCTTACTTGGGTTTCGCCTAAGATGATACTTTTCATGAAGTTGAAAGGTTTTAAAATGTACGAGGGACTTCCCTGGTGGCGCAGTGATTAAGAATCCGCCTGCCAATGCAGGGGACAGGGGTTCGAGCCCTGGTCTGGGAAGATCCCACATGCCGCGTAACAACTAAGCCCGTGAGCCTCAACTACTGAGCCTGAGAGCTCTAGAGCCCACAAGCCACAACTACTGAGCCCACGTGCCACAGCTACTGAAGCCCGTGTGCCCAGAGCCCATGCTCCGCAACGAGAAGCCACCACAATAAGAAGACCATGCACCGCAACAAGGAGTAGCCCCCACTCGCCGCAACTAGAGAAAGCCCGCACACAGCAACAAAGACCCAACGCAGCCAAAGATAAATAAATTTATAAAAATAAAATAATAAAACATATGAATATAAAGTCTGGAAAAAGTTAAGGAGATACTTATGAATGTCTCAGGAAACTTCTGGTTTTGCAGCCCTGATTCTCCCAACCACAAAAGAATGGAAGTGAGCAAATGCCATAAAAATTATCAGTAGACAGAAGGAGGCTGAGTGTGCTGTGCCCTAAGTGCTATATAGAAAAACAAATATCACAAGGAGCCAGCATGGTGACCCCCTTCAAATATTTAATTTCTGGTGCACTCTCAATCTGGTCCTGCAAGAATAATACAGACCTTCGATTCGGCAAAGGATTCTTAGATATGACACTGAAAGCATGGGCAACAGAAGAAAAAAATAAACTGGACTTTATCAAAATTAAAAACTTCTGTGCTTCAAAGGACACCATCAAGAAAATGAAAAAGACAATCCACAGAATGGGAGAAAATATCTGTAAATCATCTACCTGATAAGGGACTTGTATCTAGAATATATAAAGAACTCTTGTAACTCAAGGAAATAAAAAGCAAATAACCCAATTTAAGAGTAAGCAAAGGATCTGAAGAGACATTTCTCCAAGGAAGATATAAAAATGGCCAATAAACACATGAAAAGATGCTCAATATCATTAACCATTAGGGAAATGCAAATCAAAACTACAATAAGATACCATTTCACACCCACCAGGATAGCTATAATCACAATGTGAGATAACGATGAGTGTTACTGAGGATGTGGAGAAATCCTCAAATGATAAAACAGGGTTCTCATGACCCAGCAAGTCCACTCCTAGGTTTCTACCCAAGAGAAATAAAAACATATGTCCATACCAAAACCTATACATGAATGTTTATAGCAACATTATTCATAGTCCAAAGTGGAAACAACCCAAATATCTATCAACAGACAAATGGATAAACAAAATATCCATATAGTGGAATATTATTTGGTCATAAAAAGCAATGAAGTACTTATACATGGTATGACATGGATGAACATTGAAAACACTAAGATGTGTGAAAGAAGCCAGACACAAAAGACCACAAATTATATGATTCCATTCATAGGAAAGAAAGGACAACCTATACACAGAAAGATTAGTAGTTGCTTAAACCCTGGGGAGGAAGGGCTGAATAAAAGGTAAGGGGTGGGCTTCCCTGGTGGCGCAGTGGTTGGGAGTCTGCCTGCCGATGCAGGAGACGCGGGTTTGTGCCCCGGTCCAGGAGGATCCCACATGCCGTGGAGTGGCTGGGCCCGTGGGCCATGGCCGCTGGGCCTGCGCGTCTGGAGCCTGTGCTCCGCAACGGGAGAGGCCACAGCAGTGAGAGGCCCGCGTATCGCAAAAAAAAAAAAAAAGGTAAGGGGTTTCTCTTTGAGGTGATGAAAATACTGTGGTGAGGGCCACACATCTGAGAATATATTTAAAACCATTGAATTGTACACTTTAAATGGCTGAATTATTTGGTATGTGAATTACATCCCAATAAAGCCTGTACGTATGTATGTATGTATTTGTTCGTTTGCTTACCACGTCACGCAGCTTGCAGGGGTCTTAGTTCCCTGACCAGGGATTGAACCTGAGCCCTCAGCAGTGAAAGTA
This sequence comes from Mesoplodon densirostris, assembly GCF_025265405.1. NCBI lineage: Eukaryota > Metazoa > Chordata > Mammalia > Artiodactyla > Ziphiidae > Mesoplodon > Mesoplodon densirostris. The sequence goes on along the minus strand of NC_082678.1, from coordinate 44,974,955 downwards.
GAGTCCTAACCACTGGACCGCCAGGGAGTCCTTTTTTTTTTCCTTCATCTTTATTGGAGTATAATTGCTTTACAATGTTGTGTTAGTTTCTGCTGTACAACAAAGTGAAATCAGCTCTATGTATACACATATATTCCCATATCCCCACCCTCCTGAGCTTCCCTCCCACCCTCCCTATCCCACCCCTCTAGGTCGTCACAAAGCATGGAGCTGATCTCCTTATGCTTCCCACTAGCTATCTATTTTACATTTGGTAGTGTATATATGTCAGTGCTAATCTCTCACTTTGTCCCAGCTTCCCCTTCCCACTGTGTCCTCAAGTCCATTCTCTACATCTGTGTCTTTATTCCTGCCCTGCCACTAGGTTCATCAGTACCATTTTTTTGGATTCCATACATATGCGTTAGCATACAGTATTTGTTTTTCTCTTTCTGACTTACTTCACTCAAATTGAAGTATAGCTGATTTACAATATTGTGTTAATATATGCTGTACAGCAAAGTGACTCAGTTATACATACATAAACATACATTCTTTTCCATTATGGTTAATCTCAAGATACTGAATATAGTTCCCTGTGCTATACAGTAGATCCTTATTGTTTATCCATTCTATATATACTAATAGTTTGCACCTACTAACTCCAAACTCCCAGTCCATCCCTCTGCCACCCTCCCTCCCCCTTGGCAACCATAATTCTGTTCCCTATGTCTGTGAGTCTGTTTCATAAATTTGTGTCATATTTAGATTCCATATATAAGTGATATCATATGGAATTTCTTTCTGACTTAACTTCACTGAGTATGATAATCTCTAGTTGCATCCATGTTGCTGCAAATGGCATTATTTTGTTCTTCTTTATGGCTGAGTAGTATTCCATTGTATATTATGTACCACATCTTCTTTATCCATTCATCTTTTTTTTTTTTTTTTTGGCTGTGTTGGGTCTTCGTTGCTGCACACAGGCTTTCTCTAGTTGTGGTGAGCGGGGGCTACTCTTCGTTGCGGTGCATGGTCTTCTCATTGCGGTGGCTTCTCTTGTGGAGCACAGGTTTTAGGCACGTGGGCTTCAGTAGTTGCAGCACAATGCTCAGTAGTTGTGGCACGTGGGTCCTAGAGCGTACAGGCTTCAGTAGTTGTGGTGCACAGGCTTCAGTAGCTGTGGCACGCAGGCTCTAGAGCGCAGGCTCAGTAGTTGTGGCACATGGGCTTAGGTGGTCCACAGCATGCAGGTTTTCCCAGACCAGGGATTGAACCCACGTTCCCTGCATTGGCAGGCAGATTCTTAACCACTGCACCACCAGAGAAGCCCCCAACCATCTGCTAAGGGACATCTGGGTTGTTTCCATGTCTTGGCTATTGTGAATAGTGCTGCTATGAACAAAGGGGTGCATGTATCTTTTTGAATTATAGTTTTGTCTGGATATATGCCCAGGAGTGGGACTGCTGGATCATAAGGCAACTCTATTTTTAGTTTTCTGAGGATCCTCCATATTGTTTTCCATAGTGGCTGCACAACTTACATTCCCAACAACAATGTAGGAGGGTTCCCTTTTCTCCACACCCTCTCCAGCATTTGTTATTTGTAGACCTTTTTAAAAAGAATTTGTAGCCATTTCAGAAAATGTACTTGTTTACATTTTTGATCTTATAGAAAATAAGTTACCTCTATAGTGTCTGGGAGAATGAAGTCTTCTGCTTGTTGTAAGGACACATGCAAGCTATGCTTTCCCTGAAGACTGTCATTATCTTTCTGTAACCTCACCAGCTCTTCTGAAACCTGTTCCCGTGACTGCATCAGCACTGCCTAAAATAGAAACAGATACTAATCACAGCCAGAAAGGTAAATCCTATCTGCTGATAACTGCACCAGAGAAAAACAAAGGCCAAATGAAATAAGGGCTGAGGATGGACGGTACATGATAAAGCTCTGTAAGACTTAAAAAAAGCAGCTCAGAGATTTACTGATTTACAGCCCTTACATATATTCAAGGGGACAGGAAATGAAGCAAGTATCTGAGCTTATTCTCCACTGTTTCTACCAACAGCTTAAAAGTAATGAATTTCTTCCCCCATATCCCTAGGACCAGCATCTCTAGCTCAATGGAAGAGGTGGACGTAATCAAGACATATCAAAAAAGTGTGTACTCCAAGACAACTCCTACTTCCTCACAGCATGCATTCCACAGGAGGCAGGGATAAAACAAAAAGCAGTATCTTCATCTTTCATTACATATACATATGTTCAAGCTCAGGATCACTGTGAATGGCCCAAGGACCCCAAATATTAGACGCCATCAAGAGGCTTTATGCTTAGGAAATTCAGGACATTTGAGCAGCTCATTCTTAAAATGGAACACGTTCCTACTTCTTCCACTTGCTGATGTATACAACAATTTTAGGTATTTCATATGAATTTATATCAATATAAAAGTTAGTCCAGCTAATTTGAGTATAAGATAAAATTCTGCAGAAGTATTTCTGCTAATTTTTACTACTAACCATTGAACATATACAGAAGTGTGGATTACTCCACATCCAACATTTGTTCAGCAGCTAATACTCTACACTAGGCGATTTGCTGCCCATGGAGAATACATGGATAAAAAACAGACTTTGCCCTAGAGAAGCACATGGTACAGTGGAGGGAAAGATAAGTAAACCAAAAATTACCCAACCATACTACGAGTGCTGTAACAGACAATGGGTACAGCAGTGATAAAAGGACAAAGGGTACCTAATTAGTGGAGAGGGTTCAAGAACATTTCCCACAAAAGGTGACTGCTGCATCCTGAAGGACAAATAGACTGCTGGTAGGCAGGCAAGGTCATGCATAAGTTTTGGTTAATTCTACTGGCTCTTATTTATTTCAGACCAGAATCAATTGTTGCTTTATGCTCACTTTCAACCCATTTACAACAAAATATTAGCATCCCACTACGTTTTGGATATAAAAGAAGGGAAAGAAGAATATGTTTATATTTGTTTATTTTTGTAAAGAGGAAAACAGAAGGATAAACCAAAAATAAATTTAAATGATCATGTATAGGAGTTGGTGGGAACAGGGTGAAAGGGACAGGGAATGGAAGTGAAACTTCTGAGTGTTTATATACTTTTATAGTTCTGACTTATGAACCATGTTGCATGTTCAAAAAACAAAAAAGTCAATCAAAAAAGAAGAAAATCCAAAAATGTAATACATAGCTCCATTTGTTTCTGTTTGTATCAAATTGATAACATAACCACAGAGAGAAAAATCATTTCAAGTAATCATTTTTGAACACAGCACCCAGACTCTAAGCCTTTACCTGGCATAACATTCTAAGGGTAAAAAGAACTACAGGTGTCTCTTGGTATCCGCAAAGGACTGGTTCCAAGACACGCTCCCATACCAAAAACTGAGATGTTCAAGTCACTTCCAGTCAGCCCTCTGTATCCACAGATGTGGAAACCGTGGATATGGAGGACCAACAAAGAAATGATGAACTTCACTTAGTAAGTTTGCTGTTGGCAGCAATATTAATGTAGTCATTCTAAAACGATTGTGATCACCTTAACCAAGTGATCAAACTTAACATCACCAACAATGGAACCACCCATCATAACATGCCTCTTGTTATGAACTTTCCATTGAATCATTTCATCCATGTACTATTCTTGCCAAAATGTCTAACTTGAACCATGTGGAAATAATCAGACAAATGCATTCTACAAGGCAAATGGTCTGGACTCTTCAAAAATGTTAGTGTCATAAAAGCCAAAAACAAAAAGTGGGTGACTCTTCTAGATTAAAGGAGACTAAAGTGACATGACAACAAAGTACAATATGTGATCCTTGACCAGTTCCTTGATCAAAAAGTAAAACCACCACTAAAAAACAATCAAGGACTTTTAGGATCAATAGTTACATTTTAAGCATAAAGTAACAGTATTGTGATTATGCAGAAAAACTTCTTTGTTGTTAGGAGATACATACTGAAATATTTAGGAGTGTCATGATGTCTACAACTTATTTCCAAATGGCTCAGAAAAACAAATACATATGTAATATAGTATACATATATATGAAAGAGAGAGACTGAGAAACAATTGCAAGTAGTAAAAATGTGGCAAAATATTAACTGGTAAACCTAAGTGAAGATTTTATGAATGTTCACTCCATAAACAACTCTAAGTTTGAAATTTTTCAAAATAAATAGTTCGGGGAAAATATTAAGATCCCAACCACTACCATAGCTACTCTTCTTTGAAGGGGCATAAGAAATTGTTTATCTTTCTCAGTGTAAGAACATTTAAAGGCAATTTCAAGAAAATGGTAAGTTATTAAAGTTCACAAGACCTCAACCTTAATTTCAACAATTCTTCAATGTCACCTTCAATATATTCATTTTAAGTGGAATCAACTTGAAAAATGTTTGCAAAAGCAGATGAGTTTTAAAAGATGAGAAGGAAAAGATGAGAGGGGACAAGGGAGTGTAAGGAGGCTAAACACTATGAAACTTTGTCAGCATTTAACAGTGTCCTTGAGATCAACAATTATTATTTCATATTCTCTAATTAATGAAAAGATATGAAACTCTCTCTGGTCATTGATTAGAGTGAGATATTTCTCAACAGACCAGGGCTAGTATTTAGGGATCAGCTCAAAGGCCATTCAGATACTGACCCAATGCCAATCAAAAACAAACCATTACCATACAACTTGGAGTTTGTTTGTTTTCCTGTCAACCCTGCAAGAGCTGGACAAGAGGCAACTCTGTAAGATCACCCCAGCAGGACCAACTCTGCTATAATTTACGAAGGGCCATCAGATGCAGGGTTCCAACTCTGAGAAAAAGGAAGAGCAAGGCAAGTGGAGCCTGACTGTTGAGGAAGAGGCCCAAAGCTGGAGAACAATTCTGCAGAGGTTCAAGGCAGCTCTTCTTTAAGAAGCTCTCTGTTCCTATTCCTCTCAAAATTGACAGCCTTCTGGAACTTTTCCAGCGCCACAGCAGTTATGGTGCATGTTTTATCGTAAATCCTATGAAATTACTGACGTTGTTTTAAATAAGTTAGCTGTCCAGGAAAAGCACAGTGACTGCTCAAAAGCTGTACCTCCTAGGGCTTTGAGAGATTTCAACTTTTAGCTTGTATTTAGAACTAAAAATTAAAGCTGGTCCATAGTTTATTTTATTTAGGTTTCTCAAATCAAAGAAAAATAAGTTAAAGGTGGTAATTTTTTTGGTCAAGAGGTTAGGTTTAAAAAAAAAGAATAAGGTCTTTACATAATCTTGTCCATTACTAACGCTCTATAGGCTCTGGAGAACATAATGGTAACCACTTTGGCCAGGAAGATAAAGTCCCATCAAAGATTATTTCAAGATAGAATATATTTAACATAGTTAACGTTTACTTAAATGTTAACTTACCATCTGTTCCTGAACATCCCTCTTTGCCTGGGAAAACCCCTGTTGTAACTCTTCAAGTAAGATCTCAGATGCTTGGGCTCTTAGGACAAGTGCAGAGATCTTGAAAGAAAAAAAAAATTCATACACAGAAAATTTAGTTAGGAATCTGGTTAATCTGAAACTAACTCTTCCATCTCCTGCTTATTTAATGTCCGGAACTGATTTTTTTATTAATTCATCAAACTCCACTCATCCATCATTCAACAGATATGTGTGCATCTACTGTGTACAAAGCCTCAGCCTTTCAGATGACACAAGGCAGTACCAAAAGTCCCCAGGGGTCATATGCTGCCATGCATGAACAACAGCATTATATGCGTCTCTAGACATAGATATTAATCCATGTGACCTAGTTATAAATATTATTGTTAAAGGAGCTAATTACAAATAAATAAAAAATTTGAAACTCTGTCCACAAAAAAACCCCAAACAGTTTAAAGGATAAATGAATCTTCTCTGAACTAGCTGCAGTATTCTAAGGTGGTTTACTTAAGAGCAAAAGACACATGATAAACTCCCTTGAATTAGTTTTACTGTTCCTGACGAGGGGTTTATGTGAAAGTTGATGACTCATACACAAGAGTTATAAAATAAATCAAAATAAATTTGTTTAGACATTTAAAAAATGATTGTCAGAATTTTGTTTCCAGTAGTGGCACAATAGGTAATGTGAACCAACCTTCCTGCTAATTAAGAAAAACAGACAAAAATATGAAAGACACCTACATGAAGGCATGGGAGAACAAGGCAAAAAAGAATCACAGAGCCAAGGACCAGAATGAAGACACATGGAGAACTGGGTGCAGCATGTGGAACAGCTCTTCTCCAGAAGCATGTGCCAACTCCACTGAGAAGCTGAGCAGAGCGTCTGAAAGCCCCAGCACAGGGTGGCAAAAGTTAAGAGTCCAAGACCCAATACACAAAGGCATCCCTGGTAAACACCCTGCACTTTGGATTGGGTCTCCAAAGGGACACACCCTATAGTAAGGGAAGAATTTAAAATAATCCAACTTTCACAACTTCATATAATCTCAATTCCCATAAATGAATTAAGGTGATCCAGGATTTTTAGTACAACTAGTTGCCTGCCTCTCATAAGAAAAATGGCTTTATTTCAACAATTTTCACATATAATGTCTAGCACCTCAAGTTAAGAATGCATAAGGAAAGACTATGATAGGGACTTCCCTGGTGGTGCAGTGTTTAAGAATCCGCCTGCCAATGCAGGGGACACAGGTTTGAACCCTGGTCCAGGAAGATCCCACATGCCACTAAGCAACTAAGCCCGTGTGCCACAATTACTGAGCGTGTGCTCTAGAGCCTGCAAGCCACGACTACTGAAGCCCATGCTCCGCAACAAGAAGCCACCGCAATGAGAAGCCTGCGCACCACAACGAAGAGTAGCCCCCACCTACCGCAACTAGAGAAAGCCCGCGCCCAGCAACGAAGACCCAACACAGCCAAAAATTAATTAAAAATAAATAAAAGACTATGATAAAAAGCAAAAGGAAATGATAAAAAACAAAACAGATAACAAAAACAGATCTACAATGAATCCAGATATGTTATTAGAAACAGACTTTAAAATAACTGTATTTGATCTGTTCAGAAATTTAGAACCACCAGAGAAATGGAAACGATGAAAAATAACCAAATGAAAATAAACTAAAAAAATCAATTATCCAAATTAAAAATACAATGGATGAGTTTAACAGATTAGACCTATTCGAAGAGAAAATCAGTGATATGAAGATAACAAAGACAAAAATGATGGGAAATACAGAAGAGAGATTAAAGAAGCCATGTAGATGCAATGCGAACATCTAACATATACAAATATTTGAAGAAGTAACAGCCAATGGAAATAGCTGGTAGAGCTAAAAATATACCTGTGCAAAAACTCAAAAATTCCGTAATTTCACTACTATGTATACTCGAGAGAAATAAGTCCACATGTCCACTAAAAGACATGTACAAGAATGTTAAAAAATGTATTCATTCACAATAGCCAAAACCCAGAAACAATCCAAATATCGCTCAACTGTAGAATGGATAAATGAATTATGGTATACTCATATTATAGAATATACATAGCATTAAAATCTAACTACTGAGACACAGAATATGGATAAGTCTCACAGACATAATGACCCAACAGACCAGATGCAAAAGGCTACATACTATATGATTCCATTTATATGAAGTCCAACAACAAGCAATTCTAAAACATAGTGTTAAAAGTTAGAATACTGGCTACCTCTAAGAATAGGCAGGTGGGGTATTTACTTATTAGTAAAGAACATGAGTGTATTAGAAATGTTCAGTATCTTGAGGCAGATGATGATTTATTACCCTAGTAAAATTTTTCACACGTTAAAATTCACCAAATTGTACACTTGAGATTTATGCACTTTATGTTTATCTCAATAAAAACAAATTTTTAAAGAGACATATGGCTGAGAGCCATGGCCGCTGAGCCTGCGCGTCCGGAGCCTGCGCGTCCGGAGCCTGTGCTCCGCAACGGGAGAGGCCACAACAGTGAGAGGCCCGCATACCGAAAAAAAAAAAAAAAAAAAGAGACATATGGCTGAGAATATTCCAATCACGATGTAAGACATTAACTCAGAGATCCAAGAAACCCTGTGAACTCCAAACGGCAGAAATATGAAGAAAGACACACCTAGGTATACAGCACAGTAAAACTGTTAATAACAAAAGCCAAAACGAACATCTTTTCAACAGCCACGGAAAAAATAACATTTCACCTTCAAAGGAACAACAGTAAGACACACAGCTGACTTCTCATCAGAAACATGGAAGCCAGAAGCAATGGAATAAGAACTTCAAAGTGCTGAAAGAAAATATCATAAATACTCAGAATTCTATACCTGACTACAGAGTATCCTTCTTGAATGAAGGTGGAAAGAAAAAGATATGTCTAATAAACAAAAATATGAGAGAACGGAGACTTCTGGCACTGTTCAAGATGGACTAAGCCCACCAAGGCCATTCTCTCCCCTTATTACAACTAAAAACTCTGGAAAAAAATACAAAAAGCAACTACCTGAGAACTCTAAAAAATAAGCAAAAGCAGACAGTTTAGGGAGGAAAATCAAAATGGGAAGAAACAATTCATACTGCAGTTTACTGCTTATTTGGGGTTTTTTTCCTATTTTCTGCCAGTATGAATCTGAGAGCTGCCCCAGTTGTGAAGCCACAACAGATGCAGCAGCACAGGACAAACAACTGTTTTTCTGATCACAGGGCCAGGGCAGGGTCCCCATGAGCTGATGAGTAGAGTAGTACTGAGAGAAGAGAGCTAGAAAAAGGATCCCCTAATTCTGTGCATGAACCAGCACAAGTCTCACACTGACCCCTGAGCTATATACATACATGGACACATCCAAAGGAGCACTGCAAAGGCTTTTAAAAATTAACTGACATTAGAACTACCTACTACAGAAGGCAAGACAGAACTTATGAACGAACCTAATCAGGTTAACAGAACTGAGAGTCTCACGATAAAATATTCATAATCTCCAAGATCAATCTAAAAGTCCTTGACATAGAAAGAATCAGGAAAATGTGGCCAATTCTCAAGAGGAAAGAAAATCAACACATGCCAACCCCAGGATGACCTAGGTTGGACTTATCAAAGACTTTAAAGTAGCTATTGTAACTATGCTGCCTAGTGTAAAGGTAAATACTGTTGAAATGAATGAAAACATAGTTCTCAGCAGAGAAAAACTTTTATAGTTTTTAGAAACTATATGTTTCTAAACTGTAAAGTTTCTAACTTTATGTTTCATTTAAAGAAACAAATGAAAAATTTACTATAAATTACAGCACAGAATCTGGCACAAAAATAGGCAAATAGACTAATCAAATAAAACAGAGTCCTCAAACTGACCCACACATGTACATTAACTTGATAGTTAACAAAGATGATCTTGCAGAGCAGTGAGAAAAAGATGATCTTTTGACTAAATGGTACAGGAACTGACTCTTCATATGAAAAAATAAAATAAAAATTTACCCATATCTCAGCTTATACATAAAAGTCAGTTCTAGATGGATTTTAGATATCAATGTAAGTGACTATAAAAAATGAAGCTTCTACAAAATACATGAAAATATCTTCATATAACCCCAGGGTAAGAAAATATTCTTTTAAAAACCAGGATAAAAATCACTCATCATAAAGAAAAGATCAATAAATTTGACTACATTAAAATTAAGAACTTCTGTTCATAAAAAGACACAATTAAAATAATGAATCTAAGGTACTGAGTAGAAGACATTTGGGACACATCACCAAAAGGCTCTAATAAGATTATATAAAGAACTCCTATCAGAAAAATAAGTGGAAAAAAAAAGAGACAACCCAATAAAAAATCAAGCATAAGACTTGAGAAGTAATTTCAAACACACACACACATACACACACACACATACACCCACACACAATGATATCCCAAAGGCTAACAGACATGAAAAATGCTAAATAACCTCAATGGTCGTAAGAGAAATGCAAACTAAGCCACCATGAAATAGCATTACACACCCACCAAAATGGCTATAATTAAAATAACACAAAATGAAGTCTGTCGAGACTGCGGACCCACAGGAATTATTCTCATACATTGCTGGGGAGAGTATAAATTCACATAACCACTTTCTGGCATTATTATCTCCAAAAGTTGACATACATTTTGAACATTTTGACCCATTTTGACCCATTTTGACCCATTTTGAACATTTTGATTCCACTCTTAAGCATATACCCAGCAGCAACATGTGCAACAAGCCCTATACAGAAATTTCAAAGTAGAATTATTCATAATATCCCACAACTGGAAACAACCCAAATGCTCATAACATTAAGATGGGTAAATTATAATATATCCATACAATGGTACGAGTATACAGCAATGAAAATAACAACTACCACACACATTTGTGAGTAGGAACCTCACAATGTTGAATGGAGGAAGACAAACACAATGAATGATTGTGTCATTCATTGAATACGGACTATATGATTCATTTGTTAAAATAAGAAAGCAGACAAAGCTAATCTAATGATGTTAGACGTTAGGACTGTAGTTACCTCTAGGGAGGAAGTAGTAAGAGGAGGGGGAAAGTGAGGGCTTCTGGGGTACTAGCTAATTTTCTATTACTCGATCTTGGTGGTTACACAGATGTTAGTTCAGATATGTTTGGTATATCTGTATACGGTCACGTTTTTTCCTATGCATGGTATTTTTCAAAAAGTCAAAAAGAAGATAACCAGCATCTTTCTTGTCAGCAGGTTTCTTGTGCAGCAGAAAAACCTAATAAAAAATCAAAGGGGAAAAGAGAACCAGAGCCTCCTGATATTTACTAACCAGTTATTTCTAAAGTTATTTCCCTTAAATCTGTAAAACAGACACCAGAGAAAGATGAGTCTGAGATATTCTTATCTGAGGGAAAACAGAACTGCCAGATCTTCAGGGCAAGAAAGAAACCTTACTAGGTTTTCAGAACACTTTTATTTAAACAACTCAGTCATCTCCCAGGGGCCACATTCCAAAACCCTCACTTACCTGGTGACTTGAATCTTCTGTGCTCTGCTTTATGAAGTCTTCCAGCTCCTGTTTATCTCTCATTGTCTTCTCTAACTGATCATTTGCTTGCCTTAGCATCACCTGTAGCTTTTTCACCTATGCAATTTTAAACGACAATTAGAAGGAAGTACCAGAATTTTCATAAACTTCAAAAAAAATCCCTACCTCCAGAAAATTTTTTTAAACCTAATCTTTTTTCCTGAGAAACAAATTTGTCAATTTGGGAAAAAATTGGGATGAATTACCTCATTTGACAACTATACTGTGCTTTACAGTTAACAAAACATTTTTCATATCCATTATCTCATTTGAAAATATCTGCTTTTCCTCCTGGGTCTTCTAGGCTAGGGCACTGGCCTCCCTGACTCTATCTTCTGCTGCCAATCTACAATCCACTCTAACACAATAAATATTTCTAAAATGAAAGTCAAATCATATTATTTCCCTACTTAAAATCCTTAAATGCCTCCCAAAGTCCTCAGGGTAAAATTTAAATCCCGTCAGTCATCACACCCCTCCCTCAATTATCTCATCATGGCCTTCCCTTTGTAGCTTCCTCTCCCACTATCTTCCCCCCACTCTCTCTCCACTCTCTCTTTCTCTCTCTCTCACACACACCCCCCCTTATGCCCAGCCACATAAACTATTCATACTTCCTAGAACACACAACTTTCCTTCATAACTGTTCCTTTGTACACATTTCCTCTCCTTGAACACCCTTTCTCCACTTCTTTTCCTAATTTTTACTCTAGCTCTAAAACAAACTTAGCTGAACTGTTATCTTCCCTAGTTAACAGCCCATATTTAACTTAGATGCCTCTGCTCATCCTCTAGTTCTACTTGTACATGTACAGGAACAAACCATATTGAACTGATGGCTTGGATTGCAACACTGAAAGCTCCCTATGGGCAGTACGGTGTTCTCTCTGTATCTGAATACTCAGAACCCAGCGAAGTGCCTGCACAGATGAAGCAAGAGTAAAATGTCTATTGACACGACTATGGAATCCAAGATACCCCCCATTCCTATACCACACTATCAGAGGCCAACTATTGATATAGTAGCTTCACAAATAGCTTTAGAAACTTACCTCTAAGCCATCTAAAAAAAAAAAAAAAAAGCATATATGGAGAAAATTAATGCCAAAGGCATTTGAAAATATTAAACCATCATTCTAACCTGCTTAAGCTTATTTTGAAGACTAGGGTAACACTCTCCATAATAACCAAAGAACAATTTGGAAATATAAGAAAAAAGTTATTTTTTCCTTACATATACTTTCACAAGTTTACTCTCATGAAGTTCTACATCATTTCCTAAATGTTATCAGGGAACCCATTATTAGGCACTGTATTTGGAAAGGTACTTGTCAGTTTCAGCATACCTAATCTACCAAATCTTAATTTCTGTGACCCTGCAAACTGAACTTACTTCAACAAATTTATGACAAGAAATAGGCAATAAGCAATGAAGAGTACAAATCCTGATTAATGTAATATCCAATTAAGTTTTATCCAATTAGAAGCAACAGTCAACCCAACCCCTTATCTCCCTTAAATCTCTGTATCATAAAGCACTTTCGGTGTGCATGCATTCCTGACAATAACACTTCTAGGCCTTGAGCAGAAGGAACAGGCTGGGAGAGGAGATATGCCAGCTGAGCTGACCTGTGTGGTATTGGGCAAGCTAATGAAGCAAAGACACACAAAAACAAAAATTCTATAGTGTGCTCCCACTAGAAATGTAACTGACGTTGCATGTACCAGATTATTTCAGACTTAACAAGATGAATATACTTCATAAAGCAAATTGGGAGGGGTGAAGGGCAATTAACTCAGCACCTCCAATGAAAACTACAACAGCTCACCAATTTCACAAACCCCAAGAGAAACTCACCTGGTCTCTTGTTTCAGCCTCTTGAATCTGAATTCCTTGTAACTGTTTTTCATAATTGGAACACATATCACAACGTCTACCAAGTTTATTTCCAGCATTATGTACCTGAAGGGCACCAAAATTACCTCTTATCAGGCAGAACTAAACAAGTCTACATCACATACTTGAGGAACACGTGCAGTCTTACCTATGTTACTCGAAGTAGAAAATGGAGTAAACAATTTATTCAGCGACTTATGGCAAGAAGTTACAATAGAGAGCTGGATTCTAAAAAATCTAAGTCCAATATAAGTATGACAGGAAAACAAGGGACACAACTTTATCATCAAGAGACTAAGGGCCACAAAACACCACATTTGAGGGAAACACAAGGAAAGCAAAAGGTACTATACTGTGGCACTCACAATTTAAATCAATACTACCCAACAAGGGAGGGGATGGGGAAGGGTGGAGTGCAAAGTAACCATTTCACCAGCTCCAAGCACAAAGGAGGTATGAAACAATTAAATAGCACCTTCTCAAAACGTTTTGCATGAGACCAAGGAGAACAGTTTCTTTCAGGCTTAATAAGCTGTTCCACTTGCTAATCAACAGCTTCTTTAAAGAGAAGTAGCCCTGAGTAAAAGAAAGCGCTGGGAGTCATAAAACCTGTATCCTGGGGCTTCCCTGGTGGCACAGTGGTTGAGAATCTGCCTGCTATTGCAGGGGACACGGGTTCGAGCCCTGGTCTGGGAGAATCCCACATGCCACGGAGCAACTAGGCCCGTGAGCCACAACTACTAAGCCTGCACATCTGGAGCCTGTGCTCCGCAATGAGAGGCCGCGATAGTGAGAGGCCCGCGCACCGCGATGAAGAGTGGCCCCCGCTTGCCACAACTAGAGAAAGCCCTCGCACAGAAATGAAGACCCAACATAGCAAAAATAAATTAATTAATTTAAAAAACCTGTATCCTAACCCAGGTTTTGCTACTAAGTCAAAGGGGAAACTTGAGCAACTCATTTGACCTTTCTAAGTTGGAGAAAATCATGCCCTGATTGTCTCATTATTATCAAGAAGCTCAAAGAAAAGAGGTATGTGAAAAGGCTTTGTAATCTGTAAAGCACTATGCAAATACATATTTAAGTTTTTATCTCCTAATCTTACTTCTGAGTTTGCAAATATTATTAGGAGGAAAATTAACCTCATTAAATGTTGCCTTCTCTTCTCTCACATATTTTCCACCCCCTCCTTAAACTCACTCTAAGCATTAACTGCTGAAAAGCATTTGTACTTTAGATCTCAAGGAAAGATGAAAGAATATGCATCTTGGAATACACTGAGATAATAGAAAACTGCAAGGAAACCAAATGTGGGCTACACAAAGGTAGCTATGCTATTCAAGCAGATCGCTCCAACTTAAGAAACGTGACTTCAGGTGGAGAAGTTCACACTTAACACAATCAGCTAGTCAGTTCCCTTCTCTGTCATAATCACCAGGAACAGCCAAAGCAGACAATGACAAGGGTCGGACAATATGGGTTAACACCCATTTGCTGGCAACAAGTGTGAGCACTGACTCCAGGGACCATCTCTTCAATGAACAATAAATCCAGAGCTACCCAGTATCCCTCAAAGTGAGCGAGAGGAGAAGCCAGGAAGATAACTCACCTCTTTCTGCAGGAGATTCCATTCTGTCTCACTGACTAAGCGGTAACCACTGGGAGACACATAAGCACTTTCCATACCCTGTGTGACACTAGACAGGAGGGATGCCGTTTCTTCTTGTTCTGGTGTCATTGCCTTGATTGCTCTTTCCTGATCTTTGGTTAACATAAACCCACTTGGCATTTGCAGTGACCCAAGGGAGGCAGTCTCAAAGTTCTCAGTCACCGAATCTGCTCCTACCAACGGTCCAAAATCTGATTCGTCCAGGTTCCCAGCAGATTTTGCTTTGTAGTTGTAGCCTAAAGCTTTGGATTGCAGTGAGCCTGAGGTTCCCAAGCTGTCTGTAGACTGTGCTCTCCTGAGTCCATCTTTAAACATGTCATTGTCTGATTTACTGAATGGATCCCCGGATGGCAACAGTAAGTCTGCATCTAAGGAATGGACTGAACCGTGGGTGCTATCTAAATGCTCCTGAAATGTGAAAATACATTGCCAGTTAGACAATTCCTGATATTTTCAAAGAGAAAAACTATCATATTTTATAAAGTATTTTGCCACAGGTTACACATGACAATCTTTAGTGTGCTGCCTTCATATATTCATTGAACAAACATTTATTGAGTGTCTTCTATATCCTGGGCACTAAACCAAGCACTCAGGATACGAATGTGAACAATCTCTGACTTCAAAATGCTTAGTTTCATGAAAAAAATAAACAAGTGAACCAAGTAAACAGGCTATTAGAATATCATATTCAATAAAATGACAGGCTACAGCTATGTACTGAATGCTCTGGGAGCTCAAGGAGAGGAATTCAGCCCAGACATAAGAATCAGGGAAGTCTCCTGAAATTCAGTATTGGGTATATGGAACATGAGGTGCCTGCTGTATATCCAAGTAGAGATGTCCACCCAATAGAGGGACAAAGAAGTCTTTAGATAGAGACTTGGGAGTAACCACTACACAGTAATAATTAAAGCCACGGCAGCAAATCAGAACACTTAGGATGAGTCTGTAGGATATGAAGAAAGCTAAGAGCAAGGCCCTGAGAAACAACAATTTTGTCCATTTTGGGGATGGACAGAGGAAGGAGTACCCAGAATAGAAGGGAAATGAGGATAATGTTGTACGCTAGAAACTAAGTTTCAAACAAGGTGTAGTCAACATGTTAAATAAGGCTGCATCAAGTGAAAGAAGCCAGACGCAAAAGGTCACACACACTGTACGATTCCATCTCTATGAAATATCCAGAATAGGTAAATCCACAGGGACCAAAAACAAATTAGTGGTTGCCAGAGATTAAAGGGAAAGGAGAGTAGGGTGTGACTCCTTAGTGATATAAGGGGTCTCCTCTTTTGGGGGCGATGACAATCTTCTGAAACTAGACAGGTAATGGTTGCACAACACTGTAAATGTACTAAAGGCCAATGAATTGCACATTTTAAATGGTTAATTTTTTATGTGAATTCCATTTCAACTTTTTTTTTAATGTGGTGCAGCACACTCCCAAAGTCAAAAAAGCACACCAGTATCATTCTAGCACAGTCTGTAGGAAAATCAGAAAGCAAGGAAAATGTAGCAAGTTTTTCTTGAAACTAAATTTATTCAATTTAAAGAATCGGCTTTTATTTTAAGATACTATCCTTTCTACTTTTTGTTGTTAAATGCCCTTCCTTTTATGAACTGGAAAAGATTAAAATACAGATTTTTTTCAATGTTTTAAAAATATCCTTACTTGGTATAATAAAAAGTTGACAACTTTTATGTTAATTCCTCCATTTATTTCTTTTTAAAGGTTTTTTTTTTAAGGTTTTTTAATCTGTGAAATTCCGATGGCTGAGGAACACAAATCTAGTATATACTGAGCTAGCTACGGCAAAGGTCCCAAATAAGCACCCTAATAAAAACTGGAGAGAGAGCATTCTGTTAGCTTATAAAGGAACACGACATCTAACGCTATCATATATTAACACAATGCCAATGTGACACCAAAGAAGGAAGGGGATAGGGGCAAGAAAGTTGTGAGGGCCATTTAAAAAACACCAGACTACCATGCTGATAACAATACTTATAAGGAACATATACTTGTAGGGGTCTGTGAACTGTTACACTGTTTCTGAAAGATGATTCAACAATATGTTTGTTTATGCTCTTAAACTCAGCAGTTCTCTTCCCAAGAACTTGTATTAAGGGAGTAATCAGATAAGTCCATGACTTTTATACAAAGAAGAATTATATATAATAGCATTATGGCATTACTCACAATAATGAAAATTTTTTTACTAGTGAAAAATGAAACAACTGACTGTTAGTGTGTTAATCATGCTTATTTTCTATGTTTTATGATGTTTTTGACCTTTTGAAGGCCTTGCTGGCTGAGGAGAGACTGCCTCTTCCAAACTAGCTACTTCCTAGAAATAATAAACAACTTGCCTATGAATATGTCTTTCACATCTAAATCAACCAATCTCAAGTCAATACTCCCAACCAACTCCTTTATCTAACTCTTGCACACCAAGCCAGTATTTCCCCTGTTCTAAATCAACCCAGGGCCAGGTACCAGAAAACTGAAGATAGACTCTATGCCCCAAATCCCACTGGATTTATTCAAACTAGCCAGTCCTATGCTATTTACCCTGCCCTACCTTTCCCTCAAAAATCCCAATAATGGCTGTGGTCCATGCTTTCCCCTTGCTCCTGCTTTTGCTTCATGACCAACTCTGGTGCTTCTCCATGTGACTCTGCACAGTGTACCATGACTCTCATTTCTAGAGGGACTGTAACATTAAACTTTTTGTCCAATGGCATTAACCTCTCTATGTCATCACTCGGTCACCTTTAATTTATAATTAAAACCTGGGCACATCAATTTGTAGGAGATTAAGGAATTATGGTACATTTACATGCTGACATACTGTTAGTCATTAAATATCATTGTGGGGGAGAACACTGATGTGCCAAAACCTTTAAAGACAGATTTAAGTGGGGGAAAAAAATGTACATAAAACATCATGCACAGTTACAATCTGTATTATGTTTAAAAAGTACAAATAGAAACACACATTTGTTACCTTTGGAAATGGAAAAAGAGGGAAAGGAGAGGTACATACCAAAATGTTAGTGGTGGTATCTCTGGCTAGTAGAATTATCAGTTATTTTTATTTTGTATGACTTTCTGTACTTTCCAAATTTTCCATAATGAACACATATTACTTTTGTGGTGAGAAAAGCATATTCTAAGCATTTAGGTTAAAGAAAATATAGGGTCCTACAAATTTTAAGTGGCTTTAGCAATATATCTAAGTCTCCAAAGCATTCCATATTAACTTTAAATCAACAGGCTAAAGTAAACTGTCACTGCCTCTCAATATAAAACAAGTACATTCAACATTCAAACTGCAAAACATCAGATCTGAAAGGCTATAAGATATTTCAATGTCAGAAAATGTTATGCACAATATACAGTATAAATCTGTTAAGACACTATTAAAAAATTTTAAGTGCTTCACTATAAATCACAACAAATTTCCTTTTCCTGTTTTCCTGCTAGAATATTTTTTTTTAAGTATGAAACTTTGCCAAACATTCCTGGACACAGGACTGCATGATGCAGAAACCACATAATATTTGGCAGTACGCAAAAATTGAGACATTCTCTTGGAAGTCTATTTTAAAAAAAAGACAAAGCAGAATCAGGGCAAGGTTCTTAGTGTATGAGCCAAGAGAGAGAATGTACAAAAACAATTACATCATACTTTTCAGTGTCCACTAGGATTTTTTAAAGCATTTTTTCAATGTCAAATAATCCATAAACATAGAAATATGAGCCACCAGCAAGTAGATTTTACATGGCTCAGAGTAAACCTGCAAATTAAACAAAAACATAATACCTTTGAAAGTGAGAAAAGACCCTTATCCAATTTATCTGAAACTGGTTCACCAGGCAGGGAAAGGAGGTAGGGGTGGGGGAGTAAGTATGAATCTCTAAACAGCAGGGACAGTATAAATGCATATGAGCATGGACAGCTAGTAGAAACGTCTGGCTGTGAAGTGGAGAGTATGCTAAGGCTGAAAGGGTCAATTCAACTCCAAAGGCCCTAGTATGGCAAACTGGGGACCTTAGTTTTTACCCTAAAGTCAATTAACAGAAGCATTTCCTTCCCTAAAGAAGAGATATCAGGGCTTCCCTTGTGGCACAGTGGTTGAGAGTCCACCTGCCGATGCAGGGGACGTGGGTTCATGGCCCGGTCCCGGAGGATCCTGCATGCCGCGGAGCGGCTGGGCCTGTGGGCCATGGCCGCTGGGCCTGCGCGTCCGGAGCCTGTGCTCCGCAACAGGAGAGGCCACAGCAGTGAGAGGCCCGCGTACCGCAAAAAAAAAAAAAAAAAAAAGAGATATCAGCTTGAGTCTTGAAGGATGAATAGAAGAATTCCAGAACTCAGAAAGGCAGAGGGAGGTAAGCATTCCAGGTAAAGGAACCAATGTGCAAGGCAGAGAGTATGGCACAACAAGATGAGCAATGTGGCTAAAACAGAACGCATATTATGAAGGGTCTTGACTGTCTGAGTGAGGAAGTTGCACTTAATTATGTAGGTAATGGGAGTGAGTGGTGGTTCTGACTAGGGGAGTAGCCTGGCTATAGCTACTCTTAAAATAAGTCTGACAGTAATGCTGAGGGTACAGTGGAATGGGACAGGCTGAAGACAGGAAATGTAATGAGGAGGCCCTTGCCACATGTGGGTGAGAGGCGATGAGGCCATAGGAACACCGCTTTCCACTTTCCACCTCCAGGTCTCTCTACTCTGCCCACTCCCAATACCTGAAATGCTCTACCCTACTCCATCACAATCTGCCAAACCCCACACACTCTTCTCAGGGCTTAAGATCTAATACTTGATAATACTCAAATACAGGCCATAGAGAATTAAGTGTTTCAATACTTTAGATAAAATCTCTTTTAAACAAAAGCTCAAGGTATTAGAAACATTTATTCATATCAAAAAAGATTTTGCAGATATTATTTAAATTTTCTTCTAATGTTTTAATTTTGGAACCGCTAGAAAAAAGAACATCTAATTGTTTCACAGACCACGAGAGAAACTGCGTGTTTCAAACTGTACTACCTATAATACTGTAAAAATAGTTGAAAATAAAGTATTATCACTTTAGCTAATTTTCAGCTAGTAGCTATTACCCACTTCCCATATGAACAATGTAACTAACCGATATATGAGAAGCTAAAAATGGTTCACACTGTGTATACGATGATTTTAATTATAGATTCATTATACCTCCTCATTTGATAACTGGGCTGAAGATTCTTCATGAGTTAAAGCACACACTACTGGTATTTTTACTTCTTCCTCAACATTTGTTTTTTTATGATCCTTTCTCTTACTAAGTCTTTGTTGTTCATCTTCCTCCTAAAAGTTAGGAAGAAAAAATACATATTACCCAGGTAATCTATACTTAAATGATTCCCACAGTTCTTTAACCACTCAAAACAAATATAAAAGTATACTACATGAAAGGCAAAACAAAAGAGAGCAAATCACCCACCTCTTCTTCAAGTGATTTGAGAAAGAAAATTTACATAGAATGTTCCTTCGGCTTATTACGGAAAACAAATAGGAAAAAGTTATGGCATTACACATCCATATGAAACATGTACAAATTTATATGAAATACAAATGAATGACTGAAGCTGATATAATAATTCACTCAACAAAGATCAAAGATACCTTCAATGCCCCCCGCAAAACACTCTAGTGGGGAGGGACAAATACACGATTACATCACTATATAAGTATGTACAAGGTTCTATAGGAGAGAAAACAAAGATTTCATCTGAGGGAGCTAGAAAGGGGGGCCCAAAGAAGGTAACACTTGAGCTAGATCTTGAAGAATCAGTAAGATGAGTTTGCCAATTGTGTGAGAGCAGACAAGCAAGGGTTCCAGGGAGAAAAGAAGTATGTAAAAGGGAGAGGGGCACAGAAGAGCAGGCATGTGGGGAATACTGAATAATCTCATGTGACTAAAAAGAGGGCAGGCACATGAGTAGTGAGGTACATGGAGAAGGGGGTGGTGATTAAGTGCTTAGACTCTGGAATCAGAGATTGGTCAACCTTCAGATATGCCATTAGTCCCTATCTCATATGGGAACTTTTGTTGTGTGTTTTTCTGTTTTGAGAATCACATGAGATAAAGCTTTACATATAAAGCCTTAGCACAAAGCTGGCGCATAGGCCTTAAATGACCAGTTCTGGAATTTAGACTATTCTAACGGGAAGCAGGAAAAGCATGATTTTATCTGTACTTTAGAATCTAAATCCTCAAGTTGACTGTGTCTACACACAAGATGAATGAATCAATTAAGGGAAAAGAAATTTAAAAAGGAAAAAACTTCTGAAAAACAAAATCTAACCTAAGTTACACAAGATAATTTAAAATATTTCTTACAGTACCTACAAAAGCTTCTACACAGCTATCCTAGGGAAATATTTGCACACATACACAACATAGTATAGGATATTAGCTGCAAAACTATTTGAAATGACAAAAAAAAAAAAAAGAAGAAAGGAAGAAACCATCTAGATGCCCACTACAAAGAGAAGGATTAAATCAAAAATAGTACATCCATGTTACCAGCTAACAAGAATGAGATAGATCTCTAAAGTGAAAATATATCCAAGATGATGCTTATGAGAAAAATAAGCTACAGAATAAATACTTATACTATGATTTCAGTTGTATGGGGAAAAAAAAAAGAAACCTGAATATACACTTATAAACACATAGAAGTGGTGTGGAATACTACCTTCCAAACTGATTATTTCTGATTAGTCCTGATTACAAAAGTGGTTATTTCTGCAGAGGCAAGTATGTGAGATGTCAAGGGAGATTTTCACTTTATCACTTTATTTTTTCACTTTGTATTTAAAACAAAATATTTTAACATGAGAATGTATTTATGTATTACTCATATAATTTAAATAATTGTTTTTTAAGATACAGACTAAACAGGATCCTGGGTATGCAGCCCTCTAGACACCTGCCTTTTCATATCACCCAGCCTTCTCCATCACCACCCATCACTGTCTAATAAGGCTTTTAGAGCAATGTCACAAAAGACATGGCCTGGATTAAACAATTCAGGAGCCCTAGGAGAACTGGACAGAGCTGCAGAGAAAGATTTTCTCAGAAGTATGCACTACTGCATCCTGCAGACTGAAGAGGATCATTTCTAAATCAGTTCTTCCCCTTCCCCCCAGACAAGGCCATTTCTAAAGTTGAAAAACAAAATCCCTCAAATGCAGCTATTATGTTTTTTGAAATGGCATACATCAACTTTGTTTCAGGCTTAAGTCAATCTATAATATACATAAAGAAATATGATCATGTGTCAGGGTGGAGTGGTTTATTAACAAGGCAAATAAGTCCTACAAAACTGGTATTCACCTGATCTTTCTTCTTCAATTCTTCAACTTGTCGGAGCTGTTCTGAAGTTAGCACAATTTCCATTCGCTGCATGTCCCTCATCAGCAAACGCTGAGATTCCAGGAACTGGTCATTGGCCTTCTGCCACGTGTGTTTCAACTGGTTGTGCTGTTGTCGCTCTTGCTCCAAGAGATGGCATACTGTTTAGGAATCCCCCAATCAAAAACACTGAATTTTAATGGTAGGCAATTTCTTTAACATAGCACTAACTAAACTAGACCTGGCCAAAGGTCCATCCGGTCTGGGATTCTGCCTCTGACAAGAACCCAGGGGCAACCTGCCATAGGACAAGGCAGCTGTCCCCACACCACCTGTCTAAGCAGTCTCCCAAAGTGTGTTCCTAGGAAGAGCAACATGTGAAAAAAAGATTTCTGTGCTCAGTGAGTTTCAGACACCTTGGGTTAAAAACTTTTTTTTCAAGATTTCTTTACTGCAGGACTTTGAACTCAGGGTCTTAAGTATGATATATAATACATATCTTGTAAGGTGTATATATAATACAAAACTTTTTGTATATATAATACAAAACTTGTGATATATAATACAGTACCTCCCAAACTGATTTGACCAAAAAATCCTTTCCACAGTGCCACTGATGTAACAAATGTTCTAGGGAATACAATTTGGGAAACCTTGCTCTAAAGGGAAAACACACAGTAACCACTCCTAATTGTCTTTAATACATTCTGAATAAATCCTGTTATCCAGGAATCCTTCTTGAGTCCATTTAGTTTTGACCTCTCAGGATAAGTCAAAGAATCTTTGTAAATGCGTGTGTTATTGATATTCATCAGCTCAGCCATGTTCTTTGGGAAAAAAAGAATAGATGGTATCATCTATCAGCCCATCTACCCAGTTACCCAAGCCAGAAACCTGAGAGACAACTCATACTTCTGACTTTTCCTCACCCAACACATTCAACTGTGACAGAGGCCTACTAATGCTTCTTCCTGTGTGATATGACACTCCATCTTCTGCCTTCTGCCTTAGATTTAGGACTCAGACAACTACAACAGGAGTCTCTTCATAACCCTTCCTGCCATTCGTCTGGCCCTCTGTATTCTATCCTCCACACTGCTGTAAAACTGAACTCTCTAGAAGGTAAAACATTACCACTCTCAAGCTTAAAACCCTTCAGAGAAGCCAGACGCAAAAGGCCACATACTGTATAATCCCATTTATACAGAAGTCCAGAATAGGCGAATCTATAGAGACAGAAAGTAGATTAGTGGTAGCCAGGGGCTGGGGGGAAGAAGATAATAGGAAATGACTGGTAATGGGTACAAAATTTCTTTTTGGAGTAATGAAAATGTTCTGGAGGTAGATAGTGGTGATGGTGTACGACTTTGTGAATATATTAAACATCATTGAACAGGTACCTTATCTCGGTAAAGCTGTTATTTAGGAAAAAAAAAATTTCTAAATCCTTCAGAGCCTCCTTATTACCAATACGATAAAATCCAGAATCCTTAGCATAAGGTCTCCAGGATCTGGCCCATGTCTACCTCTCCTGTCTCACATTTTGCCCCACTGCCTCTTGCATTTTAATCTTGCTGAACTATATTTCTTACAGTTTCGTTACCTTGTTGCACCACATGCAAATGGCCTTGAATGCCATGCTCCTCTCTGACGACCTGACAAACACCTAACTATCTTTCAAAATTCCACTTAACAACCTCTTTTAAGAAGCCTATTCATGGCACTGTTGCCTCCTAACACACTTCCTAACACATATGATATGCAACTGCACTGCACTTGGTTGCATATCTGACTTCCCCAATTTAGGCTCTAATTTACACTGCTGCTCAATTTTTAACTATCTTCTTTTCACGTAAATACTACTTTTTTGGTGTGAACGTTTCAGTAGACATTACTCTACCCACCCTTACTCATTTTAATGAAACTTCTCAGATACTTCTCCAGGTATATTAGGAAGGTCTGGTAGTCTTGCACTATTTCTGGAAGGGTTGGGACACGCAGGTTAAACAGAAAGTCCTTTTTCTTCTGGACACCCTTTCAGAGTTTGAGTGTCGTTTTGACTGCAACAGCACTTTTTTTTTTTTTTTGCGGTATGCGGGCCTCTCACTGTTGTGGCCTCCCCCGTTGCGGAGCACAGGCTCCGGACGCGCAGGCTCCGGACGCGCAGGCTCAGCGGCCATGGCTCACGGGCCCAGCCGCTCCGCGGCATATGGGATCCTCCCAGACCGGGGCACGAACCCGTATCCCCTGCATCGGCAGGCGGACTCTCAACCACTTGCGCCACCAGGGAGGCCCTGCAACAGCACTTTTGAAAAGCATTTCCTGAGAGCCAAAGACTCAAACACTGGATTACTTTAATAACATTTTATAAAATAATTCTGTAGGCTTATATAATTTCAACTTCCCACTATTTGGGATAAAAACCTAACTCCTATGCAAACCTGAATTATTTTTGGAAGAGCTATATTTTCCATGACCACAGTCCTAAATTTTCATATTAAAACATGTTACTAGTATAACCTGCAATGAACAGAAGATTTCAAGAGGTCCATGCATTTAGATGAGGTAAAAATTTAGATCTTTATTTTCACTAACCTCTAACTGAAATTTATCATTTCCTTCAATTATAAAATATAGACAACAAACCACAGTAAGTATAACAATACCCATGACTTGGTCACTAACAGGAGTCATAGATACTTCTGTATCTCAGTACAGTTGTTGCAGATATCTTAATATATTATTTATGCTCATCATACTTCAAAATTACAGTAGTTATTAGACCTGGTACTAGACCTTGTTATTTAATGCATTGATAAAATAGCACATTTATTACTATAAGTTTGCAGTTATTTATATTTTGATAACTGCTTTATAATATAATTGATTTCTTTTATAATTCTATGTATTTTATGTATTAAAAACATTATTCTGAGAGGGCTTCACAAGACTGCCAAAGGAGTCTGTGACACAAAAAGGTTACAAATCTCAGGTATACAAGATTCACTAAAAGAGTTAAAGACAAACATATATTTTAATGGGAAAGGATGAGTCTATTTCCCCTATCCTGAGAAAACAGAGTCAATTTCTGCATCACTCTGCTACCAGACTACCAAAATCAAAATTATCTCTTATAAATAGGGGTGCTTCTTAAGAACACTAGAATATACCATCTGCCCTCTCTGTCCCATTTTCACTTTCGCTAATTCACCTCCACCAAAATAGGTCTGGAGCAAAAGCAGTTTAAGCAGCAACTTCCTATTATCTTTCTGCCCAGAGTTTGTGCCCTATGAATTCTTACTGGGGTCCTGGAGGAAACAGAAACCATTAACAATCCAAGTATCTTTTCAAACCAACTGCAAAGCTTAAACTGAATCACTAACATGTTGGATTGGCATTTTGGAATTTGTTACTGTTATTAATCAATATCACTTTTACTTACATAGCTCTCTTACAGACTGAGATTAAAAATATAAAGAATATATATTTACCTTCATGTAATTCTTTCCGAAGTTTCTCAGCATCTTCCTGTAAAACAGATTTCTGAGTATTCAAAACAGCTACGTACATCTCCAGATCAGTCCTACAAGATTTCTCAGCTTCCAGATAATGATTCAGTTCTTTAACCTGAAAAAGATGCAATTCCATTAAACTAAAATTTCCAACAGTGTCTACCTTATAATGTAAGGTATAATGGTAAGTTCTGGAGGTGCCTTGAAAAAAGTTTACATTTATATTTATGTAAATTTAAATTTACCCCCAAATTAACATTTATAATTTTTAATTACAAAACAAACATATACTTACTAAAGAAAACTGGGAAAATAACATAATTGACAATAATTAATAGTAAGCATTATCCATAATCATCACCAGAGTAAATATGCAATTGAGATTACACATAACAGTTTTGTACCTTGCTTTTAAAAAGGTGGTTCCAATTTGTATCCCCAGAGCAACATACACATGTGCTCATTTTATCACATACTCAGTGAACCCAGGCTGCTGTTGTTTTTTATTTTTTATTTTTGTTGTTGGTTTTTTTGTTTTTTGGTTTTTTTTTGTTTTCTTGTGGTACGCGGGCCTCTCACTGTTGTGGCCTCTCCCGTTGCGGAGCACAGGCTCCGGACGCGCAGGCTCAGCGGCCATGGCTCACGGGCCCAGCTGCTCCGCGGCATGTGGGATCTTCCCAGACCGGGGCACGAACCTGTGTCCCCTGCATCGGCAGGCGGACCCTCAAGCACTGCGCCACCAGGGAAGCCCCACATCTTTTTTTATTAATGTCTTATTTCTGTTGAACAATTAACTATAATTTTCAAGTATTAACAATATAGTCTAATATCTGAAATAGTTCTAACCAAAATAAAATGCAATCTTGCCCCAGAAAGTGATTAAAGAATCACTTGCTCTACCCTTCCTTACAAATTGCCCATCCTAAATTGTGGCCATTTAAACTAACTTTCAACTTTTTCAAATGATTATATCTAATTTCACTTTCAAGATTATATTTATGCCTTTCATCTTCCCATTTCTTCAACTTGAAATAGCTGCCAGATCTGTTTTCAGTTATCTTTCCTCCCAGACCATTAATACAGTACATTAGCACTGATCATGGACTAAAATGATTATTTACGCTACCATTTGATGCTTCACTGGAGGCTGTCAGCCAACCAGAAACGTACTGTACACTAACCAAGCATGACAAAGTGCTGACTGTTGTCAGGCACTTTCCCTATCACCTGGAGAGGTGGTAATTCAGTTAATGATAAAGGAAAGTCAATATGTCAGATATAAAATGGTGGTATATAACCACTAACTCTATCAGCTATTACTTCTTAGAATAAATATTTGACTCTATAAATAATGAATTAATTTCTAACATTCGAAAGCTACTGAGCAGAACTCTGGGAAGATGGTGACAGTGAATGTGTGGTACACGGATTTTCCTGAATTCCACACACCCTAACAACAGAACTAATAAGATAACAGAACTCAGAATACATGACATCTACCAAAAAGAAAAAAAAGCGATAATTAGAGGGTGGGGACAAACCACTGAAAGCTACCTATATGGAATTACATGGTATCAGCGTCTGTGCAGGAGAAAGTAAAGGGAAGCAACAAGGGCCGGAGAACTCCCAAAATATTCAACAGGGATTCCAACTTCACAACAGCAGCTGAAAAGTGGGAAGAGTTTCACACACTCCAATAGTGGATAAACACAACAAATTTATGTTGTAAGACTTACAATCTGGTTAGAATAAAATGGCATTTGATTTTCACTT
This sequence comes from Mesoplodon densirostris, assembly GCF_025265405.1. NCBI lineage: Eukaryota > Metazoa > Chordata > Mammalia > Artiodactyla > Ziphiidae > Mesoplodon > Mesoplodon densirostris. The sequence continues at coordinate 44,947,599 of NC_082678.1, read as the reverse complement.
ACATTTCCTTGATTTCTAGTGAGACTGAATATCTTTTCACATTCCTTAACTTCCTCTTCTGTGAAATGCTTGTTCATATTCTTTGCTTGTTTCTCTGTTGGGCCTATTTGTCACTTATGGACATGGCAATTTTTATTAATTTTGGACACTAATTTTTTGTCAGGTATAGATAACTTTTAACAGTCTATAATTCTCTTTTCAACTTTTTGTGGTATCTTTTTTTTTTTTGCTGTACGCGGGCCTCTCACTGCTGTGGCCTCTCCCGTTGCGGAGCACAGGCTCCGGACACACAGGCTCCGCGGCCATGGCTCGCGGGCCCAGCCGCTCTGCGGCATGTGGGATCTTCCGGGATCGGGGCACGAACCCGTGTCCCCTGCATCGGCAGGCGGACTCTCAACCACTGCGCCACCAGGGAAGCCCTGTGGTATCTTTTAATAAGGAAGTTTTATATTCTAATGTAGGCAAATTTGTCAATCTCTTCTTTCATAGTATTTTTACCTTATTTAAGAAATGTTTTTGTATCTCACATCACATATTCTTTTTAAACATCTAGAAGTTTTAAAGATTTACATGTACTCTTAAGATTTTAATTCATTGAAATTTTTGAAAAGTGTGAGGTAGAAAGCTAACCTCACTTTAATCCATATGTATAACTATTTGAAAAGCCTATTTTTAAATAATCCATACTTTTCCCACTGACTTGTAATGCCACCTGTCAAATATCAAATTTCCATATATATATGGATATATTTCTGGGCTCTCTATTCTGTTCCACTGGCCCATTTGTTTATCTTTAAACCAGCAACAAACTATCTTAATTACAGTAGCTACAGTAATAGTAAAGCTACTGTAAGTCTTAATACTGGTAGGTAGGGCAAGTCTCCATACCTTGCCTTCTTCAAAATTTTGCTGGGTGTCGGGGCTTCCCTGGTGGTGCAATGGTTAAGAATCTGCCTGCCAATGCAGGGGACATGGGTTTGAGCCCTGGTCCAGGAAAATCCCACATGCCACGGAGCAACTAAGCCCGTGCGCTACAACTACTGAGCCTGCGCTCTAGAGCCCACAAGCCACAACTACTGAAGCCCACGCTCCTAGAGCCTGTGCACCACAACAAGAGAAGCCACCGCAATGAGAAGCCCGTGCACCACAATGAAGAGTAGCCCCCGCTCGCTGCAACTAGAGAAAGCCCGAGCACAGCAATGAAGACCCAACACAGCCAAAAATAAATAAATTTAATTAATAAAAAAAAATTTTTGCTGGGTGTATTTCTGATTCTTGGCTTGTCCATATGAATTCTAGGATCTACTTATTGAGTTCCTTATTAAACCCTGATGAATTCTGAGGGGAATTTTGAATTTACAGATTAATTTGGGGATATACTGCCTGCTTTACAATACAGTATTTTCTCACTCAGGAGCACACATGTATTCAAATTTTCATTTATAATGTGTTCCATAAAGATCTTACTCATTTTTATTTAGATACATTCTCAGGTAACTAATATAGGTTTTGTTTGTTTGTTTGCTATTGTGAACAGGAATTTTTCCCCATTGCATTTGTAAGTTGGATATTACTGGGGTACATAAACACTACTATTTTTGCATGTTGATCTTGCTGGAAACAACTTTCCTGAACTCTTATTAGGTCTAACTGTATGTCTGAATATTCTCTTGCTTTCCTATACAGAAAATCAGTTTCACTGCTTTCTTTCCAGTTATTATGCCTCATTTCTTCATCTTGGCTTATCTTACCACCTAGGACCACATAAACAATCTGAACAAAATCACTGAGCACGGGTCTCCTCATATGTTCCCATCATTAATGGTAAGGCTGCTAAACATTCATCATTAAGTATGATGTTTGCTGAAGGTTTGACAAATAGCCCTTTAATAAGTTATTGGGTGTTTAAATTTATCAAATGCCTTTCTGAATCTAAGATGAATTTATTACTGTTCTCCTATAATCTTTTTATGTGGTACATAAAAATAATAGGTTTTCTGGTGATATACCATCCTAAATTTCTGGGAATATCCCTTTTTGATCATGATGTCTTTTTTGCTTTTTCTTTTCCTTTTTTTTTAACTACACAGTGGAAAATTTTTGTTTCTGTATTCCTAAATGAGACAGATCTACAATTTTCTTTTAATACCTTTTTGTGAGTTTGTTTGTAATGAAGTTATGTCTCATAAAATAAGTTGGAGAGCTTTCCCTCTTTTTCTGTTCTCTAACACAGTTTGTAAAATATAAGGATTACCTCTTTCCAAGAGCTTTGGAAAAACTTGTCTGCAAAACTAACTGTGTTTAATGTCTTTTGGAGGATAGGAGACAGGAGAAAAGGAGATTCTGACTATAAATTCACTTTCTTTAATAGTGACTAACTATATCGGCTCTCCTATTTTATCTTGAGACAATATTGGCTAATTATTTCCTATCAGAAATTTTTTCATCAAACTTACTTCATTTCAAACTTATTGCTGTGACATTGTCCATAGTATTTATTTTTAAGTCTCTACTGATTTGTAGTTATTTCCCTCTTTCATTTATAATGGTTTAAGTCTTTTTCTTTTTTCCTAATTAGTCTTATCAGGTTTGCCTATCTTACTACTTTTTCCATTTTTTTCATTAGATTCACAATTTTCCTTTTGCTTTTCTATTTCACTAATTTCTGCTCTTACCTGCATTATTTCCTTCCATTCATACTGTTTGTACTATTGTTCTTTTTTTTAGATTCTTGAGTAAAAAATTCAAATCACTCTAAATATTTTACAATTCTTTTTTCCATATGAGTTAAATGTTTTTCATTTTCCAAACATTTCATCTCAGCTATATTTTATTGTAAATAATTTAATAACCTGGGGTCAGAGATTTGGATGTGTATAACATCAAATCTTCAAAATCTGATGACATTTCCTTTGTGACATTATGAAATGTATAATGTACCTAAAAAAACAATATTTATTCCATGTACTATCCTAAGTGCCGTATGTGTTAACTTACATAATCCTCATAACAGCCTTATGAAGGAGGTAGTATTATCCCCATTTTACAGTTGAGCAAACCAAAGCACAGTAAGATTAATTAATTTGCCCAAGGTCATCCACCTAATAAATGTTGAGCTCTTAACTACTATGCTCTACTACTGTATAAAATATAGTCTCTCTCTCACTCTCTTAGTGACAGGATTCTATGTCTATTACATCTAAATTATTAATCAAGTTGCTCAAAACCCCTATATCCCTACTAATATGTTTTTTCTGCTTGCACTATCATTTGCTAAAGGACAGTTTAAATCTCCTACTATAATTGTGAATGTCAATTTCCCCTCATAATTGTCACTTTTTAGTTCACATATTTCAAGGCTATGTAAGATGCATTCAAGTGCATGACTGTCATAGCTTATTAATGAATTATAAATTAGAAGGGGTCCCTCTTTATCTCTATTAATTCTTTTTTCCTTTCATCCTATCTGTTTCATATTACAATTGCTAAACCGAGTTTCTTTTGATTAGAATTTACAAGGCATTGCTTTAAGTCTCTCTTTTTTTTCCCAATCTTATTTTGTAGTTTTATTTTAGGTATATGTCTTATAAGCAATATAAATTTACAGCCACACTATAGCTATATGTCATTTCTAAAAGATCAATTCTGGGGCTGATGTCAGAAAACAAAGTCACCTTTGAAAACTTTATTTTCCTTCATAACAAAACAAGAGAGATCAGGTCTCATTTTGATAAGAAAAGAAACCCTGGCTTTGTAACAAAGCAGCACAAGCATCACTACTGTCATTATTTTAAATATCCATAAGGGGAAATCATCTCCAAACATGTTCTTGCATTTTCAAGAAAGCAAGAGTCTTAAGATGCATAGTTTAAATTACAGTTTACCCCCTTAGTATTCTAATTTTGCTCATAGCATTAGGGCAAAACCTTGGTTTCAAGCAAATGGATTACAATGTTTCACAACCTTTGAGGCCTCCAGCTCTTTAATCTTGTCTTCAGCCTCTGTCAGTTTATCTTTCAAAGCTGCAATTTCCTTCTCCATAGGCATCACAACAGACCGAAGTTTTTCAGCATCCTCTTGGGCCTATGGTTAAAAAGAATTAAATGCTACAACTTACTGATTTATTGCTTTTCTAAAAAACTCTGACCTCTCCACTTATTAAAATTAGTATAATAAATAAGTCTAGCAGGCACTGTATTAGCACTCACAAAATTGAACCATGTTTAACTTTTAAATGCTGCATTACTTTGAATGTCAAGTCATAATCACAGCTTTCCCAAATATCCCGTTTAGAACTTGGGAATAAGTAGGAAAATGGATCCACTAAGACAAATTTGACTTTTTTTTTTTTAAGTGAAAGCAGGTTTATTTAGAGAGATACACATTCCACAGACAGAATGCGGTCTGTCTCAGAAAGTGAAAGCAGCCACAAATTTGACTTTTTAATTAGTTGAGTAACTGAGATGGAAAATATCTATATATAAAAGGAAATGCATATAATAAATAATTTTTATAATTCTGGTCACTAAATTAATGAAACCATAATCTCTTACAAATACTGAAAGGACTAATTAATTTTTTAACATAAAAAATAGAATTTATTTCCTAAAATATTACAAAATTATGTTTCTATAAAAGGGCTTCCATCTAATTATTTAAACAGGGTATTTATCATTTTACTTTTGATATCTACATGAAACAAACCCAAAAAATAACCCTTAAAACCATGCTGCTTTCCATCCTTCATTCTCAAAAACATGGGATTAAAAGGAAACAACATCCATAAACTAGTAAGTTGGTAAGAAACTTAATTTTATTTTATATACACACACGTATAGTCACACAGAAACAAAGGCAGACTCAAAAAGTTAGCTTTTTTCCTTCTAGTGAAAATGAAAATTAATCTTATGCACTGAATTTAGAACAGTCCAAGCTTATCCTAAAGTGTTCATGATAGGGAAAATATTTTCTACGCCAAAATGTGAGTGGAGATTTAAAACAAAAAAAGATATCTCTCAGAAAAGAGGGACACACTTTGTTTTCCAGTGCTTGCAAAGTCATTTCATCATTTATTTTATTTTGAACTAAGTCCTGTTTGGAAAAGACATGTGAGCTTAAAATATCTTCAGCCAAGGCTAATTTGGGACGCTTACAGAGGTCTGCTGATTAACATCATCAGGGAAAAAAAAGGAGAGAAGAAGCAAAGAATTTAATACAGATTGAGTTATTTATTAATGCAACGATGACCTCACAATTCCAAGTGATGCATATCATAATAACAAAACTTTTAAAGATGATTTTTTTTAATAACAGAAAGGTCATTAAAAACAAGGAAAAGCTGAGACACTATCACAGCCAAGAGAAGCCTAAGAGACATGACTAAATGTAATGTGGTATCCTGGATAGGATTTTGGAACAGAAAAAAGGACTTGGGTAAAAACTAATGAAATCTGAATGCAAAGAAAGGACTTTAGTTAACAATAATCAATACTGACTTATTAATTGTGACAAATGTACCATACTAACATTAAGACGTTAATAGGGGAAACTGGGAGTGGAGTATATGGGAATTCTGTAGTATCTTCACAATTTTTCTGTAAATCAAAAACTGTTCTAGAAAATAAAGTTAACTTTAAAAAATAAAATAAATTTTAAAAAGGATAAAAAGTGGCAGACTGCAGAAATTATGACTATGAATATATAAGAAGAATGAAAAAAAAAAAAACTATCCTTATGTGAATGGTACTGTAGCTCTGAATAAAATGTCTAATGATAGCATCAACTATGAATTACTCTGAAACGACCTGACAGAATTGAAGGCTAACTATGGTAGATGACTAAGTGACTAGTGATCATGAAGACACTGTCAGATCCTCATGAAGAAGCTGAATTACAATCTTTTCCTGAAATAAGACAATGTAAATAACTACTCCTCAAGGTTCAAGCTTTTGTTTTGGGTGTTGAGTTCTCATATGATTTTTACACTATAAAAAAAAATTAAATAAACTTCTAAACATATAAAAGTAGTCCTTGTATGAACCAAGATTATGATTAATTCAACTGAAAAGAAAAATCAAATTCTAATTATTATTTTATATGTGATTTCAAATATATGTATGTATATAAATTAATAAATTAAAAGTTTCTGTAATGGCCTATGGTGGGGAAAGAATCTTAAAAAAGAAAAATAAAAAAGAGTGGATATATGTATATGTATAACTGATTCACTTTGCTGTACACCTAAAACTAACACATTGTAAATCAACTATACTCCAATAAAAATTTTTTAAATTAAAATAAAAAAATAAAGTAAAAGCTTACATAATCAAACTGGCCAAAAAGCTTTTTAAATTTTCTCAATGATAAAATATTTCATCTTACATTTAGTTGTTCTATGTTCAGGCATCTTACAGTAAAATGTTCAAGCATAATATGCAGTACATTCGTCACACAGGAACCAAGGTATACTGAGAAAGAAGGAAAACTAAAATCTGTTCTCAGGCTTCAGTTTAGACACAAACACCAGGCAACAACACTCATTCAACAAATATTTACTAAGCACCTATGCGTGAGACACTACTCTAAGCATTTAGGATAGACAACAAACAAGACTTCTGCCCTCGTGAAGCTTGCATTCTAGTGAGGAGGAAAAGGCAGCAAACAGTACTAAACATAATAAATAGTTGAACTCTATGTACATTATAAGGAAATAAATGTTATGGAAAAAGAAAAATTAGAACAGGATAAGAGCAAGTTGTGGTAGGTGGCGGAGGGAGGTGGGCAGGTTGCAATGTTAAATGGGGTGGTCAGGATAGGCCTCATGAGGTGGAGGCAATTGGTCAAAGATTTGAAGATGAGGGACTTAGCCAAACATATATCTGGGGGAAGCTCATCAAATTATTTAGTACTACATTTAAGTCTGTGTCCAAATAATTTCTGTAACAGAAAACAAAAAAGTACAACTTCTATTACCATAATAATATTAGTTGAAGCATTACAATAAAAATATTTGGATTGAAATATTTCTACAGATGAATACATTTCTTCATACCTTTTTCATTTCATTTTCTAAATTTTCCTCCTCTTGACCTTCAGACAGCCTTCTCCTTAAATCAGCTATTTCCCTCTCTGCGGATTCTCGATACTGTGCCCACTGTGTCCGCTCCTGCTCCAGCCTAAGGTGGAACTGATGCTCATAGTCACGAACTGTTTCTACAAAACATCACCAAATATTTCTAAGCATTCTGGAAAAAATGTCCTGGCACACTAAAATTTTAAAAGTAGTTATATAAAGAATTTGAGCCTAGTTTCTGGAAATCTTTTAATTCACTAAAAGCAAAAGCACTAAACTAACATTTCTAGTTCTTACTACATGTAGAAATTTTGCTAAGGACCTTAAATCATCTCTAATCTTCACAATAAACCTGTGCCACATATTATTTTACAGATGAGGAAAACTTAGGACAGGTTAAATACTCTGGCCAATATTTCATAACCAGGAAGAAACAGAGCTAGAATTCAAACCTAAGGCCAACTCTAATCCCTATGTTCTTAGATACAACACTATGACTCCTAAGACAAATATAACGTGTCACCCCAATACAACTATATACCTGAAAGGGTGAGAAAAGGGATATATTTTCAGAATGTTTTTACTATAACCCAAGATTCTAACTTGAGACAAATTCTATAAGGTCTTTATAAAATGACTTTATCTTTAATACAATCTTAAAACATGTGATAAACACTGCTGGTTGTCAATTAATTTCCACTCTTCCTTCTTTCTTACTAACAAAACCCTAATTTTGTTTAGGAAGTCAACGGCCCAATTTTAAAACTAAAGTTTCTAGATGCCTTGGTAGTTATGTGTAATCAGAAACCTCTATAAAGTGTGGGGGGGCGGGGGGAAATATGCTGGAGATTTCTAGAAAGTTTTTGCTTTACTCAGGAGGACTGGAGGAAGAGCAGTCATTTTTTTCAGCCACAAGGCAAAATGAAGTTGAAAACCACACGCTAAGGGTGAAGGAAAACAAAAGCTGAAGGAGCCTAGGAGAGTGATGACATCAGGAACCACTGTACCCAGCCCTAGGTTACCTACCTCTGGATTTCTCATGTGAAAAAAACAAACTCTTATTTGGGTAAGCTGTTATGGTCAGGAATGTAACATGAGGCTTAGAGTAATCCCTAGGTGATAGCCACAAACTCAGAAAACAGTGCTTGTCTTACCTGCCTTCTCACAGACTACTAAGGCAAAAGTGACACATAACTGTGAAGACGGGAAAAAAAGTCATCACTATTTCACATTTATATTATTAACAAAACTAATTCTGGGAACCCAAAGATTCAGGGGGCAGCTTATTTCATTATCATTTTTTCAGAAATGCAGGAATTAATAAGCACTAGTGCTAAAAGTTGATAGAGACTAAACTACTACTCTTCCTTTGAACCAAGGGTCACCAGCTGGTAGCTCATAAGACCACTCTACCTCATAGAATGAGTGAAGATTTCACATAAAAATCCAAATTTTTCTTTAAAATGTTAAATTATGGCAACACTGGCCTGGATGGGCAATAATTAGCTGGAACTAATAAGTGTAAATAGTAACTTCACTCTTTGCATGGGAGGTCTCTCCAGTTCAGCACACTTCCTGTGCCCACACACAGCTTCATTCATTGACATTACTGGCCTGCCTCTCCTATAAGAAAATCCATTTTGAAGCCCTCCTTTAAACCTTATAATGAACTATAGTTTTCATTTAATGCAGTATCTCTGTAACACTCTCATCATAATTCTCCATTATTAAATTTGTTAAAGATGCAGATGATATACCCATTGGCTTCCCTTTTATTTTGAATATGACAGTACATCTTGAAGATGGTAATACATAAAGCCACAAGTGAAACATAAATGAAACTCAGGATATATTTTAAGACCTTCTGAAAATGTTCTCAATCATCAGAATCAGTTATCTTAGAAAATCATAAAATAGATCTGTCTTTATCTTTACCTTTCATAACAGCCTGAAGTGAAGCAACTTCTTCTCTCCACTGTCTTTTCACTTCATCTATAGCTTCTTGCTTGGTATTCTCAGACACCGTGGCAATGGCCTTGATATTTTCCATCTCTGCTTGGGCTTCCCACAGTTGTGTCCGAAGATGTCCCAAATCATCTTGTGCAGCTTGTAAAACTGCATTTTGCCTCTTCAGATCCTCTAGGAAAAAAAGTAAAAGACTTTCCATTAATGAAAAGTTCACCTTTATCAGGCTGACATTCTAATGAAGACATTAAGCACTACATTTTTTTTTTTTTTTTTTTTCTTTTTGCGGTATGTGGGCCTCTCACTGTTGTGGCCTCTCCCGTCGCGGAGCACAGGCTCCGGACGCGCAGGCCCAGCGGCCATGGCTCACGGGCCCAGTCGCTCCGCGGCACATGGGATCCTCCCAGACCGGGGCACGAACCCGCATCCCCTGCATCGGCAGGCGGACTCTCAACCACTTGCGCCACCAGGGAGGCCCTAAGCACTACATTTTTAAATGTTAACTTAGAAAATCATTTTAATAAAGGTAAGATTTAAGGTATGCTGGGTATCACGAATCAATTAGTAACTATCTAACCAAAGAGTGATTAAGGCCATATAGTTTTAGAACTAAATTTAGGCTCTTTCACCCACTGGCTAACTTATTTAACCTCTCTGGCCTCAGTTTCCACATCTACAAAATTAGAATAAAAATACCCACCTCAGAAAGTTGTTTTAATGATAAAACAAGTTATTGAAACACAATTCAAGAAATGGTTAATAAAAGAGGAAAGAAAGCCAGAGTACATGGCAGATAACTAGGTCTAGGCTTTTTAAAGTTGGGATTGGGCTTCCCTGGTGGCGCAATGGTTGAGAGTCCGCCTGTCGATGCAGGGGACAGGGGTTCGTGCCGCAGTCTGGGAGGATCCCACATGCCGCGGAGCGGCTGGGCCCGTGAGCCATGGCCGCTGAGCCTGTGCGTCCGGAGCCTGTGCTCCGCAAGGGGAGAGGCCACAACAGTGAGAGGCCCGCGTACCACAAAAAAACCCCAAAAAAACAAAAAAAATAAAGTTGGGATTAATTTCTCAGCACCCCTTTACCATCTCTTAAATATTAAATTGATCTGATATGCCTACTACATGATTTAAGCCTAAGTAGGATATCTGTTTGGCCAAATTGACTTCCAAAAAAGATGAACCTACCAACAGTATATAGGGGTGTGTCTGTTTTCTCACACCCTTACCAACAGTCACTATTTTCCATTTTTTTAAGTCCTTGCCAACATCATGAGTAGAAAATGGTAGTTTTTAAATTATATTTCCCTATTAATAGAGAGGTTGAGTATCTTTTCATACATTTATTAGTGACCAGTATTTCCCCTTTGGTGATACCTTTTACCTGTGATTTCCAATGAATTGTTTTTCTTCTAATTTGGGAGAATATTTTATACATACTGGATATTAATACTATTTTATCTTACAAAACTATTCCCAGTCTGCTGCTGTTTGTCTCAGCTTCCTTTTTAAAAAACATTTATGCAGAAGAACTGTTCATCTTTGCAAAGTCATCAATTTCCTTTACGGAGCACAATAACTACCTCAACCAGCCATGAAAACAATTTGATTTAAGTTCTAATGCTACTACTAACAGCTGTGTCACTTTAGCGGAATCACAAGGCCATCAAGCCAGAATAATGGCAACACTTTTCTGTATAAACTTCTAAGTACTTGAAAAACGTCAAATAGATAATATCAATCAAAGAACTTTTAAAAGTTGTAAAGATATTCATCATTATCAAACAATCACAAGAATTAACAATTCGGTAGTTCAAATAACAGGAAAAAACCTAGTCATACTAAGTGAAGTCATTTAAGAAATCTTTCCTCTCTCAACGTCAGTTTCACATTATTTTGTCACCACTATTAAAATATTTTGAAACACCAGCCAGACAGTTATAAGTATTAGTTGCAGAAAATAACTATCTAAAGTATCCTGAAGGCAAGATGGCTATCTAATAAATAGTGGTAGGTGTGTGACTGGGAATGATCCAGAAACTGAGTAAAGACATAAACACGTGAAACCACAAAAGAAGTGTGTGTGTGTGTGTATCAACTCTATATTCTAAGTGCTATTTCATAAAATGTGAAATAAAAGAAAAAGCATTATTTCTGGAATACTTTATTAATTTCTGAGAAATTAATACAATTCTGTCAAGGCTAAAGTTTATATACTTAACACTTCCTCATGCTAATTATCCCTGCTACTTTTGACTTCTTGGAAATCACCCAGAGCTATTCACTACCACACTGTCACTATGGAAAGAAAAACTGCAAATAAATAATAAATCTAAATACTAATTTTGGCATGTTTCTTCATAGTTAAAAGCAGTATAGAGATCCTGGAGAAAGAGTGGATCAAATTTTATTCCTGACTCACTTTATAAATATTTACATAAGACATAATATACATTATTTATTATACATGATATATAGTATATATGTTAAATATATGTATATGTGTATATTTAAACCAGGAACCAAACAGAACTTAAAAAAAATTTTTGTAACAAAGCATTTCAAACATGGTAGCCAATAGTACAAATTATTATTAAAAAACAATTATTTTTTGTTTTTGCATATGTAATTATGAAGATTTTCAAACTCAAAAGTTGAGAGCATTATATTACAACAATCTTCCACATACCTATCACCAATTATAATGATTTTGCCATTTATTTCAACTATTCTTTTTTAAAATAAGTCCCAGAAACTGTATTACAGTATCTAATGCTCTACATACGCATCTCTGAAAACAGGGATATTTTCTTACATATACACAGTGCCACTGTCACACCTAACTAATCATTGTTTGATATAATCTAATACTCAATCTTAGTGAAATTTCCCCAATTGCCACAAAAATGTCTTCTTGAAGATTTGTTTGAATTAGGATCCAAACAAGACACTTCTTTTGGTGATACTAATACTTTATAAAATATTTCACAGAAACAAATATAAAGAATTCTGTAATGGACACCTATTACCTATCACCTGGCTTAATAATTTTTAATATTATTGCTACATCAGCTTCAATTTCTTTTTAACCTTAAGAAATGAAACATTACAAATACACTACTTTCTTCAGAGTAACAACTACCAGGAATTTGGAGTTATCATTACCATGCATATTTTACACCTTTATGTTACAGGTTTTTAAACCTTAGGGCCCTCGTAGCATAGTATTCTTCTGCAATTACCTCACATCCATCATTTTTTGAGATTGCTAATACATGCAACTACCTCATTCATTAAGTGCAATACCAGAGTACCAATAGATCAGCTATTATAGTTCAGGGGCATTCAGGTGTGAGCTAGGAATCTACTTTTTCTATACAGATGTTCCCCTTGTTCTAAACTCTTGCCCCAGTCTTCCCATTTTTATAATGTCATCTATGTCATACATCAAATTTCCACATATATGAGGGTCTGATTATGAAAGCCTCTATGCTATAAATATGGTCTATTTGTCTATTCTCATGCCAATACTATATTGTCTAGACTAGTACAGCATTATTTATAATATTTAGCATAATCTTGTGTATGTTTAAATTTTTCCATAGTAAATAATTTTAAAAGCCCATGATAGTTTTGAATAAAGTGGGGGGACTTGGCCTCCCAGATATCAAAAATTATTATAAGCCTCATGCACCAATCACTCAGATCCAGCAACCATACACCCGCAGGCAATCTTGTCCCATTCACCAGTTTGCATTCTACAACTTATTGTTTTGAGATAAGTCCCAGACATTTTTAAAAATTAATAAACCTTATTTTTTAGAGCAATGTTGGGTTCACAGCAAAACTGAGCAGGAAGTACAGAGTTCCCATAAACTCCCTGCCTCCCCACGCACAACCTCCTCTACTGCGGACATCCCCCACCACAGCAGTACCTCTGTCACAATCTCTGAACTTACAGTGACACATCCTTACTAGTCGCAGTCCACAGTTTACATCAGGATAACGTATAATGATATGTGTCCACCACTCTTTTTTTTTTTGTTTTGTTTTTGTTTTTGTTTTTGTTTTTCGGTATGCGGGCCTCTCACTGTTGTGGCCTCTCCCGTTGCGGAGCACAGGCTCCAGACGCGCAGGCTCCGGACGCGCAGGCTCAGCGGCCGTGGCTCACGGGCCCAGCTCCTCCGCGGCATATGGGATCCTCCCAGACCGGGGCACGAACCCGTATCCCCTGCATCGGCAGGCGGACTCTCAACCACTGCGCCACCAGGGAGGCCCATGTCCACCACTCTTACGTAGAGAAGTTTCACTGCCCTAAAAATCCTCTCTGCTTTGCTTAGTCATTCCTCCTATCCTCCTATTAGCTTTTTCACTGTCTAGATAGTTTTGCCTTTTCCAGAAAGTCATACAGTTAGAATCACACAGTACATTGTCTTTTCAGATTGGCTTCTTTCACTTCATAATACACATGTTTCCTCTATGACTTTTCATGACTTGACAGCTCATTTCCTTCTCACACTGAATAATATTCCACTGTACCACAGTTCACCTGCTCATCTACTGAAGGACATCTTGGTTGCTTCCAAGTTTTGGCAATTATGAATAAAGTTGCTATGAACATCCATGTGCAGGTTTTTGCATGGACATACATTTTCAATTCATTCAGGTAAATACCAAGGATCAAAATTGCTGAATCATATGCTAAGAGTATATTTACTTTTGTAAGAAACTGCCAAACTGCCTTCCAAAGTGGCTGTACCATTTTGCATTCCCACCAGCAATGAATGAAAGTTCCTGTTGCTCCACATCATCAGCAGCTTTTGGTGTTTTAGATTTGAGCCATTTTAATAGGTGTGTAGTGTTTGCTCATTTTTTTATTTTTATTTTTTTTTTTGCGGTACACGGGCCTCTCACTGTTGTGGCCTCTCCCACTGTGGAGCACAGGCTCCAGACGCACAGGCTCCGTGGCCATGGCTCACAGGCCCAGCCGCTCCACGGCATGTGGGATCTTCCTGGACCGGGGCACGAACCTGTGTCCCCTGCATCAGCAGGCAGACTCTCAACCACTGCGCCACCAGGGAAGCCCTGCTCATTGTTTTAACGTATTCACAGACTGGTGCAACCATCACCACAATCAACTTTGGAACATTTTAATCACCCCAGAAAGAAATCCAATACTTTTGATCACCCCCCAACCCTCTAACCCGGCAGTCTTAGGCAACCACTAATCTACTTTCTATCCCTATCACCTATTCTGGACATTTCATATAAATAGAATCATACATACTTTGTGACTGGCTTTTGTCACTTACCATATAGTTCTTTCAAGGTTCACCTATGTTGTACTATCAGTATTTCATTCCTTTTTATGGAGGAATAACAAAAACAATTTGTTTATTCATGTATCAGTTGACGGATATTTGGTTGTTCGTCACTTTTTCACTACTATGAATAATGCTGCTATGAAAATTCACATAGAAGTTTATTTATGGACATATTTTCTTTTCTCTTGTATATACTTAGAAGTGGAACTGCTGGGTCAAATGGTAACTCTATGATTAACCATTTGAGGAACTGAAAGGCTGTTTTACAAACTTACTAGACCATTTAACATTCCTGTCAGCTATGTATGAGGGTTTTGATTTTCCACATCTTTGCCAACTCTTGTTATTAATTGACTTTTGGATATAGCCATCCTAATGGGTGTGAAGTGGCATCTCATTGTAATTTTGTGCTTCCCTGGTAGATAATGACATTGAGCATCTTAACATGTGCTTACTGACCATTTATGTATCTTCTCTGGATAAATGTCTATTCGGAACTGTTCACCATTTTTAATTGGGCTGTCTTTTTATTATTGAATTGTAAGAGCTCTTTATATAAGCTAGATAAAAGTCCCTTATCTGATAAAATATTTGCAAACTTTTCTCCCATTTGGTGGATTGTCTTTTCACTTTTTGGATAGTGTACTTGGGAGCACAAAATTTTTAATTTTTCACAAAGTCCAACTTATCTAATTTTTATTGTTTGTTTCTGCTTGTAGTGTCATATCTAAGAAATCACTGCTGAATCCAAAGTCACAAAGATTTACCCCTACATTTTCTCCTAAGAGTTTTATAGCTTACTTTTTAAACCACTTTTGTAGATGCCAGGGATCCAATGTCATTCTATAGCATGTAGACATCCAGATGTCTCAATACACTTCACTGAAAAGATGATTCCTGCCCTGCTAAATCGTTTTGGCATCTTGCAGGAAATCAATTTTTCATATATATTTCTGGATTCACAATTCTATTCCACTGAATTACTCCTATCCTTATACCAGAACCACACACTATCTTGATTACTGTTGCTTTGCAGTAAGTTTTGTGATTCCTCCAACTTTGTTTTCCAAGAATATTTGGCTGTTCTGGATCCCTAGCATTTTCACACAAATTTTCGGGTCAAATTGTCAATTTCTACAAAGAAAGCAACTGAGATACTTAAAGACACTGCATTAAATCTGTATATCAGGGGAGTATTGCTAATGCTAAATCTTTTGATGTATGAACATGGGGTGTCTTTCCAGTTATTTAGACCTCTAAGTTTTTTTTCACCGGTGTTTTCAAACTTTCCAGAGTAGAAGTGTACAATAAGTACACTTATTTTGTTAAATTTCTTTATTATTCTTTTTTTTTTTTTTGGCCACACCACGCAGCATGTGGGATGTTCCCGGACCAGGGATTGAACCTGTGCCCCCTGCAGTGGTGCAGTGGAAGCATGGACACTTAACCACTGGACTGCCAGGGAA
Source organism: Mesoplodon densirostris (assembly GCF_025265405.1). Lineage (NCBI taxonomy): Eukaryota > Metazoa > Chordata > Mammalia > Artiodactyla > Ziphiidae > Mesoplodon > Mesoplodon densirostris. The sequence continues at coordinate 44,931,779 of NC_082678.1, read as the reverse complement.
GTCCTATTATTCATTTTTGATGCTATTGTAACTGAAATTGTTTCCTTAATTTCATTTTCAGATTACTCATTGCAAGTGTATGGAAATACAACTTGTTTTTGTATATTCATCTTGTATCCTGCAACCCTGAATTCATATATTACTACAAATGTTTTTTTAGTGGATTCCCTATGATTTTCTATATAAAAGAGGTTATCTAAGAATAGAAATAGTTTTACTTCTCCCTTCCAATCTGGATTCCTTTTTATTCCCCCACCCACCCTGTTTCCTTTTGGCCTAATTGCTCTGGATGAATAGAAGTGGTGAAAGTGGACATCACTGTCTTGTTCCAATCTTACGGAGAAAGCATTCAGTCTTTAACCATTAAGTGTGATAACGTTAGCTTCAGGCTTTTTGTAGATGCCCTTTATCAGGTTGAAGTTTCCTTCTGTTCTTAGTTTGGTTAGTGTTTTTATCATAAAAGGGTGTTGAATTTTGTCAAATGCCTTTTCTGTGTCTTTAGAGAAGATCATTAAGTTTTTGTTTTTCATCCTATTAATGTGGTGCGTTACATTAACTGATTTTTCAGGTGTTGAACCAACCCTGCATTGTGAGGATAAATCCAATTTAGTCATGGTATATCATTCTTCTTACGTGTTGCTGAATTTCTTACTAGTATTTTGCTGAGGGTTTTTGCATCTATATTCATAAGGAATATTGGTCTGTAATTTTTTGGTTTTGTTTTTTGCTTGTGATGTCCATGTTGTTTTGATATAGGGTAATAATACTAGCTTCATAAAATGAGTATGGAAGTGCATCCTCCTGTCTACTTTTTAGGAGAGTTTGAGAAGAATTAGTGTTAATTCTCTGAACATATGGTAAAATTCACTACTTAAGCCATCTGAACCTAGGCTTTTCTTTTCATATTTTGTGGGTAGTTTTTTAATTACAAATTCAATCTCTTTATTCGCTATGGGTCTAATTCAGATTTTCTACTTCTTTAGTCAGTTTTGGTGTTTGTATCTTTCTAGGAATTTGTCCACTTCCTCATTCACAGTATTCCCTTACACTTCTTTTTAATTTCTGTAAGGTCAGTAGTAATGGCCCTGTATTCATTTCTTAGTCAATCTAGCTAAAGATTTGTCAATCTGTTGGTCTTTCCAAAGAAAGCACTATCAGTTTCATTGATTTTCATCACTGATTTTTTACTTTAATCTTATTAATTCCTTCCTTCTACTTGCTGTAGGTTTCATTAACACCTTTTCCAGTGTCTTAAGGTGAAAGATTAGTGATTTGAAATATTTCATTTTTAATACAGGCATTTATAGTTACATATGTCTACGGACTGATGTAGCTGCATCTCATAAGGATTGGAATGGTATGTCTACAATTCCATTTATCTCAAAGCATTTTCTAATTTTCTTTGTGATTTCTCTTCCAGCTATTGACTACTCAGGAATGTATTACCTAATTTCCACATATTTGTGAGTTTCCCAAATTTCATTCCATTGTGGTGAGAGAACAAACATTGTATTATCAATCCTTTTATACTCAAATCTTCTACTTCCTTGTTGTTCTTCTCCGTGGAATACTGAAAAATACAACTCTTATTGTCAAACTGTGTATTTCTCCCTTCATTTCTGTCAGCTTGCTTCCTGTATTGTGGGACTCTGTAGTTAGATGTGTATGTAACTATTTTGTCTTCCTGATGGATCAGTTCTTTTGTCACTATAAAATGTCATTCTTTACTACCATTTTTTGGTTTAAAATCTATTTTGCCTGATATTAGTATGGCCTTTCCAGCTTTCTTATTGTTGCTGTAGGCAAAATACTTTTTTTTCAGCCTTTCACTTTCACTCTATTTGTACCTTTGAATCTAAAATGTATCAACTAGGGCTTCCCTGGTGGCGCAGTGGTTGAGAGTCCGCTTGCCGATTCAGGACACACGGGTTCGTGCCCCGGTCCAGGAAGATCCCACATGCCACAGAGTGGCTGGGCCTGTGAGCCATAGCCATTGAGCCTGCGGGTCCGGAGCCTGCGCTCCGCAATGGGAGAGGCCACAACAGTGAGAGGCCCGCGTACCGCAAAAATAAATAAATAAATAAATAAAATGTATCAACTAGACAGCATATAGTTGGATCTTGTTTTATTAACCACTCTGAAACTCTCTGCCTTTTGTTTGGATTCTTTAATCCATTCACATTTAATACTATTAATATCACAATATTGTTGGATTTAAGTTAGCAACTTTTGTTTACTGTATTTTATGTCCTTTTGCTCCTGTTCTTCTTTCACTGCTTTCTTTTGACTTAAATGAATAATTTCTAATGTAACATATTAATTCCTTTCAAAATTGTTTCATTATATTTTCTTGTGTTATTTCTTTAGTGGTTGCTCTAGGGCTTACCATCTACATCTATTTTTTTTAAGTATTTATTTATTTATTTAGGCTGCGCCGGGTATTAGTTGCAGCACACGGGATCTTCATTGTGGCATGCAAGATCTTTTCTTTAGTTGCAGCATGCAGACCTCTAAGTGGTGGCATGCAAACTCTCAGCTGCAGCAGGCATGCGGGATCTAGTTCCCTAACCAGGGATCGAACCCGGGCCCCATGCATTGGAAGCACAGAGTCTTACTCACTGGACCACCAGGGAAGTCCTATTACCATATACATCTTAACAGAATCTACTTCAGATTTGTATAAACCTAATACCCATTAAACATAGAAATGTTACTCCTCTATAGCTCTCTTCCCTTTTTCCATGTCTATGCTATTATTGTTATATACACTGCCACCTATATATGTTACACATCCAATGATACACTTCTATACTTATTGCTTTATATAATTGTCTTTAAAAATCTGAGAAAAGAAAGGAGACCAAGTATATATTTATACCATCTGTTATATCGCCCTTCTTATATACCATTTCTGGCTTTCTTCACTTGATCTTGTGGGTTTGGATTACTATCTGGTGTCATTTCCTTAGTCCAATATAGCTTTCCTCCCATCCAACTCCTTTGTGCTGATATTGGCAAATATACTAAATTTCCATATGCTATGGGCTCAATAAAGCAAATATAAATATATGTGTATATGTATTTTATGTGTGTATATATATATATATATATATATATATATATATATATACACACACACACATATAAAAAATTCACAATTACCTTTACTGGGGACTCTGTTTTTCTCATGTGAATTCAAATTACTGTCTGTAATTACTTGCTTTCAACTGAAGAACTTCCTTTGGTATTTTTTATAAGGCAGTCTGTTAAGAAAAAAATTCTCTCAGTTTTTTGGGTTTTTTTTAATCTGAGAATATCTTTATTTCATCTTCATGTTAGAAAGATGCTTTTGCTATATATAGGCTTCTTGGTTAACAGCCCCCCCCCCCCGCCTTGAGCATTTTAAATGTAATCCCACTGCCTTCTTGCTTCCACTGTTTCTGAGAAGTCAGCTGTTAATCTTATGATGTGTCTCTGTGTGGATCTCTTTGCACATCTCTATCCTACTTGGAGTTCAATGAGCTTCTTAGATGTGCAGTTTACTGCTTTTCATCAAATTTGGAAATTTTTCATCCATTTCCTCTTCAATTATTTTTTCTTTTCCTCTCTTTTCTCTTTCTAGCACTCCCATTATGTGTTTACTGACATATTTAATGATGTCCCACATTTCTACGATGCTCTTCATTTTTCTCTTTTCTTTCTGTACTTCAGACTGGATAATCTTAACTGACCTATCTTTAAATTAATAAATTCTTTCTTCTGCCAGTTCAAATCTACTGTTGAGATCCTACAGTGAATTTTTCATTTCAGTTATTATAATTTTCAACCCTAGAAATTCCATTGGGTTCTTTGTTACAATTTCTCCTTACTGATATTCTCTATTTGATGAAACACTGTCACACTTTACTTCTTTAAGCATAGTTTTCTTCAGCTCTTTAAATGTACTTATGACTTCCTTGAAGTCTCTGTCTGTTAAATCTGACATCTGGTCACCCTCACACGCACTGCATGTTTTTTTTTTCCTTTGTATGGGCCACAGTTTCTCCTAATTTTTTTTGTTTGAAAACATTTTTGGTAATACACTGCAATAATTCTAGTACTGGTTCAGCCCCACTCCCTTACCAGCTTGTTACTGTTGTCTGCTGTTTGTGTGTTTGGTGGTTGACTGGATTTTAGTAAAGACTATTTCTTCTCTCCCACTTCCTCCAACTCCTGCAGTGTGAAACCTCTGATGTTGCTCCTCAGAAGGTACAGCTTTGGACATGTGCAGAGTCACTCTGGGATGACAACAGTTTTTGCAGGGCTCCCTTCTGAGTATCTCTTTCCCTGACCCACATCTATCTGTTAAACTCTATACTTACTTGCTGGTGCTCTTGAGTGATATATCTGCTTTAGGAACAGGGCACTGAGTGGCGGGAGATGAAGTGGTAGCCTCTGATCTCCTTGGCTTGCTTCTCCCAGCATAGAACCTCCACCCAACAAACAAGTTAGAGCAAAGGCTATCAGGGCCCCAATATTCTTAGTATGCAGCACCCAAGTTAGAGCCTGCATCCTAAGGAGTAGGGGGCCAGAGGGAAGAAAAGAGCTCCAGATCTCTTGGCCACACTCAACTGATACTTATCCTCTACAACAAGGGGCTGGGGTGGGGGGAGTTCTATGGTCCTCAACTGTGAACTCAGGAGAGAGGGAGACCTGTGTTCCCAGCATCACACCAGGCTGTGTTTCCAGCATCACACCAGGCTGTGTTTCCATCACACCAGGCTGGGAGGGAAGAAGGAGGAAGTGGTTCATGGATCAAATGTCCCAGACTCTGTTTTTACCAAGATTTAACAGATTTTCTTGGAAAAATGTTTCATTTGCTATATGCCTTAGGACTACTTCTAGAGACTTTAAATGGTTGTTCTTTAAAATAATTTTCCCAAGTTTTGCTGGGCAGTGCATCTGTGGAGCTCCTCATATTACCATTCTAGAAATGGACCTCTCAAACTTATCATTTATGCATAAATATTTCAGTATGTAACCCTAAAAGATAAAGACCATTTTTAAAAAGCACATGTAACACAAAATTTACCATTTTAATCATTTTTAAGTGTACAGTTCAGTGGTGTTAAGTTATTCACCTTGCTGTGCAACCAATCTCCAGAACTTGTCATCTTACAAAACTAAAACTATACCCACTAAACAGCAACTCCCTATTTCCCCGCTCCTCTAAGCCCTTGGCAACCACATTCTACTTTCTTTCTCTAAGTTTAATTTTTCTAGGCACCTCATATAAGTGGAATCATACTGTCTTTTTCTGACTGCCTTATTTCACTTTATAAGGACCATTTTCACACCTGAAAAAAATTAATACCTCAATATCATCAAACCAGTGTTGAAATTTCCACTTGTCTAATTTTTAAAAAACACTTCAGCTCTTTGAATCAGAATCCAAAAATGTCCATATACTACAGCTAGTTGATATATATCTTAAGTCTCTATTAATCTATAGGTTTCCCCCTCCATCTCTTTTCTCCTTGTACTTTATTTGTTGAGGAAACTAGCTTGTCTCGTAGAACTTCGCACAGTCTGGATTTGCTAACTGCATACCTATAATATAGATGAACTTGTTCTTTTTCTTTGCATTTCCTATAAATTGGCAGTTACCTATAGTGGGTCACCATCTTCTTGAGCCTGTTCTTCCTTGTAAATCTGAAGACAGTCTGGAAGATCCAATAAGGGAAAAAACTAGATTTTCACTGGAATTGCTCTGAACTTATAGATTGAAGTGAGAGTTAGCATCTTTACAACACTAAGTCTTTCCACATATGAACATGGTATCTCATTCCATTTATTCAGGCTTTCTTTTATGTCCTTTAACACTGTTTTGTAACTTTCCTCTATAAAAGTTTTGCACACCTTTGTTCAGACTTATTCCCAAGTAACTAAGGATTATGATTTTTTTTTCTTTTTGTCTTTTATTTACTTCAGGGTTGCTTTTTCTTCTTTTACTTCTCTAGTTGTTACTGATATGAAGAAACATTATTGATTCTTCTATATTGATCTTCATTCCAACAATGCTGATAACTCTCCTCAGTTCTAATAGTGTGGATTCTCTTGGTTCCTCTATGTTGTTAATCATATGGACTCCACAGAGACAAAATTATCATTAACTTCCCAAATTTTATAACTAATTTCTTTTTATTTTATTGCATTGGCTAGGAGGACCTACAGTACTAAAATGAATTAAAGTACTGACAATAGGCCTTCTTGTCTTGTTTTGTCATGAAGTATAATACATTCTATTAGTTTCTAATAGAAACAGAGAGGCCCCCTCAATTCCTCATTTGCTAGGAACTAGTATGAACTCATATTACTAAAGTGTATTAACTTTTATTGAATGTGCTTTCTGGTTTTTCTCATTTCACTTGTTAATGCAGTGAGTTACATCAATAGATGTTGCAATGTTAAACTATCCTTGTGCTCCTAGTATGTATGGTCACGGTATATACTATGTTTTAATACTCTGCTGAAATCAATTTTTTTAAAACAATTTTTTAACTGCACTGCGTGGCATGTGGGATCTTAGTTCCCTGACCAGGGATCGAACCCGCGCCCCCTGCATTGAAAGCACAGTGTCTTAACCACTGGACCACCAGGGAAGTCCCTGAAGTCAATTTTATTTAGGATTTTAAAGTCTATGGTCATAAACAAGACTGGTTTATTGGTACACTAGTATTACTGCTTCCATTGTACTAATCCCACAAAATGAAGTGGATAGCTCTCTAGCTTTTTCTTGATACTAACATAGTATATAAAAGACAGGAACAAATTTCCCTTGAAGATTTTTTTAAATTTGCCTATAAAACTTATGCCTGTGACATACTTTTGTGAGTAAGAATTCTGTTTATTGATTCCGTTTCTCTTACGGTTATGGTTTATTCAGTGTCTATTTAAGGTAATTCTGGTAACTCATATTTCCTAGAAAATTATTCATCTAAATTTATAATTTTTTTGGCATAGACATACATGCACAGTACTCTTATGTTTTCACATCTCTACTGTACCAGTAATTGTGTCTTTTTATTAGTTTTATTAGTTTTTTTTAACCAAAAGATGTGTTATTTTTTTAAGTTGATTTACAATATTGTGTTAGTCTCAGGTATACAGCAAAGTGATTCAGTTACATATTTTTTATATTATTTTCCATTATAGGTTATTATAAGATATTGAATACAGTTCCCTGTTTTATATAGTAAATTCTTATTGTTTATCTATTTTATGTATAGTAGTTTGTTATCTGTTAATCTCATATGCCTAATATATCCCTCCCCATCTCCCTTCCCCCTTTGGTAACCTTAGTGTGTTTTCTATGTCTGTGAATCTGTTTCTGTTTTGTATGTTATTTGTTTGTATTATTCTTTAGATTCTACATAAGCGGTATCATATATTTGTCTTCCTCTAACCTACTTCGCTTAGTATGATATTCTCTAGGTCCATCTATGTTGCTGCAAATGGCAACAGTTCATTCTTTTTTATGGCTGAATAGTATTCCATTGTGCGCACACACGCATGTGTGTGTCTCTCTATATATCACATCTTCTTAAACCAATCATCTGTTAATGGGCACTTGGGTTGTTTCCATGTCTTGGCTATTATAAATAGGGTTATCATATTAAGTGAAGTAAGTCAGATACAGAAAGACAAACACCATGTGGTATCTGTAACACTGTAAATCAACTATACTTCAATTAAATTTTTTTTTAATTTTTAAAAATATAGTGCTGCTATGAACACTTGTATCTTTTCAAATTATAGTTTTCATCCAAAACATGTGCTTTTGATTTTATTGAGCTTAACTCTTAACTTTGCTTTCTACTTCATTGATTTCTATTATTATTTTATTTCTTCTATTTCCTTTGGGTTCACTCTTTTTTCTAGCTTCTGGAGTTGAACATTTATATCATTTAGTTTCAATTTCTCATGTCTTTTAATAAATTAGTTTTAATAAACGTTTTTAAAGTTATAAGCTTATTTTCAAAGTATTGTTTTAGCTGCATCCCACAAGTATATTCACTGTATTCTAAGTATTTTGCAATCTTCATTATGATTTCCTCTTGAACTCATGAGCAACAGGAATGCATTCTTGGTTTCCAAACTTTAAAAAACATTTACATTGTTGCTTAAAACCTTTCTAACTGCAATAGGTAACAAAACATGGTAAGTAGCTTGATTTTTAAAATATGTTGAGTATTCCTTTGAGATATACACAATATTTTAAGTGTTCCTTATGAATATAAAAGAATGTATATTTTCAGTTTCTTGGGTACATCATTCCTAGGAGATCAAACTTTTTAAAATTCCATTGCTCAAAGTTGTTATATCTACCTACTGCTTGATCTAGCAATTGATATAATGTTAAACATCTCATATGTGTGCAGTTATCAACTTCTTGTAATTCTATCACCTTTTGTTTCTTTATGACATGCCATGGCTATTTTGTTAGGTACAGACAAGTTCATGATTATTACATTCTCTTTGTAGACGGTTTCATTCATTGTGAAATACCCTTCTATATCCCTGCAATGCTGTTTGCCATAAGTTCCAATTTTGTTATTATTGCCTCGTTTGTTTTATTTTCTTCTTTTAAAAAATTAAAATGAACTCAAGTTTTTTAGTTTTGTTTTTTATAGTCAGATTTATTAGTTTCTATGGTTGGTACTGTTTCTTATATCCTATATGTTCCCTCTATGTTTACTTTTCTTGTAAATGTTATCTTTACTAGGTCTTTGGTGATTTATGTGGGAGATAAATGCTCTCAGTTTTTGTATGCCTGAAATATCTTATTTGCTCTCCCTCTTAAATAATTTAGCTGTACATAAAATTTTAGGTTGACAACTGCTTTTTCTCTGCACTCTGAAGATCTTATTTCATTGTCTCCAGGCATCTATTCTGCTTATGTGGTATCTCCTGTCAGCATAATTATTACTTCCCTCTGGTAGCTTTCAATATTTTCTTTTCATTCTTGAGGTTCCACAGTTTAAGATGTGTCAAAGTATGAATTTACTATTATTTACCCTACTTGGTACTCAGTATTTATGTTGAGGACTCACTTCTGTTTCTTAATGCTTAAAAAATCTCAGTTATTATCTCCTCAAATATTCTCTACTACTCCCTCCATTATCTTCTCCTGGAATTCTTTTTGATGTGTGTTGGAGACTCAACTCATCCTCTGTGTCAATTGCTCTTTCATATTTCTCTGTCTCACTGGGAAGGAGAACTCCTCAATACCATTTTCTAATTTTTAAAATCTGTGTCTACCATTTAAACCATCTACTTACCTTATTTCAATTTACTTATTGTTTCCAAGATTTCTAATGGTTTTTAATTTTTTAAATATACTCTAGTTTTATTTCCATATCTAAGTACCAACTTAAGGCATCTGAAACATAAGTATCTTCCTAAACCTAGCTTTTAACTATTGCTCTGGTTAGTTAGCGTCAGAGCTTTATATATGTAATAACCATGTACAAAATCCTTTTGAACACCACTAGAAAATTCCACTGTCTTCTGGTGACTAACATAAGCTCTATTTCTACTATTCTCCTTCAAATTGAGAACTCTATGGCCTTTTGTTTGCTCCCTCATGTAACAGGCTCTTACTCATTGCCCAAGATTGAGGATTTCCAAAACACTAACACTGTTGCAGTGCCAAACTTTGTACTGAAATTGGTTAAAGCAGAAAGCTAAATCAAAAACTTTTTTTTGAAAGTTAAAACCCTTTTTCAAGTTCAACAGAAAAGCAACAAAACTTTCAGAAATATTTATAACATTCCCTGTTGAAGACAGCTGGGAAAAGAATGGGTACTACGGCAGGAACATACAGTAAGAAGAGTCAAGAGGTAATAATCCCTTTTATTAGCACTCCTCATTACTATTTGCACTTATATTTCAGCCACTCTCCAAATAAATGAAAGCACAGCTATTACAACGCCAAAGCAAAAGCTATTCTTACTGGGAAAAACACCAATGTTTGGACTTCTGGGGTTACTGTGACCTGGTTTGCTGAAAGATAAAGACTACTGAACACATCAAAACCATGGCTTACACTGTTATCACCTGTGACAATCATAGAAGACTAGATTTATACTTCATGCAATAATATAAGCTGCTGCTTTAGAGGACATCTTTCAATTTGTTTTTTATTATGATATAGGCAAACAGCCAAGCCATAAACTAAATCAACATTTACCGGGCTTCCCTGGTGGTGCAGTGGTTGAGAATCCGCCTGCCGATGCAGGGGACATGGGTTCGTGCCCCGGTCTGGGAAGATCCCACATGCCGCAGAGCGGCTAGGCCCGTGAGCCATGGCTGCTGAGCCTGCGCGTCCAGAGCCTGTGCTCCGCAACGGGAGAGGCCACAACAGTGAGAAGCCCGCATACCGCAAAAAAAAAAAAAAAAATACCTTTTACACACTGCAATTTCTTTAGAAATGACACCAAAAACTCTTAAAAAGGATCACAGTATTCCCTTTGAAATTTTGTAATAAGTTACCTCACCTGTTCTTTATGGCCAGTTTAAGTTCATTGAGAACTTCAGATAGTAAAGATACAATAATACACATACAGATTACTAATTGGGTCTAGATGCAGTCAAAGCAATTTAACATACCAGGCATGTTTTTGAACAAACCCATATTACAAGCTGCTCAGAGATATAAAACTGCAATTGATAATGTATTTCAGAAATGAGAGGTTCTTAGTAATTTTCATTTCTTCAGAATTTTACAGAAAAGTCAATTTTATAATTTAAAAAAGAAGATAAGGAACAGAGGGGGACAGAGAAAAACAGAAAGCAAAATGAACAAACTTTGGACAAGATAAACTTGAATTTATTGGATAAGCAAAGACTGAAAGAAAAAAGTAGAGAGGATGAACAAGCATCAGAATTACTGGTTGTGAGAAGTGAAGAGAAAAGAGAATGCCACTAGCTAGTATCACAGTGAGCTTGAATTGGTCATCAGAGGAAATACTGCCACGACCTCATACATACACTCTAAAATGTATTAAACTCACCCTGACAAGAACATACCATTGCACAGAGTTTAAAGTATTATTTCATCAATTCAAGGTTAAAACAAAATTTAAAAGGGAGATGTTAACAAATTCACATGAACATATTGAAGAACTGGACAGAACTCATTTCTCAGGACAACAACATATATTCAAATAACAATGGTAGTGTGCAAAATGTATTATCTACCCCAGTAGACTATACTTTTTTTTTTTTTTCTTTTGCGGCACGCGGGCCTCTCACTGTCGTGGCCTTTCCCGTTGCGGAGCACAGGCTCCGGACGCGCAGGCTCAGCGGCCATGGCTCACGGGCCCAGCCGCTCCGCGGCATGTGGGATCTTCCCGGACCGGGGCACGAACCGGTGTCCCCTGCATCGGCAAGCGGACTCTCAACCACTGCGCCACCAGGGAAGCCAACTATACTTTCTTGAAGATGAAAACCATGTTTCTTTCATCCCAACCTCCACAGTGCCTTGCAGACTGCCACCATGCCTAGACAGGAACACCAGCTTTCCCATCTCCTTGTCATCCTATGAAGGAACAAAATTAATAGGGAACAGCCAGCCCTCCTGCAACCCACGAGAAAACAGAATCCCATCCCACACTACAGTCAGTAAAGCTTTCCAAGCCACGGGCTGAATTCTGTGAGGCCTAGGAATCTTCCATCCTATTGAACAGTGGCTTTCAAACTGCTTTTACCACAATTCACAGCAAAAAATATATTTTATCACACAACTCTATACATACGTGTGTATATGTAACTGAAACAAAAAATTTTGTTCAATTATACTTACTTATTAACCTTACCAAGTAAATAATGTGCTCTGTTATTTTCCACTGCATTTCTTTTTAAAACTTGCTGGTCACAACGCACTCAATTTTGCTATCCATCAATGAGTTACAACATATAGTCTGAATAACACCACTCCAGGACAGTGATCTTCAAAGTGGGGTACATGTACCCGAGGGGGTACGTAAAGACTTTCCAAGGGATTCAGAGGCACATGTTGTTTTAAAGGAATCAAACTCTAGATCCTCAACTTCCATAAATAATCTTTCCTAAAACAGAGGGGTATTTATGTGTAAATTCTCTTTGCCCACCTTCCTTTTCTTAGCACCCTTCTCCCTACTTAACAAATGAAAGGCATTCATCCATCCTGAGTTTTACTATGATTCACTACCTTACTGTGTAAAAACTTCTCTGTGATATCAAACCAGAGGAACAATTTAAAATATCAACGTCAGTAAGAAAAAAGTGAATGACTGGGCTTCCCTGGTGCCTCAGTGGTTAAGAATCCGCCTCCCAATGCAGGGGACACAGGTTCAAGCCCTGGTCCAGGAAGATCCCACATGCCGCGGAGCAACTAAGCCCGTGTGCCACAACTACTGAGCCTGAGCTCTAGAGGCCGCAAGCCACAACTACTGAGCCCACATACCACAACTACTAAGGCCCACGCACCTAGAACCCGTGCTCCCCAACAAGAGAAGCCACCGCAATGAGAAGCCTGCACACCGCAATGAAGAGTAGCCCCCGCTCGCTGCAACTAGAGAAAGCCTGCGTGCAGCAACGAAGACCCAACACAGCCAGAAATAAATGAATAAATAAACTTATTTTTAAAAAGTGAATGACTAATAACTGGGTAACAAATCTCTTGGCAGGTCATGTGGATTGCAAAGTCTACTTCAACAAAACTGAAAGAAGATCTATTTGAGCTGTCAGCCTATAGAACAAAAATATTTTTGAAGCTAGAGCACTATGTGATTTAACACGTAATTCAGAAAGAGTTAAGAGAATAAGTCACTATTTTTAAAAAAAACACTTCTATTTCCGTCTACTTAGTTATGAGATCAATGGCTTAACTTATATCTTTTTTTTTTTTTTTTTTTTTGCCACACCGTGCGGCTTATGCAATCTCAGTTCCCTGACCAGGGACTGAACCTGGGCCATAGCTGTGAAAGCCCAGAATCCTAACCATTAGGCCACCAGGAAACTCCCAACTTATATCCATTAAAAAAAAAAAACTGAAACATACCTTTTTTCTAGACATTAATAATATTCACCAGAGGTTAACGACTTAATTGGGAGGGAGAACCAGTATATCTCATAAGACCTGCATTTCCAATAATTTTTACAACTTAATAATTATTTTTGAGTGTGTACAATATTTATGTAATCAATTGTGTTCTTAATTGTAATGATATCTCAATACAAAAGAAATTTACATGCATATTTTTATTGCAGAGACGTCTGACCAATTTTTTTCAATGGCTTTCAAGCACAAAATATTACTTTAGGCCAGTGGTTCTCAAAGTGTGGCCCCTGAACCAACAATATCAGCATCACCTGGTAACTTTCTAGAAATGCAAATTCTAGGATCCCACAGACCTAGTGAATCAGAAACTCTGGGGGTGCAGCCCAGCAATCTTTGTTTTAACAAATCCTATAGGTAAAATTCTGATGCACACTCAGGTCTGTGTGCTAAAAAACACTTTTTAGAATAAAATTCTGAGGGAGATGTTAAAAAAAAAAAACACCTAACACAAGGAGGAGAAAAATGTAAAATTCCTGAAGAATTTATTCATGTTCGTTTGTTTGTTTTTGCGGTACACGGGCCTCTCATTGCTGTGGCCTCTCCCATTGTGGAGCACAGGCTCTGGACGCACAGGCTCAGAGGCCATGGCTCACAAGCCCAGCCACTCCGCGGCATGTGGGATCTTCCCAGACCGGGGCACAAACCCGTGTTGCCTGCATCGGCAGGCGGACTCTCAACCACTGCGCCACCAGGGAAGCCCTATTCTTGTATTTTTTATTAAATGGATGGTGTTGGATATTAAATCACTATGATTGATTCCATTGGATATGTTTTAAAGCATGAAGTTTTAATTTAAATTGTCAGTATTAACAATACGATAGAATTTACATCCTTTGAAATTTTTACTTTTAAAATTTAAAAATTTTTAAGGTGTGAGGGATGTTTATAATCATTTTACGAGTATATAAACTTAAAAGTTGAAGGGGGCCTCCCTGGTGGCGCAGTGGTTGAGAGTCCGCCTGCCGATGCAGGGGATACGGGTTCGTGCCCCAGTCTGGGAGGATCCCATATGCCGCGGGGCGGCTGGGCCCGTGAGCCATGGCCGCTGGGCCTGCGCGTCCGGAGCCTGTGCTCCGCAACGGGAGAGGCCACAACAGTGAGAGGCCCGCATACCGCAAAAAGAAAAAAAAAAAAAAAAAAAAAAAGTTGAAGGATCACTGGTCGATAGTGGTTCTCAAACTGTGGCCCTTGGACTGGCCATACTGCAATCGCCTACAAGTTTATTAGAAATGCAAATTCTCAGGCTCCAGCCCAACATACCGTGTTCCAACAAGTTCTCCAGGTGATTTTCATCCACTTTAAAGTTTGAGAGCTGCTGGTCTATACTAGAGCAGTGGTTCCCAAAATTTGGTGTGCATCTGAATTACCTGGTGAGCTTCTTAAAACACTGACTGCTAGACCCTAATCCCAGAGTGTCTGGCTCAATAAGTCTGGGGTAGGATCCAAAATTTTGCATTTCTAACAAGTTTCCCAGGAGATAATAACGTTGATGCTGCTATTCCACAATCACACTTTGAAAATCACTCACTGGTCTAGAGGGCTGTGGAAATCATATCTATACTTTCCTATGTCAATACCCAAAATGTAAACCCTTTCCCTCATCCTTCAGAGTAGATCTCCCTCGTGATATGTTCTCATACGTTTGCCTTATACACTTTGCTTTTTTTTAAACAACTCACTATTACTTAATCTGTTTTCCTCAGTAGAGTTCAACTTCTATGAGTAAAAGAGCCACATGAATCTTGCCTCTTCTGTATACCCAGCACCTAGGCACAATGCCCACCTCATAGTAGGTATTAAACATATTAACTGATAATTAACATTTGTTGAATAAATTACATGAAATGTCAGTTTTACTATAACACGGCTAAGGCTATTATTAGAATACCAACAGTCCTGATTTGCCCGGGGCTATCTCCCAAGTGCTAAGGGGACTGAAAGTCCTGTGTCCCAGGACTATCTAGCCTACCATCTTAAATATCATCAAGGGCAAAAGACAAAGGAATATCTGAATAATGCATTATTCAACTTGTTTTTCAATTTCATTATTAACCCTAGCCTCTAAATAGGTTTCTATTATACTATGCAAGTAGAAATAAAATCAAGATTTATTCAATGATAAAATTAACATTGTACTACCAAGAAACTTGACATTTTAAGGCAGTTTTAGTATGGGGGTTAGGGGAAGACTTATAAACTTACCCTCTTTAGCCAAATACAACTCTTTAAATTTTGCTCTCTTTTGATTAAATTCTTGCTCAAGCTGCTGCTTTGCACGTAAAAATTCTGCATTAATTTTTTCCAATTCTGCTACCCGTTGCTGAAGAGAAACTGGAAAGAAAAATACTAGTTAACAAGTAATAACTTTTATCCATAAATTAAGTTACAAGAATAAATTAGTATTGCGGCTACACATTTCTATAATGAAACAAGTGGTCAACCTTCTTCCAAAGATCTAATATATTCTAGGAAATTCTAATTTTTCAAAAATGACACTTCTCCTAGACTTAATACACACATTGTGAATGAGTCATGTAAAGTGAAACAGCACATATATGGAGAATCACATAAGGCAAATTTCCCAAAAGAAAGCTTCTAAGTTCCTTTGTATAACTGACAGAATGTCAATCCACTTACAGAATTGTTGAATATTGGATTATTTGGGCTATTTACCCCACAAATGAACCCACTACCAATCTTGCTAGCTTCTGTCTCTCTCAAGTGTTATGAGCAAAATCTAAAGGGCACCCTGATTAGGACAGCCATACCAGCCTGAACTACTCTCCCAATTTCAAGATGATTCATTACCATTATACTGAAATCATAATCAAGAAACCTTTCATATAGAAAGGATACAGAATCATACATTCTGTATGAATTCTCAAAGACTGGGAGATTATCTGGTTTTTAGATTAATTTGATTGTGGTATGGCAGGGATTGGGACACGTTTTTACTTTAGGGGCTCTATAATTTGGCCACAGCTAATTATATAAACACCTATTCTGACCAAACCCAGAGGGTCTTTTGGTTCAAGCAAGGAGAGGGAAATTCAGGAGTCCAAACCCCTGACCTCCTCCTTTTCCCCAACAGCAACCTAGCCACAAAGCTATGACCCTAATCGCTCCAGGGGATACTTATCAGTACTAACACCTCTGCCTGATTACCTAGGTCAGCAGAGGTCTCAGTTCCCTACAACAAGCCACCCCCAGATAATGATGATTTACTAAAATTTTAACCATGATCTGAGATTATCTCTGAAGGTCTTCCCCCCACAACCTATTACTCAATTTAATTGAGATTATAATTTTATAACACACAGAAAAAAACACTGGAAAAATGCACTAATGATTTGTCTATGAGAAATAGAATTAGGGCTCATTAATTTCTTCCATGTGCTTTTCAAAGTTCTCTACAACTCCTTTGATAATAAACAATTAACTAAAACCACTATTTGCTCATTCCCATGACATCTTCAGACTAGCTTCACTACAGATCTAACAGCATCGATGCAATCCATGGCAAAAGAAGGAAATGACAGCTGCTTTGAGTTCCATGTCATTAAAGGTAAGGAGTCATGCTGAGGAGCAAACATCTAGGATCTTTAGGTCAAAGTAAAGAATGACATCTGGTCATCTGAACCTGTGCTAACCTTCGGAGAAAGACAAGGATGGAGAATCCACTGGAAGGAGGAAACGTGCAGTTATTTCATATTTACCATTTGAAATCATAAAGGAAATGGGTTCTCTGTGCTATTTACTTGTCTTGGTATTTTTATTGTCCAATTCCAATTGTTAAATAAATTAGGCAAATTTTCCACTTAACATTTTAAAGTTACTGGTACCTACTGATTAATACATGGGGTAAGGAAGGGCACTGGAAAATAAAGAAAGAAGAAAAAGCAGGATCCCTCTGTTCTTACTTTTCCCTAACAACTACACTCCCACCCACTACTACCTTCTACTAAAACACACTCACATACACACACACACACACAAAATGTCCATACCTTTCAACATTATATTTATATTTAGGAGCGAAGGCTAATGAATCAATGAAAACTAAAATGCAGGGCTTCCCTGGTGGCGCAGTGGTTGAGAGTCTGCCTGCTGATGCTGGGGACACAGGTTCGTGCCCCGGTCCGGGAAGATCCCACATGCCGCGGAGCGGCTGGGCCCGTGAGCCATGGCTGCTGAGCCTGCGCTCCGCAACGGGAGAGGCCACAACAGTGAGAGACCCGCGTACCGCAAAAAAAAAAAAAAAAAAAAAAAAACTAAAATGCAGCCTTTAAAATTACAGCCAAGAAAGATTAAGTGCGTTTCCACTACTCCCAACGCCGTCCTGGCTCTGACCCACAGTTCAGGCGCCATCCACACCCACAGGTCTGGCTGCCTCTCTCACGATTCAGAACAAATTTCAATTCCAGGAGTCATGATCCCATTGAGGATACACCAAGTAACTCCCTTATTTGTTTTCTTAATAAAAAAATTTAAAATCCCCCCCCAGATTTTTTTTAAATCCACCTCAAGTACTTCTAACATACTGCAATTCTACAACACAAAGGCCAAAACAACTGCTTTTTACAAGAATGCCTCTACTGCTATATGTAGAAAAATCAATTCACCTTGCGTAAGACAGTAAGGAAGTTTACAAACAGGCATATCCTACATCATAATGCATGAGCAACCAACCACAAATCAAACTTAAAACAGATCTCATCACACAAAATACTTGATTATTTTTCTAACATGGTGACAAGCAGTTCACAATAACTAGCTAATAGTTCATGTAAAAACCACTTAGCCTGGCATATAGAAAAATAAGGATGTTAGCTGTAAACTAGTGAGATTTACTGATATTAAATGAATAAGGAGAGACTTCCGTGGTGGTCCAGAGGTTAAGACTCCACACTCCCAATGCAGGGGGCCGGGATTCGATCCCTGGTCAGGGAACTAGATCCCACGTGCCACAGCTAAAGATACCGTGTGCCACAACTAAGACCTGGCGCAGCCAAATAAATAAATAAATAATTTTTTTAAAATGAAGGGAAAACAGCAGAGTGATCAACTGGCTTTGACAAAAGACCAGAAGTCACTTCCAGCCTCATGATTCTGACTCAGTTCCATGCTTAGACTTCCAGCCCATATCCTTCCCTACTACCATGTATCAACACGGACAAATTGTTAACACCAACTTCAACAATATTAAGCCTGCTGTAACTCACAGCTAAGAGCTATTAGTATATCAGCCTTTGTTAAACATTCCACACATTCTGTATATTGCTACCTTCATTTGAGTAATAAAAAAGGGGGGGACACTATGTTATGCAATGACTTCTTTTAATGCTTGACATCCAAAGGGAAAAATTGTTACATCATTTATTCAAAATGTCTGCATTAGTGGTATAGGGGTGAGCATAGGTGCCTTCCAAAATGTCTGAATTAAGCAACAATACAGAAAGAAAATAATAATATGGCAAATAAATGAAGGAAATATTCAATAATTCTTAGGTCTATCGCCTTCCCTAATTTTGATATGAATGGGAGAATACGTAATAACTTAAAAATATCTTTAAGCCTCAAGCTGTGTCCTACTATTACATTCTTCTAAGAGTGTACTAAATTTGATGAGACATTATCAATGGGAAAAGAAAAAAATACAGTCTAGATCAAATATTACTACAATCAGAATCTTTTTGTTTAAAAATGTTCAAGATCCAAGAAAACACCTATTTCAAGGAAAAAAGAAAAAAAGCATAACTCCAGTGGAACAAAGGAATCTGAACAGTTCCTGAAACTCAGAAGTCTTAATCTGTGTATCACTGGCTTTTAAAATGAAACTGTTAAGTATGGTAGGTACGTACACCCATCCAATGGAATAATATCAAGTCGGAAAAATTACATTAAAAAATTAAGACACAAAATTAGATATAACATAATATGATCTTTGGAAAATATATGTATTAGAAAAAAGACTGGCAAGAATATGCCAAATTATATTCAGAGTGGTTGCCTTTCTGAATCAAAGCATAATCAAAAGGATAAATTAGGGACTTCCATGGTGGTGCAGTGGTTAAGAATCTGCCTGCCAATGCAGGGGACACGGGTTCCATCCCTGCTCCAGGAAGATCCCACATGCCACAGAGCAACTTAAGCCCATGCGCCACAACTCTAGAGCCCGTGAGCCACAACTACTGAAGCCCACGTGCCTAGAGCCTGTGCCTCTCAATGAGAAAAGCCACCGCAATGAGAAGCCCGTGCACTGCAACAAAGAGTAGCCCCCGTTCGCCGCAATTAGAGAAAAAGCCCACAAGCAGCAACAAAGACTCAACGCAGCCAAAAATAAATATTTTTTTAAAAGGGATAAATTACATTGATTGGGTTTAAATTAAAAGATAATAAGGTGCTTCATCATTTTTTTTAGTTTTACTGATAATTTTATCTTATTGCTCCATCTCAATCTCTCTGCTCATAAAAAGTGCACATAACTTACTTCAGTGGTCTTAAAATATTTTAACACACTAAATAGTCTTTTTTTTTTTTTTTTTTTTTTTTTTTTTTTTTTGCGGTACGCGGGCCTCTCACTGTTGTGGTCTCTCCCGTTGTGGAGCACAGGCTCCAGACGTGCAGGCTCAGCGGCCATGGCTCAGGGGCCCAGCTGCTCCGCGGCATGTGGGATCCTCCCGGACCGGGGCACGAACCCGTGTCCCCTGCATCGGCAGGCGGACTCTCAACCACTGCGCCACCAGGGAAGCCCTAAATAGTCATTTTTTAAAACTACACTTATATTTTCCCAGGGCAATTTGCTAAAACAGATAAATTTTCTAAAAAATAATCTCTTCTGTTTCAGAAGTGGCCTTCCAGCTAGGAAACTACTTTCTCCTGTACTCTGAAAACTAATCATGTCCAGCCTCTTTGAGGAATTACTAAAAATGATTATAATTTGCAGTAAATCTACCCACTGAACTGTGCTTTGTTTAGAGAATATTAAGTAAATCCACAATTATTTAGCATGCCTCAAGAAGGAAGGGGAAAAGAGAAAGTAAAGTAAAGCAGTCCACAAGCTGGTTACTGGGTTAACATTACCAATCACTTTACAATATTAGAGGAAACAGATATGGCACTTGGGAATCACTCTTTCCATAATACTAATGATAATCATAAATTCTTTAGTGTAATACAAAGTTGTCATTTCACTTCATATAATCCTCCAAACTCTGACTTTAGCAACTTTAAGAAACTGCATCCTTTTACCTTGTCCATTTACTCAGATGAACCATTCTGAAACAAAAAAACAACTGGTGATGAAGTTTACACAGAACGTCTTCTTAGCCTTCCTTATGTGAACCAAAGTGAAAATCCTTATTTTCTTTATTCTTTTTTGCAACTCTCTTAAATAATTATGTGTCATAATATTTCAGATAAAAGATAATAATACTTTTTAAATGATGGGTTTCAAATAAGAAAGTCAATTATTTCTCACGTAAAGATTAGGTGTTGGGGGCTTCCCTGGTGGCGCAGTGGTTGAGAGTCCGCCTGCCGATGCAGGGGACACGGGTTCGTGCCCCGGTCTGGGAAGATCCCACGTGCCGCGGAGCGGCTGGGCCCGTAAGCCATGGCTACTGAGCCTGCGCGTCCGGAGCCTGTGCTTCGCAACGGGAGAGGCCACAACAATGAGAGGCCCACATACCGCAAAAAAAAAAAAAAAAAAAAAAAGATTAGGTGTTGGGCTTCCCTGGTGGCACAGTGGTTGAGGGTCCGCCTGCCGATGCAGGGGACACTGGTTCGTGCCCTGGTCCGGGAGGATCCCACATGCCGCTGAGCGGCTGGGCTCGTGAGCCATGGCCGCTGAGCCTGCGCGTCCAGAGCCTGTGCTCCGCAACGGGAGAGGCCACAACAGTGAGAGGCCCGCGTACTGCAAAAAAAAAAAAAAGATTAGGTGTTTATGTAAACGATTTGAAAATGTTGTTATAAATCCAGGAAAAATATTAAATGAAAGAACAAACTGGCACCAAATTTTAATTCAGGTGGAAAATGAGATAATGAAAAACTAATTAAGAAGAGTCTTCAAAAGGGCAAAAGCAGAATTAAGGATGGAAAAGACTGATTTGGGGGAGGGGTAGCAGGGGTGGCAAGGATAAAGGTGGGAAGAATCAAAAGACACAAGAATATTTTCTAACTTTCAGCCTCCCTAGAGATGTTAATGTTCAAAATTAACTAATAACCTCTAGGCATTTGCAATGTGGAATTTTCTGGGTCTAATTTTTAGTTTACATTATTGAGTGGGAATAATTAGGATCATAGTGTTGCAAGGATTTTAGAGATTATTCTAGTCCAGTGTATCTCAAACTAAATGTCAATCCATTAGTGAGTTGTTACATCAATTTAGTGATTAGCAATCTGCCTTTTATTTATTTATTTTTAATTTATTTATTTTATTTATTTTATTTATTTTTTTGGCTGCATTGGGTCTTCGCTGCTGCGCGCAGGCTTTCTCTAGTTGCGGCGAGCGGGGGCTACTCTTCGTTGCAGTGCGCAGGCTTCTCATTACTGTGGCTTCTCGTTGCGAAGCATGGGCTCTAGGGGCCCGGGCTTCAGTAGTTGTGGCATGCGGGCTCAGTAGTTGTGGCACACAGGCTTCGCTGCTCCGCAGCATGTGGGATCTTCCTGGGCCAGGGCTCGAACCCGTGTCCCCTGCATTGGCAGGCGGCTTCTTAACCACTGTGCCACCAGGGAAGCCCCAGCAGTCTGCCTTTTAAAGTTAATAAAATATAATAGGAAATATCAGCAACACATTTAATATGGGTATGTGTTATTTCATAACTGGGTTGCAATGGAAAAAGTGTTTCTTACTGTGGAGAGAGGTTAAAATAGTTTGAAAACCACCAAGTCCTAACTCATGTAGGAATCCATTTCTATAACAACACAGATTTGTGATCACATGGCTTACACATGAACATAAATCTAATACCTCAGTTCACTGCCTCATGGAGTAGCCAATTCCACCATTAAGAGATTTTATTTATTTTTTTTTTTTTTTCGGTATGTGGGCCTCTCACTGTTGTGGCCTCTCCTGTTGCGGAGCACAGGCTCCGGATGCGCAGGCTCAACGGCCATGGCTCACGGGCCCAGCCGCTCCGCGGCATGTGGGATCTTCCCAGACCGGGGCATGAACCCGTGTCCCCTGCATCGGCAGGCGGACTCTCAACCACTGCGCCACCAGGGAAGCCCCATTAAGAGATTTTAGATTATCCTTCCCCCTTCACTTGGACAACTGGTCATCTGTTAGAAATATCTGTTTTTAGTAACGGGACCCTAAATCATCTTCCTGAGAGATCTTAGTTCTGGCCTACAGAATTAGCAAGGAAAATTTCTAATATCTAACATCTATACTTGCCCTCTCCTTTCTTCTCCAGATGAAACATCTTCTAACCCTTTAATAACGTCTAAATTCTTCATTATCTCAGTTGCTCTCTCTGCACACTACAGTTAGTCAAAATTCTACATAAAATAGGACACACTGATCCTAACACAATACCAGCTTAGTAGAAACATTATATCTGGGGGCTATACTCTTAATAATGTACTGTAAATTTACCCTAGCTTTTTCTGGCCATGACCTCACATTGCCATTGTTAGCCCATAAGATTAATGTTAATCTAACACTGTCCTTAAATCCTTTTCACTTAAACTTAAGCCAAGGCTTCCTCCAACCTATACTAGTGTGGTTCAGCCATACTGCAGTTTTGTTTGAAAACAGTTTTAAGTTAAAGCTAGAGACAGAGCCCTTTGGTGCATCACCCGAGATCACAGGAGAGGTTGATATTGATGTATTAGATTGCTCTATTAGTTATAAATTCATTCCAACCATCCTCAGTATCAAATCACATTTCATCTTATCCATGATTTCATACCAGTATAGTCAAATGCCTTATTAAAATTCAAAAATAAGCCATCTACAATTTCAGAGTCAGAGAGGCTTGTGCTTCAACCCAAACCCAAGCACTTTCATTATATGAACTGGGGAAAACAGTTTAACCTTTCCAAGATTTCATTAAAATAAAGATGATAACCATTTTGCAGAGTATCACATGCAATAAGGATTAAATATACCATCATATAAAAGCAACTCACATATAACAGGCACTCAAATGATAGTTACTATTAACTTCAGAATTTAAACAATTTCAGGTTGATAACTGTCCTTAAAAAAATGGAGGGCTTCCCTGGTGGCGCAGTGGTTGAGAGTCCGCCTGCCGATGCAGGGGACGCGGGTTCGTGCCCCAGTCCAGGAGGATCCCACATGCTGCGGAGCGGCTAGGCCCATGAGCCATGGCCGCTGAGCCTGCGCGTCCGGAGCCTGTGCTCCGCAACGGGAAAGGCCACAACAGTGAGAGGCCCGCGTACGGCAACAACAACAACACAAAAAAACGGAGATGTACATTAGGTTCAACTTGTTCTAGAGATTCTTCCTAGTGATAACTACAAAATCATTTTATTTTCTAAAGTGTTCATAAATCACTTACTTAATCAATTCCTTTTTAAGTGTTCCAGAAATTGTATTTAAGCAAAATTATCAATTAAGACAAGCAGATAAACAAAGTTTTGAAAAAAGTCAAAAACAGAGAAAAGAAGCAACTGTGAACAAAAGAATGGGGATTTCAGGGAATGTTCAGTAGATAAACAATGCAGTATAAACTATATTCCAGGCTCTATTCCTATATCTTTAAAGGCTATAAAGCTATATTCCACCATATACTCCCATATGGAATATATATTGACAATGTGAACCATGCAAAGTCTGAAACAAATAAAGATAACTTGAAAAATAAACTATACACACTACTATATATTAAATAACCAACAAAGACCTACTGTATAGCACAGTGAACTATACTCATATTTTGTAATAACCTATAAAGGAAAAGAATCTGAAAAAGAATATATGCACACACACCCACATAACTGAATCACTGTGCTGTATACCTGAAACTAACACGACATTGTAAATCAACAGTACTTCATTTTTTTTTTTTTTTTTTGCGGTACGTGGGCCTCCCACCGCTGCGGCCCCTCCCACCACGGAGCTCAGGCTCCGGAAGCGCAGGCCCAGCGGCCATGGCTCACGGGCCCAGACGCTCCGCGGCATGTGGGATCTTCCCAGACCAGGGCACGAACCCGTGTCGCCTGCATCGGCAGGCGGACTCCCAACCACTGCGCCACCAGGGAAGCCCAGTACTTCAATTTTTTAAAAAAAAGCTAACTATATGGTTGAAATAAACTATGGACATTTTTGAATACTGGTCAAGATATAAAATACAGTTCAACCACCATTACATTCATTTTACCAGATAATTTTAAAATCACCTTAATTTTTTATTACATTTAGCTCAATTACCATAACTGTCAAAAGCCTGTGTTCAACAGCTGATAAAAATATGCATGGATAAAAATGGATAGTTACCTATTCAATTTGTACAAACTGGTATTATTCTACTTCTCAAGTATTTCAAATACCAAATGCCAAGCCAGATGAAAAAGCATGATTGTGTCATTTGCAGAGACATGGATGGACCTAGAGACTGTCATACACAGTGAAGTCAGTCAGAAAGAAAAAAACAAATATCGTATATTAACACATATGTGTGGTATCTAGAAAAATGGTATAGATGATCTTATTTGCAAAGCAGAAATAGACACACAGAGGTAGAGAATAAACATGCATACAAAGGGCAAGGGCGGGGGGTGTGGGATGAATTGGGAGACTGGGATTGACATATATACACTATTGATACTATGTATAAAATAGATAACTAATGAGAACCTACTGTATAGCACAGGGAGTTCTACTCAATGCTCTGTGGTGACCTAAATGGGAAGGAAATCCAAAAAAGAGGGGGCATATGTATACGTATAGCCGATTCACTTTGCTGTACAGCAGACACTAATACAACATTGTAAAGCAACTATACTCTAATAAAAATTTTTTTTAAAACTGGAAAAAAAAAGAAAAAGTATGACTCTCACTGGACTGATAAGCAGATATCAGTCTGCTTATATTATTATCAGATAATATTGGATATCTAAATATTTTAGAGCCCCACTTACAAGACAAAGAAAGCTATTCAGAACTTAAATATCTTAAGTTTAAAACTTAAAGAAGGCCTACTTAAGGAAACAGCCAAAAGAATTCAGTTTTCTGAATATCTGAATGCCTATTAACTCTACTGACATTCACAAGTAGCACTACATCATGCCACTTCAGGACCTGGCTTGGAACTCTGAGAATTCACTATCAGTGAAGTTGCATTTAAACCTTACTTTGTGCTTGAATTAACCAAGTGTCAGTAAGGTTGCTGGTGAGAATGCAAAATAGTACAACCACTTTGGAAAACCGTTTGGCTGTTCCTTACAAACACACACCTACCATGAGATACAGAAATCCTACAAATGAAAACATATTTCCACACAAAGATTTGTACACAAATGCTCGCAGCAGCTTTACTTATAATAGCCAAAAATTGGAAATAACCCAAATGCCCAGTATAAATGGACAATAGTGTATCCATACAATGGAATATTAGACAGCAGCAAAAAGGAACGCATTACTAATCACACAACATGGCTAAATCTCAATAACATCATGCTCAGTGAAAGAAGTCAGATACAAAAAGTATGATTCCATTTATATGAAATTCTAGAAAAGGCAAAACTATAATGACAGAAAGCAGATCAGCATTTGCCCAGAAGTGGGGGGAGGAATTTAACCACAAAGTGTCATGAAAGAACTTTTTGGGGTAAAACGTTCTATAAAACAATTATGGTGATGGTTACAAACTATATAGATTTGTGAAAACTCATGAATCTATATACTTAAAACTAGTAAATTTTAGCATAAATTATTTTTTAATCAGCTTTATTGTGGTATGTGTTTACAACTACAAGAATAAATTAGTGCTTGGTAACAGCCTAAGTGCTATCCTCATAGCCAGTTTTATTATCCTCATAGCACTTATCACTATCTGAAATTATTTCTCTAAATATCTGACTGTTTAAATATTGTTCCATACTCAAGCAGACCCTCAGTGAAAACTGAGACTTTATGTATTCTGCTCGTTGCTACATTTCTAACACCTAGAACTGTGGCTAGCACATGGAAGGTGTTCAATAAACATTTACTAAATAAATAAGTAAACGAAAAAGTGAGCTGGAATAGCTAAAACCCACTGATGAAGAGGAACATAAGTCAGGATTTTAAAAGATAGCAAGGATCTAAAGAAGCAAAGGAGAGAAGAATATTCAACTGTGAACAATCAAAGGCAAAGGGAGCAAGACAGTAATGCATATCTGTCTAGGAGCCAGCAAGCAAACATCTCTGACACGGGGAAAACTGCGACTTTCCTCACTTTGCACGTAAGTCCCAATGAGTTACTTCTTGGCTTTCCAATATGGTAGCCACTAGCCACATGAGGCTACTGAACACCTGAAATGTGGCTATCTGAATTAAGATATGTGTTAAGTACGAAATATATATGGAATTTTGAAGACTTTAGTACAAAAAAATTTTTATTATCTCATTAATACTTTCTATAGTGATCACATGTAGAAACTGTAACATCTGGAATATACTGGGTAAATAAAATACATTATTAATTTCCACAGAAAGTTATACACAAATGTTCAGAGAAGCATTATTCTTAATAGCTAAAAAAAGGAAACCCAAATGTCAATCAACTGATGAATGGATAAACAAAATTTGGCATCTTCAGACAATGGACTATTATATGTCCAAAAAAGCAATGAAGTACTGACAAGTTACAAGATGGATGAGCCTTGAAAACATTATGTTAAGTGAAAGAAGCCAGACACCAAAGGCTACATATTGTATGATTCCATTTATATGTAATGTCCAGAAAAGGAAAATCCATAGTAACTAAAAGATTAGTGGTTTTGAGTTAAAACCACTAATTAATGGTTTTAATTAAATTAAATGGTTTTAATTTAATTAAAATTATTTTGCTATATGAATTAAATCCCAATAAAGCTGTTAGTTTTTTAAATTTATTTCACCTGTTTCTCTATTTGGAAGTGGTTTTTTTACTTTTTTTTTTTTTTTTTTTTACTTTTTTAATGTGGCTGCTAGAAAAAACTTAAGTTACATACACCCTTTGGCTCACATTACATCTCTACTGGACAACACTGTTCTAGACAGCTTATGGTGGGGGGTGATACCCTGGATATTTTGAGCTCTCAGTTTTACCTCTATTTTTCTTACACTCTCCATTTTTCCCAATTTGCCAGCCTGCTTCAAGTATCACCATACTTCAGGGCCAACTTAGACACCAAGATCAGTTATCTTAAAACGCTAGATTCCCTTCTCCCCTGTGCTGTTACAGTTAGCACAGTGTTACTCTACTATAGTATGCAGACTGTTACTGGTCTAATAAGATAAGGAGTTTGTGTAAGAACATAAAATCAACTAAGACCCTAAGCACACTGCTCAGTTCATCGGACATTTTCTGATGAAGGAAGCAGTACACTAATTTACATTCTGGTGCAAGTTCTTTCTCCCCTTGCAGAGCACTGCTGTAGTAGACAACTGTCATATTCATGGCTGCCCATCATTTTTTAGTCTTTCTACATTTAAAGACATTCCATTTTATGAGTTTCAGCTCTCCAAAACAGAATTCAAACACAAATTCCCAGTCTCCCTTGAAACCAGAATGCAGGCATGTCACCTAAGGCTTTCCAATCAGACACACACAAATGCAACTTCAATTCAGAATTCAGCAGTGTAAAGAAACAAGGTTCCATTCTTGCTGCTGTAAGGCTTTCAGTAGCTTCCCAGTGGTTAGTCCAGTTCCTGAAGCAGAAACAGCATCAGTGAAAGCAGCAATAGCAACTGTATTAAAATGGAGCTTCATATGCTCCTGGGCACGAGAGGAAACAGTCTTCCCTGTCAGGCCAGTTCTGTGGCAGCTTTTAGCCACAGACAGCAGTGATTCTCAGTGTGCTTCTGAGACCACAGAATCACTATCACCTGGGAACATATTAAAAGTGCAAATTCTCAGACTCCATCCCAGACCATCTTGATTAAGGAATTCTGGGTGTGGGGCCCAGAAATGTGCTTTAATAAGCTCTTGAGATGCATGCTAGAGTTTGAGAACCAATGTCCTAAAATCTATTTCTCCCTGTTTTCTCAATGACTCTGTAAACTACTTCACATCTTCTCAAAAATTCCTTTTATGCTTAAACCAGACAAAATGTTTTGTTTGCAACAAAAAACACTGAGTGAAACATACCATATTGTCACACCCATCACCATTATCTTAAAAACTGCTCATAGGATGCTAGACACTGATTAAAAGAAAAACAAAATCCACAAAGGTTAACATTGGTTAGAAGACAGAATAAACTCTGGAAAATCTGCTTATAATCAACCCGGTTGACTTATTTCATGACAGTATGTGGAGGCACATACTGACTTCCTTCCGAAGAGCACCAGTAGGGAAAGGCAAGGGAAGGACGGAGAGAAACTTCAGTTTCTTGAAACTGTAACAAACACTACCCAGCAAAGGTGATCAAGGCTAGCATCAACACAGATAACACTGATAAGCCACGACGATAGTATGCATCCTTGATATGATGCAACGAAAATGGCACTTTACCTGTGTGGTCTTCTCCCCAAAACCCACAATCCCAGTCTATTCATGAGAAAAACATCAGCCAGATTCCAACCGACGGACAGTCTACAAAATACCAGATCAGTGCTTCTTAAAACTGACTAGGTCATCAAAAAGTCAGAGAAACTGTCACAGTCCAGAGGAGCCAAAGTACACATGGCGACTAAATGTAATGTGATGTCTAGATAGTATCTAGAAACAGAAAAAGTTGATTAAGAAAAAACTAAGGCTTTGCAGCCAATTAAGCCAACCATGCTCTTTTCCCCGTGGGGGCCCGGTGTGCAATAGCTGCAAACAGCAGCCTCCTCCATAGTGTATGCAGCCTGTTGCCTGTATGGGTTGCCCTAAGAGACCCTGGAAACAGCCCTTTCCAGTGAACATTCGTGACTGGCGTGCTGTCCCCAATCTAGGCTCCAGACAGGTATGCATGGTGCCTTTGAAAAACCCGAGGGCACAGTGGCCAGGGTCCACATAGGCCAAGTCATAATGTCCATCCACACCAAGCTGCAGAACAAGGAGCATGTGATTGAGGCCCTACGCAGGGCCAAGTTGAAGTTCTCTGGCTGCCAGAAGATCCACATCTCCAAGAAGTGGGGATTTACTAAGTTTAATACAGATGAATTTGAAAATATGGTGGCAGAAAAGCAGCTCATCCCAGATGGCTGTGGGGTCAAATACATCCTTAATCGTGGCCCCTGGACAAATAGCGGGCCCTGCACTCATGACAGCCTTGGCACTGTCCCCTCCTTACTCACACCCACCAATAAATTCTACTTTCCTGCCAAAGAAAAGAAAGAAAGAAAAAGCTAAGGAAATCTGAATAAAGCAGGGACTTTAGTTAGGATTAATGTGTTCATTAATTTTGACAAATGTACTATACTAATACATCATGTTTTTAACAAGGGAACCTGGATGTGCAGTATAGGAAAACTCTGTCCTATCTTTCCAACTTTTCCATAAGTCTAAAACCATTTTAAAATAAAGTTTGTTTTTTTTTAAGCTATTGGCTAAACTCTGAATGGTTTTCAAATTCAAATAAATGAATACCTTTACTAAAGCTGTTACCAGAGGTCTGGCACTGTTCACCACGCAGCAAAAAGCAACTAGCCCTCCACACACCATCCCCACCACACTGCTCCACCTCCAAAAGAGCCTTCAAGCTTAACAGAAATGAAAATCTCATGCATTTGAATGCTTAGCTGAGCAGACTTCCCTTCCCATCTGACTTACTATTATACTCTATAAGATCCAATTTTATCTCCTAACAAACTTAGCTTTGCTTAGAGTCAGAGAACAAAGGATATAGAAAAAGCAGAGTTTAGAGATTAGTGCAGTTCGTTGAAAAGCCCCTTAGGTGAGAAACAGATCCCACAGACTGGATGACTGGGTCACAGAGAAAAAATAAAATAAAACAATGACTAGAACTGAACTGGAATTTGGTTACATTTAAAGTAAAAGCAAACAAACCTAATTTTGAAAAATTCAGCATCACTGGGGAAGTCACCAGTATATAGCTTGGTCCCAAAACTAATGTTCATACTAAGTCATTGATAAAAGATTCAGTGATATCTAGTGTAGTCTGTTTAAGAAAACAGGGTAAAAGTGTAATTTATTTCAGAAAAATTGCTAAGAAAAATACATGCTATGCTCCTAGCACCTAGAATGTGGTCTCTAAATACTGTTTCCCACAAAAAGTAACCAGGGGGCCTCCCTGGTGGCTGCGGTGGTTGAGAGTCCGCCTGCCGATGCAGGGGACGCGGGTTCGTGCCCCAGTCCGGGAAGATCCCACATGCCGCGGAGCGGCTGGGCCCGTGAGCCATGGCTGTTGAGCCTGTGCGTCAGAAGCCTGTGCTCCGCAACAGGAGAGGCCACAACAGTGAGAGGCCCGCTTACCGCAAAAAAAAAAAAAAAAAAAAAAGTAACCAGGTTTCCTTGGAAAAAACTCTGATTCCTGGCCTGGGGCAGGAAGTATACAAGATAAACCTGGAACATCTTGGCACCTACTGGGGGTTTTATCAAAGGACTTCCCTTTGTAACAAAGGAGTCAACTTAAAGGATTTAACGGTCAAAGATGAGATAATCTGAGCATCAGTGTGGTAGGTTGAACCAACCCTTCCCCTCAGATGTATTAATTTCCTAATCACCAAACGTATAAATATTACCTTATATGGTAAAAGATATAATTAAGTTAAGGATCTTGAAAAGAGTAGTTTATCCTGGACTATCCAGTGGGCCATAAATGCAATCGCATCTACCCTTATAAGAAACAGGAGTTCCTCAGCAGACACAAAGAGGACTATGCAATGTGATAACAGAAGCAGAAATTGGAGTGAGGAAGGCAAGGAATGCCAGCAGCCACCAGAAGCAGGAAGAGGCAAGGAACAGATGTTCCCCTAGAACCTCTGGAAGGAGTACAGACCTGCTGACACCTGATTTCAGCCCAGTGATACTGATTCTGGACCTCTGGCCTCCTCAACTGTGAGAGAATAAACTTCTGTTGTTTTAAGCCACCCAGTTATGGTAATTTGTTGGAGCAGCCACAGTAAACTAATATAATCAGTAACTACAATGAAGTAAAACATATACATTATTTAAATCCATGTGTTCTTGATGATATACGAAGGGAAAAAAAAAACCTGACTGGTTACCTTTGAAGGGTTCTAGGCAAACAAGTCATTATTTTGAAAACTGGTAACCAAAGAGAAAAGTAGTAAGCATTTATTCTCCATTTCCTACACCTTAAGGTAGCAAAATATACAAGGAGAATTTTTCTTTACAGAGCTATTCCAGCTAATAACTTGCTATTTTACAAACCCTAATGAATGGAGAAATCTAGGCAATGATCAACAGTCCTAACATCTCAAAGAGACAACCAGACATAATGAGCCTCCTGATAGAGATACACTCTACCACTTTGAAATATTCTTTTAAAAAGCAAAACAAAACCACCACAAAAAAATATAACACATAAAACCATATTTCAAACAAAGAAAAACCTGGACCTAATCACTACTTTAGATCAAACTACCAATTTAGAGGAAACACAGAAGGCAGAAGAATATGGAGGCCAACACAACATGGATGCAATTAGGAAATTCCAGGTGTGAACAATCTACAGGGTGGATTTCTTCAACAGACAAATTGTAAGGGAAAAAAACAGACTGGACACACCAACCAATCTTAAGGATGGCTTTTATTTTGGATCCTGATTTGAACATTTTTTTTTTAAGCTGAGACAACTGAGGAAATTTCAACACTGACTAGATATTCAGAAACACTAAAGAATTACTGTTACTCTTTTTAGGTGATATAGTAGTATTGCATCTTATGTATACATACATACTAAAATGTTTCCAAATGAAATCACCTAATGTCTGAGTTTTGCTATTAAAAATCCAGGAGCGGGGACCTCCCTGGTGGTGCAGTGGTTAAGAATCTGCCTGCCAATGGAGGGGACCCTTGTTAAATCCCTGGTCCGGGAAGATCCCACATGCCACAGAGCAACTAAGCCTGTGAGCCACAACTACTGGAGCCCGCAAGCCACAACTACTGAAGCCCGCACGCCTAGAGCCTGTGCTCCGCAACAAGAGAAGCCACCGCAATGAAAAGCCCGTGCACCACAACGAAGAGTAGCCCCTGCTCGCCCAACTAGAGAAAGCCCACGTGCAGCAACAAAGACCCAATGCAGCCATAAGTAAATAAATTAATTAAAAATAATAATAATAATAATTCAGGAGGGGAGGTGAGGAGAGGGCTATAGGTGAAACAAGACTCGCCATGCATTGATAATCATGATACGTAGAAAGAGGGTGGTGGGTCTACATACTAATCTCTTTACTTTTCAAGTGTTTAAAAAATTCCATATAAAAGACTAAGTTTGGGGCTTCCCTGGTGGCACAGTGGTTGAGAGTCCGCCTGCCGATGCAGGGGACACAGGCTCGTGCCCCGGTCCGGGAAGATCCCACATGCCACGGAGCGGCTGGGCCCGTGGGCCATGGCCGCTGAGCCTGCGCATCCTAAGTTTGTTCTTTTTTTTTTTTTTTTTTTAAGTCTTACCACTTCTGTATTTGAGGGCTTAAGTCTAAATCAGCTGAAAAATAATGTACCCGTAAAACCATCCCTCCACCGTTCCATATAAAGGAGCATTATACATATTCACACATACAATTCACAGTGGAGAACTATTAATTAAAAATTTAATTATTTCTGGTTACCAATGCCTTTAATATAAAATGAAAATTTGCTCAGAATATTCTGAAGATTTTTTTTTTTTTTTTTTTTGCGGTACGCGGGCCTCTCACTGTTGTGGCCTCTCCCATTGCGGAGCACAGGCTCCAGACGCGAGGCTCAGCGGCATGTGGGATCTTCCCAGACCGGGGCACGAACCCGTGTCCCCTGCATCGGCAGGCAGACTCTCAACCACTGCGCCACCAGGGAAGCCCTGAAGATTTTTTTTTATCATTTACATAGGAACAAGTCAAGCCTAACACAACATATGATACCTCTTGGAACCATGTTTGATTATACTGTAAAATAAATCAAATTCCCTATGTACATACTGTCTGTCCTTCATTGTAACATGGAAAACCTAAAATGTACATGTAATTTCTTATCCCCCTACACTTGTGTTATAAAAAGGCTACAATATAACTACACAGCTGATATTAGAAGTTATTTATCAGAAGAGTTCTTCATAAATAAATAATAAAAAGACAAGCATTGTATTTTATTTATAAGGAAAGTTGAATGCATTATTTATTAGCTTTTCAAAAATATCAAAGTCATACATAGAGAGGCATCAGAATTTTGATAAATAGTTATCCTAAGTGTGGATAAAGAAGATTAATTATATGTCCCTGAAGGGGAAATGAGAAACCAGTAGGTAAAAAATTTTCCAGGAGAGAGCGCTGATGTTAATGACATGGGGAGGCGGGTGAGGGGTGTCTCTCAAAGCTAGAAAACAGAATTAAATAACAGGAGCTAACAGTTAAGTATCCCCTATTCATCAGGTATTATATGGGAAGCCATACAGCATAATAGTTGAAAGCACAGGCTCTGGAATTAATGTTTGAAACCCAGCTCTGCCACTTATAAACTGGTTCCTTCTCTCTACCTGTAAAAATGGGGACTAGAATAGTACTTACCTTCTAGGGTTGTAGCAAGGATTAAATAATTTACATATAGCTCTTAGGCAAGTTATTTTATACACTGGCTCATTAAATTTTCAAAACAAACCATAAAGTAGGCATACCATCCCCAGTTATAGGTGAGAAAACATTCTGAGAAATTACGTAAAATGCCTAATGTTGCACCACTAGGAAGTGGCAGAGCTGGGTTCAAACACTGACCTGCCATGGCCTAGAAAGATTTCCCTGTGACTGTAAGTATTTAATAGTGATTAAATAGGACTTATAAACAAGTGTAATACCACCTTCTAGGGGTGGCTCTTTTATTTAGTCACACATTAATTCACATGTTGAAATATATATACTTAATTATAAGTTATTTTCCTTTACACTAAAGGCATTATACTGTTAGGGGTTTTTTTTTTTAAGTCATTTGTATAACTTTATCAGAATGGTAACAGTGCATTCTAAAGCATTTTGTTATAAACCAGTGGTTCTCAACTGGAGGTGGTTTTGCTCCCCAGAGGATATTTGGCAATGTCTGGAGACATTTTTGGTTGTCACAACTGGGGGTGGGGTCGGGCGGGGGGGTGGGTAGGTAAGTGTACTGGCATCTAGTGGGTAGGGGCCAAAGATGCTGCTTAT
The DNA here is from genome assembly GCF_025265405.1 of Mesoplodon densirostris. Lineage (NCBI taxonomy): Eukaryota > Metazoa > Chordata > Mammalia > Artiodactyla > Ziphiidae > Mesoplodon > Mesoplodon densirostris. The sequence goes on along the minus strand of NC_082678.1, from coordinate 44,897,184 downwards.
TTAACATCCTACAACATACAGGACAGTCATACACAACAAAGAATAATCCAGCGCAAAATGTCAATAGTGACAAAGGTAAGAAATCTGTTATAAACTGATAGGGAGGGTTGAGAACTTCAGATACAAAGTGACACACTAGAAGACAGGTAAAAAGTCCCTTCCAAAAGGAAACCATAAACAAAACGAAAAGACAATCTATGGAATGGGAGTAAATATTTGCAAACAATACAACTGACAAGGGCTTAATTTCCAAAATATACAAACAGCTCATACAACTCAACAACAAAAAACGAACAACCCAATTGAAAAATGGGCAGAAGAACTAAATAGATATTTCTCCAAAGAAGACATACAGATGGCCAAAAGGCACATGAAAAGATGCTCAACATCACTAATTATTAGAGAAACATAAATCAAATCTACAATGAGGTATCACCTCACACTGGTCAAAATAGGCATCATTAAAAAGTCTACAAATAACAAATGCTGGAGAGGGTGTGGAAAAAAGGGAACCCTCCTACACCGTTGGTGGGAATTTAAGTTGGTACAGCCACTATGGAAAACAGTATGGAGGTTCCTCAAAAAACTAAAAACGTCAGGGGCTTCCCTGGTGGCGCAGTGGTTAAGAATCCGCCTGCCAACGCAGGGGTCATGGGTTCGAGCCCTTGTCCGGGAAGATCCCACATGCTGTGGAGCAACTAAGCCCACGAGCCACAACTACTGAGCCCACATGCCACAACTACCAAAGCCTGTGAGCCTAGAGCCTGTGCTCCACAACAAGCCACTGCAATGAGAAGCCCACTCACCGCCACTAAAGAAAGCCCATGTGCAGCAACAAAGACCCAAAAATAAAATAGATAATTAATTTAAAAAGAAAAAACCTAAAAACAAAGCTTCCATATGATCTAGCAATCCCACTCCTGAGCATATATCCAGACAAAACTAAAATTCAAAAAAATACATACACCCCTATGTTCATAGCAGCACTTTTCACAATAGCCAAGGCATGGAAACAACCTAAGTGTCTATCAACAGATGAATGGATCATGATGTGGTACATATACAATGGAATACTACTCAGCCATAAAAAATAAATGAAATAATGCCAGTTGCAGCAACATGGATGCAACTATAGATTATCATGCTAAGTGAAGTAAGTCAGAAAGAGAAAGACAAATACCATATGATATCACTTATACATGGAATCTAAAACATGACACAAATGAACTTACCTATGAAACAGAAACAAACTCACAGACATAGAGAACAGACTTGTGGTTGCCAAGTGGGAAGCAGGGTGAGAGATGCATGGATTGGGAGTTTGGGGTTAGCAGATGCAAACTATTATATGTAGAACTGATAAACAACAAGGTCCCACTGCAGAGTACAAGGAACTATATTCAATATCCTGTAATAAACCATAATGGGGGGACTTTCCCTGGTGGCACAATGGTTAAGACTCTGTGCTCCCAATGCAGAGGCCCGGGTTTGACCCCTGGTCAGGGAACTAGATCCCACATGCATGCCAGAACTAAGAGTTCACGTGCCACAGCTAAGGAGCCCGTGAGCCACAACTAAGGAGCCCACATGTAGCAACTAAGGAGCTGGCGAGCCACAAGTAAAGAGCCCGCCTACCACAACTAAGACCCAGTGCAACCAAAAATAAATATTTTTTTAAAAACATAATGGGAAAGAATATGAAAAAGAATATATATATATGAATCACTGTGCTGTACAGCAGAAATTGACACAACACTGTAAATCAACTATACTTCAATTAAAAAAAAAAGTCCCTTCTAATCCTAAAATTCTGTCACCTTACCATACCTGATTAAAACAAATCCAGGGTATATTTCAAGACAGATAACTATGTAGTAATCAACAGCAAAAGTCTTAAAATTCTGTATACTTTTCAACCAAGCAATTTCACTGCCAAAAATATATCCTAAACAAGTAATAACAATGAGTATGCATGAAGATTTAATTGCAGGACCTCCTTGGTGGCGCTGTGGTTAAGAATCCGCCTGCCAATGCAGGGGACACAGGATTGATCCCTGGTCCGGGAAGATCCCACATGCCGCAGAGCAACTAAGCCTGCATGCCACAACTACTGAGCCCACGTGCTGCAACTACTGAACCTCACGCCCCCAGAGCCCATGTTCCGCAACAAGAGAAAGCACTGCAAATGAGAAACCTGTGCACCTCAATGAAAGAGTAGCCCCTGCTCACCACAACTAGAGAAAGCCCACGTGCAGCAGTGAAGACCCAACGCAGCCAAATAAATAAATATTTTTTAAAAAGAAAGAAAAAAATTGAAGGAACTTGGATCTTGGACATCCTTGAACAACTGAACCAACCTTGGAATGCTTTACTTCTAAACTTGTTACACACAAAAAAACCCTTTACTTGTTTAAGCCACTAGGGATTGGATTTCCAATTGCTATGAGAGGTATTCCTTATATATCAGAAGTATCAAAATTTAAATGTACATAAATCCTTATTAGTTGTTTCAAAGGTTATTAAGGTAAGTGTTTGCACAAATATCTAGAGATATATGTAGCAGGATGTTTACTACAGTGTTAACTGCAATAGGAAAAAAATTTTAAATATATACCAAGAGAGACCTAGTTAATCATGTTATGGAATCCATACAATGGATTACTATGCAGTCATTAAAAATAACATTTATTACTTAAGTGGGAACAACATCCTATAAAATATTAGAATTTTCACTTAACTTTTAAAAGAGTTTTTTTCATATATATATATATATATTTTTTTTTTTTTCCCTTTTTGCGTTATGTGGGCCTCTCACTGTTGTGGCCTCCCCCGCTGCGGAGCACAGGCTCCGGACGCGCAGGCCCAGCGGCCATGGCTCACGGGCCTAGCCGCTCCGCGGCACATGGGATCCTCCCAGACCAGGGCACGAACCCGCATCCCCTGCATCGGCAGGCGGACTCCCAACCACTGCGCCACCAGGGAGGCCCCATATATTTTAATATACATATAGGGGCTTCCCTGGTGGCCCAGTGGTAAAGAATCCACCTTCCAATGCAGGGGACGCGGGTTCAATCCCTGGTCGGGGAACTAGGATCCCACACACCGTGGGACAACTAAGCTCGCACGCCACAACTACTGAGCTCACACACCTCCACTAGAGAGCCCACGTGCCACAAACTACAGAGCCCACATGTTCTGGAAGCCGCGCACCACAACTAGAGAAGAGAAAACCTGCACGCCACAACTAGAGAAGCCTGCATGCTGCAACGAAAGATCCCGCATACCTCAACGAAGATCCCGCATGCTGCAGCTAAGACCCAATGCAGCCCAAAAAATTAAAAAATAAATAATATACATATAAAAACCCTGGAAAAATAACACATCAATAAATGAATGGATATTATCTTTGGGTAATTTTTTATGCTTTTCTACATTTTCTAAATTGTTTACAATAGGTAGTATTAATTTTATCTAAAATTATAAAATAATTGCTTACAGAAAGAAAATGAATGACTTAATAAAAGATGTGGAAGTCCTAACTTGACAAACAGCTCATATAGAAACAACTTAAAAATTCAAATGATATTGAAAAAAAAAAGGCCAACAATTTCGAAAAAAACAAAAAATGAAGGAAGTGGATATCTAATTGATATTGAGATAAAGCAGGTCTTTAAAGGTATCAAAGCATTATCAAGTTTGTTCAAAAGAATTCTTAGGCTTCTCTATACCATACATTAGCAATGAGAGAAAGAATAAACTTGGACAATATCTGTAACAAATAAAAGACAAAAGCCAATGTCTATGAAATAAAGATATTTATAAATTAATAAGAAAATGGCAAAGGACATGAAGAGGCAATGCACAAAGAAAACAAATGGTCAATACATTTTTTAAAGCCTAATCACACCCACCAAAATGGTATCTTATTGCTGTTACAGGTTGCATTTAGAAACTTAAAACAGCAATAAGATACCACTTTGCCTATGCTATTGGTAATAATTAAGTCTATACTTAATGTTAACAAGGGTGAGGTGACACTAAAAGACATCAGCACTAATGGTAGAAATGTAAACTAGAACGAGATATCTGGAAAGCAATTTAGTAATATATAAATATATCAAAACCTCATACTTTTTGATTCAGAACTCTCTGGGAAGTAATCAAAGATGACATCAAAGACTAATGTCCAAAGATGTCTCCTGTAGAATTATTTACTAATAGCAAGATCTTACAAATAATCAAATAGGCAGTAATAGGAAAATAATTAAGTTATTTTTACAACTTAATGTATAACAAACATATGATAAATTAGACTTTTAAAACCAACGTTTTTTGAAAAACTTACAACACAGAAAAATTTTACATCATAATTAAAAATAGCAGAATACAAAACCACATGTGCAATATGATCAACTGGTTAAAAATTTTATTTGTTGATATAAAACATGGCCAGAAATACACTAAAATGACAAAATATTCCAAAGGATGGAATTATGAGTAAGTCCAGTTTTCTTTATACTTTCTTTGTACTTTATGGTTTAAAACACACACACACACACACACACACACACAACCTGGGATTTTGTTTTAACTTTGCCCCTTTTTTAATGATCTGAGAGTTTACTTAAATAAAACTGACCTGATAGTGGGTGGAATTTAAATAGTCAGGGGAACCTGGATCCTGAGCAATTTACTAAACTTTCATTTCCTCATTGCGAAACAGGGATAATACCAACCTTAAAGAATTCAGAGAGTTAAATAATTAATGCACTTAAAGTGCTTTATGGCACTCTAAAGATACTTGTTAAAAATACACCTTTCTGGGCCTCCCTGGTGGCGCAGTGGTTGGGAGTCCGCCTGCCGATGCAGGGGATACGGGTTCGTGCCCCAGTCTGGGAGGATCCCATATGCCGCGGAGCGGCTGGGCCCGTGAGCCATGGCCGCTGGGCCTGCGCATCCGGAGCCTGTGCTCCGCAACGGGAGAGGCCACAACAGTGAGAGGCCCGCATACCGCAAAAAGAAAAAAAAAAAAAAAAAAAAAATACACCTTTCTCCTTAGTTTATAACTAAATCAATGAGGGGTTTTTTTAAGGTCTTTTTTTTCTGGGGTGGGGGAAGGGGGCAGGAGAGGGGAGCATGGTGGGTAGACTTAATGTGATCATTCCAAATTTTATCTGAATGAGTAAATACCTAAGAATAGCTCAGGAAAATTCTAGAAAATAAACAATGAAGGGTTCCTGACTCTTTAAAATATTAAAACATTAGAAAGTAGGGGGAAAAGTCATTTTAACTATGGGTATAACACCAGAACAGATAAATCAATCAAACACAATACTATTCAGAAACGGACTCAGGTATTCCTGGATATTTAGCATATAATAAATGGTGGCATTTCAAAATCAATGGAGAAAAATGGATTAATCACTACATGGTGCAATAATATCTGGCTAACCATTTGAAAATAAATAGTAGTAAAAGCTAGATTCCTATCTCAGTCCTTACATCAAAATAAATTCCAAAGTGATCAAACATTTAAAAGTAAATACTAGAAGGTAACATAGACAAAGAGGTAGAAGGAAACCTAGAAGCCATTAAGGAAAAAACTGATAAACCCATACGCCAAAACATCTCAAAGTTAAAAAACAAAATGGGGGAAATTTTTGCTACATTTGCTACACACATGATAAAGAGGTCAACTGCCCCATATGCAAATAATTTCTTAAATTAAGGAGCTATAAGCTCTCTTATACCCTGATGGTGAGCCTGTAAATTGTCCAACCTTTCTGAAAAAGAATTTGACATTTGCCATTAAATTTTTAAATGTTTACTTATTTATTTTGGCTGCGCCGGGTCTTAGTTGCAGCACGTGAGATCTTTAGTTATGGCATTTGGACTCTTGGTTGAGGCATGCATGCAGGATCTAGTTCCCTGAGCAGGGATCGAAGCCAGACCCCCTACATTGGGAGAGTGGAGTCTTACCCACTGGGCCACCAGAGAAGTCCCGCCATTAAATTTTTAAACGTTCATATTCTTTGACTCAGTAATTTTGGTTCAAGGAATTTATAACACAAAAACACTCACATGCGCCTGTGAAGACAGGTACAAGGATATTAGCTGAAGTTTTATAATAATGGCACAAATATTCATCAATGGGGACTTACTTTAAAAAAATTATAGTGTATCTGTATTATGCAGCCACAAAAATGATCTATTTCAAAAATGATGACATTATCTATACCAAAAACAAAGTAAAGAAAAAGGAAGGTTGAGAAGAGCGTATACAGCATGATTCCACTTTTAAATCATCAGAATACACATTTCTTTTTAAAAAACCAGAAAAATATCTACCAGACCCTTATCAGTGTTTACCTCTGAGGGGTGAGCTTATGAGCTTATATGGACTTTTCCCCTCGTATTATACATTTATAAATTTTTAACAAACATTTGTTATTTTTGACACAAAAATTTTTTTAATTAAGAAATTTAAAATCACATCCATGAAAGAATAAACAAATACATAAATGGAACAGAACGGTGAGCCTAGGAATAGATCCACACGAATATAGTCGACTGATCTGTGACAAAGAAGGACAGGCAATTCAATGGAGAAAGGACAGTCTTTTCAACAAATGATGGTGCTGGAACAACTGGATATCCACATGCAAACATGAAAGAAAAAAATCTAGCTACAGACCTTACACCCTTTACAAAAAAAAAACCTTAAAATGAGTCACAGGGGCTTCCCTGGTGGCGCAGTGGTTGAGAGTCTGCCTGCCGATGCAGGGGACTCGGGTTCGTGCCCCGGTCCGGGAGGATCCCACGTGCCGCGGAGCAGCTGGGCCCATGAGCCATGGTTGCTGAGCCTGTGCGTCCGGAGCCTGTGCTCCGCAACGGGAGAGGCCACAACGGTGAGAGGCCCACGTACCGCAAAAAAAAAAAAAAAAAAAGAGTCACAGACCTAAATGTAAAATGCAAAACTATGAAACTCCTAGAGCGAAACATAGTAGAAAATCTAGATGACCTTGGGTTATGGCAATGACTTTTTAGATATTGCACCAAAGGCACGATCTATGAAAGAAATAATTATAAGTTGGATTTCATTAAATTTAAAACTTCTGTTTGTGAAAAACACTGTCAAGGGCAAAGACAAGCCACAGATTTGGAGAAAATACTTGCAAAAGACATATCTGACAAAGTCCAGTTATCCAAAATACACAATGCACTCTTAAAACTAAACAATAAGAAAATTAACAACCTCATTAAAAGTTAAGCAAAAATTCTGAACAGACACCTCACAAAAGAAGATATACAGATAATGAATAACCTCAACATCATCTGTCTTTAGAGAACTGCAAATTAAAACAATGAGATACCACTGCACATCTACTAGAATGGCTAAAATCCAAAACACAGACACTTGCCAAATGCTGAAAAAAGTGTAACAACAGGAATGCTCATTTGTGGCTGGTGGGAATGCAAAATGGTACAGCCACTTCAACATACTCTCACCATATGATCCAGCAATCACACTCCTTAATATTTAACCAAATGAGTGGAAAACTTAGATCCACACAGAAATCTGCATTATAGTAATTTATTCATAACTACTAAAACTTGGAAGCAATCATGAGGTCCTTCAATAACTGAATAACTGGTACATCTAGACAATGAAATATTAATCAGTGCTAAAAAAAGAAATGGGCTACCAAGCCACAAAAAGACATGAAGAAACCTTAAATGTATATTACTAAGTGAAAGAAGCCAATCTGAAAAGCCTACATAACTGTATGATTCCAACTATATAACATTCTGGAAAAGGGAGAAACCATGGAGACAGTAAAAAAGATCAGTGTTTACCAAGCATTCAGGGGAAAAGAGGGATGAGGAGGTAGAACACGGCATTTCTAAGGCAGTGAAACTGTTCTGTATGATATTACAATGGTCAATGGATAGATGCACTCACTGCATGTTTGTCCAAACCCACAGAATGTACAACACCAAGAGTGAACACTAATGTAAATGATGGACTTTGGTTGATAATGATGTGCAGGTTCATCGATTGTTTAAAAATGTACCACACTGGTGTGGAGTGTTGATGGTCGGGGAGTCTGACAGGGAGGGGGTATAAGGAAACTCTCTGTACTTTCTGTTCAATTTTGCTATGAAAATAAAACTACTCTAATTTTAAAAAATACACAACACAGTGTAAGGCATATAATACCTCAATAAATCACAGCTTCCGTTTTATTATGAACTCATATGATACAGAGAAATAAAACAAATTTGAGGGAACGTTAGCATACATTAAAAAGAGAGTTTTGATCAAAAAAGAACATCTTTGCTGCTTGTTGCACGAGTCACATAGATTCCATGTCTGGAATATTCCACTAATATTAGGGACACCATTTTAGGAAGAGCACTAGCAAACTACATGGTATTAGAACGTCTGGCTAGCCAAGCAAAGGAAGCTGCAAAGAATGGAGAGGGTATAGAATCCTCACATGAGGAACTGCCAAGATAGAAGCAAGCTCTTTAAATATCTGAAGACCCCTTGTGTGGAAGAGAAAATAGACTAATTTTGACTCATTCACAAGGCCAGAACCATGGCGTAGAAGTTGTAGGGAAGTGATTTCAGCCCAACAAAGTTAAGAATTTACTAATACAGTTACCACAAAAAGTGGCCATGTTCTAGGAAGACTGGATTTAATCCGTTAGGAGTAAATGCAGAACAAATTTTTGCAATAGAGATGGATCTAACCTGTTAATGGCCCTTCTGTAACTGTCTACTGAGGCTTACTTACTAGGTTCACAATCAAATGAAAGACAGAAGTAGTGTCAGGCAGACTCTATTCCACAGTAGCTAAGAAAGCTGGGGATATAAGATCTAGATGAGGGAGGGGGGAGGCCAGGTGGGCAGCAGCAGTTTATTTATAAATAATAAATAAATATAGCAGGAGCTTAGAGAAAGCAATCAAGTAGACAGCAATTTGGGACTAAATGGTAACTATCAAGTTTGTATTGATTTTTCATACACTTAACCAATGGAATAGTAACCCGCATCATGGTTCCCCCACCCCCACCCCATTGGATGTCCCACAATAAGGACCCAATCATACCCTGTACTTTATTATTCTAACACCCTTTCTCAACCCAGGTTCCATGACAGAGTTAAATCCTAATGCCCAAGGTATTCAATGTACATAATGAATTAACTTCTCTCCTGTGCATCTAAAATGGTACTGGTTATATCACCTTTAAGATAACTGGGAACATAGCCAAATTATTTTCTGTGTTCTGTGCTTAAGATGAGGAACCCAGCCAAGTATAAACAATCTCATCTGTAATGCAGGTTGCAAAACAACAACTTCCATGAGGACAGGCACCTTGTCTACCTTGTTTGTAGCTCATACCCAAATCATATATGTTGAATAAATGAATAAAAGAATGGAGACTACACTTATATTTAGTCAGTTTCTCTTCTACCTCGAGTTTTCTCTACCTTTCTTTCTCACACATCCTTTCCTTTTTCCCTTCTGTTTTGGAGGATGAGATCCCTTTCTCTCCTCCTGAAACTCAAGCTCTTGATGCATCTTTTTTTTTTTTTTTTTTTTTTTTTTTGCTGTACGCGGGCCTCTCACTGCTGTGGCCTCTCCCGTTGCGGAGCACAGGCTCCGGACACACAGGCTCCGCGGCCATGGCTCGCGGGCCCAGCCGCTCCGCGGCATGTGGGATCTTCCGGGATAGGGGCACGAACCCGTGTCCCCTGCATCGGCAGGCGGACTCTCAACCACTGCGCCACCAGGGAAGCCCTCTTGATGCATCTTATCTGCTCTTAATTCCTCAGAGATCTAGTCCATATTTATTTTCTTCTTGATAACTTCAGGTTCCCCCTTCTCAGGGGCAGTTCCTCCAGCATCTACAATTATTGAAAAATAAATAATTATCAAGAAAGTCTCAGGACTTCCCTGGTGGTCCAGTGGTTAAGACTCCAGGCTCCCAATGCAGGGGGCCCAGGTTCGATCACTGGTCACGGAACTGGATCCCGCATGCTGCAACTAAGAGCCCACATGCCATAACTAAAAGATCCCGCATGCGGCAACCAAGATCCCATGTGCTGCAACGAACACCCAGCGCAGCCAAACAAATAAATAAATATTTTTTTTAAAAAATTCTCATGCGTTCTGACTGTAATCAAGTTACATCCATTCTATGATTCCTTTCTAGCAATGTCATAATGACGCACCTAGAGAAAGTTCATTCTACATAAACAGAAGCAGTAACCAGAAGACAGGTGACAACCCCACTCTACTCCTAAATTCTAGTGTTGGCTCTGCTACAATGCAAGTCACTTCTGCTTCTTTAGTCCTTAATTTCCTGATCTCTAAAATGAGGGAAGATAAGTCTTTAGGATTCTTTTCAAGGATATGTCTCTATATCTACTACTCTCTATAGGTTAAATACATCTGCAGTGAGTAAAAGTAATGGTGAGGCAAATTTCCACTTAATTAAAGGATAACCAAAACATCAGAACTAGTCAAAACTAGGATGTCGTGAGTTCCTTCTCTCTCCAGAGACATTCAAACAGAAATCAGTCTACCACTTGGAAAAGATTCAAGTATCTAATGAGAAAACTGAACAAAGGCACCTTCCTTCATAGCTCTCCCTGTTCTACTCGTAGTAAGTTTCACCTGTGATCCAACAGAGAACTATCACTAGGCACGTCCTCATTTCACATTAGTGTGCCTAAGGCCCATTCCCTCCACTAGATCATAAAATTCCTGAAATCAGAACTATATCTCGTTCATTTCCACAGCCCTTCCGCATTACCTGGCACAGCTGTCCTACACAAAAATAAACAGAACAATTGTTTACTAAATATTCCTATGAAGACTAAACTCAATGTAATGACTGATTATACAAAAAGAGCACATGAAATTTCACTGAATAAAAACGTAGTATATGATGTACTCAAGATATTTTAGAAATCAGAGCCCTTAAGAGTCAAAGGCAGTTCCATCCACAGGTAGTCAGGTAAGACATACAAATTAAAGGATTATTACACAATCCCAGGCTACTGTATGCTGGGACAGACTGTGTTAGTCTGTGTTAGTGAGACTGTGTTAGTCAGACTGTGGGGTAAGCTCATGGCTTTTGTGTTTCTGATCAAGTTTAGTAGTTGGGAGATTTATCAAGTAATAATAAACAAACCAAATATATGGATTATTGAATAAATGGTGTTATACAATTGGCTTGGGCTTCCCTGGTGGCACAGTGGTTAAGAATCCACCTGCCAATGCAGGGGACACGGGTTCGAGCTCTGATCCGGGAAGATCCCACATGCTGCAGAGCAACTAAGCCCATGCGCCACAACTACTGAGCCTGCGCTCTAAAGCTCACGAGCCACAACTACTGAAGCCCGTGTGCCTAGAGCCCAGTTTTCCACAACGAGAAGCCACCGCAATGAGGAGCCCATGCACCGCAACGAAGAGTAGCCCGCACTCGCCTCAACTAGAGAAAGCCCGTGCGCAGCAACGAAGACCCAATGCAGCCAAAAATAAATAAATAAAATAAATATATATTTTTTTAATTGGCTTTATCCACTTGGAAGAAAAATAAAGTTAGAACACTATATCACATCAAAAATAAATTCCAGATGCAGGCAGCTTCCCCCAGCAAGCCAGAAAGCAGCTTTCCAGGAAGTTCTACAGATGTGGTCTCTCAATGATCACTACCCTTCAGAGGGCCACAGCTGTACCCTCTCCAACAAAGTCAGGATTTTAGTTCTGGGAGCAGCCTCTTGAAGATTTGCTCCTTCCCTAGGTGCTCTGCCTTAGCCCTAGAGGTAGGAGCTGCTCCCTATATCTACTATTCCTGTATTCTTTAGGGTTTTCTTTTTCTCTTAGGTAATCTCCTGTTTAGTTAATAATTATTTATATTAAGCTTTACCTGTTAAATTTAAAAATAAATAAATTCCAGATGGTCTAAAGTACTAAATATAAGAGACGAAACTATGAAAGTGGTGAAAATGAGATGTTTTTGTTGTTGTTGGGTTTTTTTTGTTTTTGATTTTTTAATAAAAAGAGGTCTTCCTAAGAAACCCAGAAACCATTCATTTTTTTAAATGGTCAAAGGACTTCCCTGGTGGCACAGTGGTTAAGACTCCACGCTCCCAATGCAGGGGGCCCGGGTTCGATCCCTGGCCGAGGAACTAGATCCCACATGCATGCCACAACTAAGGAGCCCAAGAGCTGCAACTAAGGAGCCCACATGCCACAACTAAGACCCGGAACAACCAAATAAAAATAAATATTTTTTTAAAAAGTGATCAGGTCTACATAAAAATTAAAGCTTTCTGCACAACAAAAGCAAAAATAAATATATATAATTACTATCAGGAAAGTACAAATTAAAAAGCCATCATTTTACCTACTTGATTAAAACCCTTCAATGGCTTCCCTTAGAGCGCTAACGCTAAAGCCCACTCAGGCCAGCCTATACCTATTTGACCCTCTCATTATCTCTAGCCCGGCACACTGACCTTTCTTCAGTTATCTTACTCATCCTGCTTCTTCCAAAAAAGGGACTCCTGCTCATCCACTGGGTCTCAGCTCTAGGACCACTTCCTCAGAAACCTTTCCTGGACTAAATAAATGGGTCAAATTCCTCAATTACAGCATTGTGTACCTCTCACAGCTGCTCAGCCCAAAAACCTCCTAATGATCCTTGACCCCTCTCTCTTTTGCATCCCATATCTAATCCAAATCCTGCTGGCCATGCCTTCGAAATATAACCTCCACCAATGCACCCTGGTCTCAGCCTCATCATCTTTTTCCTGGATTAATGCGTCCCTTGCCTTCCCTTACTCTACTGCCAATCTACCAACCAGAGTGGTTTGGTTTTTTTTTTTTTTTAATGTAAGTCAGATCACATCACTCCTCTGCTCAAAACATTTTTAATGATTCCCCATAGTGAAAGCCAATCTTTGCAATGCTTCTAGAGCCCAGAAGACCTGCCACCACCCCATTACCTTTCACCTCATATTCTACTACTCTCTTCTCCCTTCCTCTCCCACCTCCTTCCACCCACTGCCCCAATAATTTCATTCTAGCCACACTGACCTCCATGCCATCCCTCAAACATGCCAGACACATTCCTTCCCTAAGGCATTTACAAGAATTGATCCCTATGTCTGGAACACTCTTCCTCCAGATATCCTCATATTACCTCTTCTATCACCTTCAAGTCTCTGGTCAAATGTCATCTATGCAATAAGGCTACTCTGACCACCCTATTTAAAACCAGCCTATCCCCCTTCCTTTTACCCTGCTCTATTTTTTCTTTTTTCCATAGCACTTATCACCTAACAATCCATATGTTTTGCTTATGTTTGTTGTTTAATATCTGTTTCTCCCACACTAGGGCAGGGTTATTTATTATCTGTGTTGCCCACTGATGTATTCCAAATATCTAGAATTGTGCCTGGCAAGTAGTACACACTCACATTTGTTGAGCAGTTTTGTACTTGTCTGTGGGGTTATCTAATTAATGGCCTTCTGATTCACTACCTAGGAACAGGGACTGGGTTTGGGTTTCTTCGTCATTTTATTCCCTAGGGCCTAGCATAAGGCTTGGCCTAGACTAGGCGTTAACTGAAGAATACCTTTTTTTTTTTTTTTGTCTATCAGAAGATACAAATTTAAAACAACTGACATTATCCAGGGTTTGTAAAAGTGTAGAGGAAATCCACCCTCTCATATACTATTGGCAGGTATGTAAATTGATACTTTCTGAGAGTAAGCTAGCAATGGTTATTAAAATTTAATTCACTCAGAGCTCATGCCCTTTAATTCATAGTCTTACGGAAGTAAAAGCAAAAGTACCTGAAAAATATGTACAAGAATATTACAGAACTGCTTATAATGAAAAAATTAAAGCATCAATAAAGATATAGGCAAATAAATCATGTGTGGTACATGCGTATGACAGAACATTCATTAACAAGAATGAGGTAGATCTATAACATTGAACTGGAAAGTAGTCCACGATCTAGTAAACAGATCGAGGGCTCTGGCATCAGGTGACCTGGATTTGAATCCTGGCTCCCCTCACTTCTAGCTATGTAACTCTAGGCACTTTTAACTTCTCTGTGCTTCAGTTTTCCTCATCAATTAAACAGGAACAATATTATAATAGCACCCACCTCACTGATAAGAAGATCTCCTGAGATAATGCATGCAGTGTCTATAGCACATTATATGGCCACATAACCATTTACGAGTATATGATAATTATAGCTAACATTTATAAGCAAAATAGACAAGCTGCAGACCTATGTATGTAAAGCATGTCCATTTCAGGGGGAAAAGGTAGCATGTCTGTGTTAACTATAGGAAAAAAAAGTCAAGAAGGATAGAAAACTTAGTATTGGTTTCCTTTGGGAGATGGGAGGAGACATACTTCTTAATAGCCATACTTTTTTAATGGAAGGATTTTAGAATACAGTGTTTTTAAATAAAAAAGAAATGAAGTAAAATCAGAGCAAATGCTTCTAAGAGTTTAACTTAGATTTTAAAATATTAAAATTTTAAAAATTTTACATTCTATATAGTCTTTGAATTATCAAGGTAAAATGAAATAATAAGCTGAAATTTGTCTATTAAAGTTACCTTTGTTCTAAACGAGTAAACTAAGATGCATGATCAAAAAAATAGTTTTCGAAAAACTTACAAAAGAAAAAATTAAAGAGAATTAAAAGAAAATTATTACATTTTACCCTGTCGATTTACACACAAATGAATTCTTTTCTTAATCTACGATACCTCCATGAAAAATAAACCTATGTCAAAGAAGGAAAAGAAAACAATGTCAAAGTAAAATAAAACTGCCTCTAAAATGGGATACCTGGGAATTCCCTGGAGGTCCAGTGGTTAGGACTCTGCTCTCTAACTGCCGAGGGCCTGGGTTCAATCCCTGGTCAGGGAACTAAGATCCCACAAGCCACGCAGCATGGTCAAATAAATAAATAAAATGGGATAAAAGCTAAATTAAAGTCAAAAAGTAAAAGTTATCTTTTACTGCCCGTTTAACTCAAAAGAATTCTGCAATTGTTTGGGGTTTTTTTGTTTGTTTGTTTGTTTGTTTATATCAGCAAGGCTAGGAAATTCAAGCATGCTTAAAGCTAAAGTGTTACGAAGTGATCTATGTTAAGTTCAGCCAAAGGGAAAAATTAAATCCCCAAGATGAACTTCTAAGAAGACACTGATACAAAGCGTTCAAATATACCGAACTCTCTCCTTTTGTAAACAGTAGCTGTGGCTGCTCATTTACTACATTAACTGAAAATAAATACTGCAATCTATGCAAACTAAATCTCATCCCACGGTCACAGGATTTGAAAAATAGGGAATAAACCTGTCCTAAGAATACAAGATTTCCTAAAGCTAATTTTTCCTAGCCTCTTTCAAATGCTTAGTCACTTCTGCCTATTTACAAGGAAGACCGTTTCACGTCTAGAAAGAGGCAGGGAATTTTGATTCCAGACTGTCATGTCACCTGAGCCGTCCTAGACGTTTGTTTCCATGCAACTCAAGAGAAGGCAGCTGCCAGTTAAGCAGACCTACCACTCCAGATCAAAACCAGAAGACACTGGGGCTCTCTCTATTCTGCCTCTGTCTGCAAAAACAAAGAGGTGTTTGTGGAAAAGGGAAGTTTTCTTCCCTGACACCAAATGCAAAAGGTGAGGATTAAAATGTAGCCTGAAAACATCCCCATTTCCTCTAACAGTCCACCAGAAATGCCTCCCTTCTCCTCTACTGAAACAGAAAGCAACCAGATTCTTACACAACTCCAGATGTAGGTACCAGACATGTCTCCTTAGGCAACTAACAAAATCTAAAACTAGAGGCAAACAGGCTTTGGAACACACTTCCAAGAAAGCAGCTAGCATTAAAATCTGATAACATTGTTTCAGGTTCCTCAAAGGCAACAAAAGAGAGTAAGGTCTTCATGAAAGATTATTTTAAGAGACAACCCTAGGCAAAGGCAGGTTTTTAAGCACCTACCATGGGCCCAACACCAAATCCCGACATTCCACTCACACAAGATTCTAAGCACACACGCTAATTACAGAAATACACCTGAAAGAACTCTCTTGCCCAGATACAGCAGTACCTTGTCAAGGACCAGGCACAGTCTTTCCAAACATAACTCCAGGTGGTAAAACCTGGAACCACGTGGTCAATCTCCGAAGCAGAGCTTAAGCCAATTTCCCAGAAGGTCATGAAGGACTGACAACCACCTGGGACTAATTAGGATGGGGCTCTTTTTCCTTCCCTGGATATAAGTGCTATAAAAGACAGGCTTCCTCGACTTCACCATTCTCATTATTCCCCAAAACCGCCTTAATAATACTAACCAGTTTACATAATACATGTTGCCTCCTTTATAAGTAAAATATAAAGGCACGAATTAACCTCTTTTCATGAGAATACTCAAGTTCAAAGAGGCTAAGAAACCTGCATAGTGCTTGTTAGTGAAGGCTCCAGGTCCTGCAGACGCCCAGGCCCCAGCACTTACCATTAAGCCACAATGCCTCTCAAGGAACGCTACTAAATCCAGCTACTGATCCCAACCAGTTTCACGCCACAAAACTGAGCTCAAAGCGCTCAGTGGCATGGATGGGGGGCGGGGCGTGGGGAGGGTACATCACCACTACCTAAGCAATTTTTTTTCTTTAACGAATATAGCACATGTTCCTGATTTCCATCCTCCCCACGGGCAGAACCCACGTGCCGGCCCCACCGCTACCCACAGCAGCTCCCTCTCCACGCTCCCCAGCTTCTGCCTGGTCCCCCGCAGCCTCCTCACGCCCCTCCCTCCACCCCCACCCCAGCCAGGGCAAAAGCCGGCACCTCCCGCCCCCTCCCCAGCGACGGCTGCCCAGGCCCCCGCACCGCCCTCGCGCGCAGCCGGCGCCGGAACCCGCGCGCTCCCGCCTCCGCCCGGCAGGGTCACCCCCGGGGCCTGCGCGCGCCCTTCCCGCCGCCCGGAGGTCTCCCCGCGACGCCGGCGCTGGGCAGGCCGCGCCCGCCGCGCCTGCCATGGTGGGCGACTCACCGTCAGGCTGAGGAGCCGGGCCCGGCTGCGCCATGGCCGGGCGGCCGGCCTCGGGGAGCGGGAATGGGCGGGGAAGCGGCGTCCCGGGCTCCTACAGGCTCAGCTGGCGGAGGAGGCGTCGACCGAGCCGCCGCCGCCACCGCCCAGGGAGGAACCGCTAAGGCTGGAGCCGCCGGCGCCGCCACAGCCGCGGGCAGAGACGGACCCGAGCGCCGACCTCCGCCTCCTCATCCTGACAGCGGGAAATAAGCAGCGCGCAGGCGCGGGGGGATGGGGCGGCACGTGACGTCCCCCTGAGGGGAGGGGCGGGGCTTCGCGAGGGGTTGGGGAGCGCGGCGCGAGGGGGAGGCTGAAGGAGGAGCGGAGCGCGGCGGGTAGGGTGGGGTGGGGGAGGAGGAGGCTGAATAGGGGAGGAGGGGGAGAGGGAAGAGGAGGAGAGTGGCGGCGGGGAAGCCCCGGCCTCGTGCAGGGGCCGCTCCGGGCCCTCCGCCCCAGCACAGAGGCAAAGAAAGAATAATAATAAAAAGAAGGGCGAGAGAGTAGGCTAGATGGTGAAGTGAGCGCAAATCCAGCCACTGCCTGTTGTAGCTGTGTGACCTTGGGCGAGTCACTTAACCTCTTTGAACCTCACAGCCTTCGTCTGTATAATGGCTATTAAACGTTTAAATGAAGTGAAATGTGCGGAACTGTGTCTGACGTACTTTCCATTAAGCACCTATACAGGCTGTAACTTTTAAGTTCCAGGTACCGTGATAGGTGCTGGGGATACTGCCAGACACAGTTCCTGCACCCATGAGGGGAGAGGGGAGATAGGCAGACAACACCGCCCTTACACCTGTGCATAGGCACCATACATTACAGGCACACCTCTACCCCAGCCCTGTCCACATTCCTTCCACAGGTTCTAGGGGACATGCCCACATGGTGTCTGTGTCTCTCCAGGACCAGGTTCTGGGAACTTGTGACCCCAGAATTCCCTCCCCAAATGGCTGGGCTCTTCCCAGGTCCATCTTCTCTAAGGCAGAGTCTGCGGATCCCTAGAAGTGGCTAAGGGGCAGCTGTGTTTGGGGCAGGGGGCACATCACTTGGACATTTGAGCTTCTGTGTACACAGATCCCTAGTGCAGGAGAGAGAGATGGAAAAAGATGGCAGGTGGGCCAGGGCCAGGGCTCCCACCAGCACCTCATTCAAGTGCATAAATCTGGAGTCCAGGAATTCTAAATTTGAACCTGGTCTTCCATGTCATTAAAGATGCCTATTTGTCAAGATAGAATAGAATATATTAAGATTAACAGTTGGAGTGATTTATAATTTTAAATAATTTAGGTAGACGTGTTGCATCTGTTTGTACTTTTGCCCCAAACCCTGCTAACATTAGGGAAGGACCTGTATACAGACTTGAGTTTTTTAAGCAGTTAATATATTCGAATGGCTGGTATGCCTTTGATAGAGCAAGCAGGGTGGCTTCCCCAATCCCCCATTAAATGACTTTCCTGGATAAGCAGATCCATGCTGAACATGGAGACCTTTGTCCAGGGTAGGACAGCCCAGTGCACCCTCTCTCTGGTGATGACCAATGCAAGGCAGGAACCATAAAGATAGCAGATGCTGATGCCTTCCACAAAAGGGACTCCTTCTAGTGAGCAAGAGGCATGTTTATTGCCATTGATAATCTGGGACTTGAAGCCAGGCCCTCAAGATCAAGGTCACTCAGAAAGGATCAGGCTGCTGATCTAAACACATAGAGCTCCCCATGCAAAGGAGGTGGTTGAAAAAGCAATTTGGAAATCACATAGGAGCACGCAGGGGTTATGTACTTTTTCATATTTTTAGGTAAACCCTAAGACCCAGGAATTCCACCCCCTAGGCATATGTTTTAAAGAAAACTAGTGTGTGCTCAAAGCCTTTATTAAGTGTAAAAGACATGATTCTTATATTTTGAAAGAAATTGGGAGATAAGATTTAAACACATGTAATAATTGCTTATCGATTACATTGTACATGTGCCACAGGAGACACAAGAATATCTAAGGTGGCATAGTTTATAATACAATAAATAAATAACCCAAGTGTTCATCAACAGAATAGATAAATAAATTTTAAAATATTCATACAATGGAATATGCTACAGCAATAATAATGAACAAACTACAGCTACATATTCAATGGAGATGAACCTCACAAACATAATTTTGAGAAAAAGAAGTAGATTATAAAATAATACATACAGCATGATTCCATTTATATAAAGTTCCAAAACAGGCAAAACTAAACCTCATGCACACATAGTTGGTAAACTGTAAAGATGGAAAGAGAACCACCATCACAGAAGTCATGACAGTGATTACTGAACCAGGGAGGGAAGTGCATGGGATAAAGGATAGTACCTAAAAGCGTATCTTCTGTGGTGCTGACAATGTCATATTTCTTAACCTGGGTCCATTTAAACTAATTGTAAATCTGGGAAGCTGATGTCGTTTAGGTGAGAAAGATTTGGGAATATTTGCCACTTACAAGCTTAAAACGAGCAAATTCGATGCAACTGCTGAAAAGCACTCATTCCGTGCTTCATTAATAGAGCCACAGAAACTCTTGGTAGAATTCACCATTGTTAAAAAAAAAAAAAAGAGTCACTGTGTAAATTACAGGAGGTGATCCCTGTCCTGCACTTTGCCCTGATTAGGTCACATCAGCAGTGCTAGATGTGTTTGTCCTGGGCACCATTTTACGCTGCTGGCTGGCGTGGGTGGAGTCCCAGGGAACGAAGAATCTGAAAATTATTCTCTGATGGAAATATCAGGCAAAAGTACTCCGGGGGTTTAAAAAAAAAAAAAAAAAAGATGACTTGGGCTGTGAAGACTGTCCTCAAATCCTGGAGGTCAGTGGATACTAAAGAAGAACTTTTTCTCAGAGTTGACCAGAGAGAAGGGGCTACCTTTCAGGGAATGAGTTCCCTGTCACTGCAAGTGTACAATTAAAGCTGGCTAACAATTGGTCAGAGGTGCTATAGACGGATTCCTGCTACATTTGGGGACTAGACTAGACCATCTTTACAGTCATTTCCAGCCTCACAATTCTATAATACTAATGACAATAATAAGTTTGCTGCATTTTAAAGTTTACTAGGCCCTTTCTCATTTATTATTTCATTTTACTCCTCACAAGAACCCAGAAGGTGGACAGTAGGCACAGAGTAGATAAACCAAATTTTCCTGGATAAATTCCATGTCAAAATTGTATCCTGTGGTTTCTAGCTAGTGCAGGCATAGCTATCAGACCAGGTGTCCCAACTTGGCAATTAGCTGATAGTACACAGGAGTGTTGGGGTTCTCTCTCTCTCGGATCCAGATCCTCAAGGGCAGAAAGGGACCAAAGAGTAGGGTTATGGCACCATACTTCTCTGACTTGCAATAAGAGATAACTTCAGTGCAGGTGGTGGGGGAAGGACAAGACTCAAGGGGCCTCTACCCCAGGGGCCCTGTCTCCCCACAGGCACATGGAGACTTGGAAAGTCCCAACCTGGATGCTGGCTTCCTCACTAAGAGTTCCCCAGGAAGAGTCCACCAGGGACAGACACCATTATATCCTCAGCCACAATCCCCCAGCCTGGTCCCTCTCTCACTGATTATCCCCTTTTGGTACTAGCTTGTAATACTGCAAGAACAGGATCCTCATCAATAGATAAAGACGTACAGGAATAGTCATACTACGTCTACAACATGTCAGTGTCAGGCAGTAGCTTTGAACCCAAAGTGGTGATTAGATGTAAAATGAAATTTTAGCTGACATAGAAAGCAGACAATGAGGTAATTCCCTGGCAGTCCAAAGGTTAGGACTTCACACTCTCACTGCCGAGGGCCCAGGTTCAATCTCTAGTCGGGCAACTAAGATCCCACAGCCACGCAGCGTGGCAAAAAAAAAAAGCCGAGCTCCCCTTCTAGGATCTGGAGTGGGAAGACGGTGATCAGTGATCATCGCTGCAATTGGTCCTTGCCCCAATCCCTCTCCCAACTGAGAAACATCTGGGAGAGTGCCACAAACAGAAGGATGACTTCTCTCTCATACTCTCATGAGATGCAGGTTGATATCCAGGGAAGAGGTCCAGGCATAGAATCAGAAGACCTGGAATTCTGGCACAGGTTAGCTGTTGACCCAGAACATTTCTTTTTTTTTTTTTTTTTTTTTTGATGTGGACCATTTTTAAAGTCTTTTTTGAATTTGTTACAATATTGCTTCTGTTATATGTTTTGGCCATGAGGCATGTGGGATCTTAGCTCCCCAACTAGGGATCGAACCCACACCCCCTGCACTGAAAGGTGAAGTCTTAACCACTGGACCACCAGGGAACACATTATTTAACCTCTTCGAGCCCTTGTTCACTTATATCTAAAATGGGGATAGTAGACCAGCCTTATGGCACATCAGCAGGGCTAAAGAGATAAAGCACCTAACCCCTAACATATATATATGGTAGTTGCTCTGTAAATGTCTACTTCCTCTTCTCCTTCTCTCCTTTCCTTCCTTTTTTTCCTAGATCAGTAGTTTCCATCCTGGGGAAGACGGGTCCCTGGAACTTAGAATTCAGTCCATGAAGGTATTCCTAGAGATCCAGGGCAGAAATTTCCAATATTTTCAAAGCCTAACAGAACTGTTCCATTCACACTAGATAACGTCCCAAGACTAAAATGTGAAGTTTCTTTGCTTTGCACAGAAATTATATCACATTGCTTATCTCATGCTGACTAGAAGTTCTTATTCCAGTTCTATATTAACTGGTGATTAATAACATAGAGGGATTGGGAGTTCCCTAGTGGTCCAGTGGTTAAGAATCCACCTTCCAATGCAGGGGACGCGGGTTTGATCCCCAGTCAGGGAACTAAGATCCCACGGGCTGCAGGGCAACTTGAGTCCGCGCACTCTGGAGCCTGAGTGTCACAACTAGAGAGAAGCCCGCACGCCACAACAAAAGATTCTGCATGCCGCAACTAAGACCTGACGCAGCCAAATAAATACCAAAAAAAAAATTTTAATAATACAGAGGGATCCATTATTATTTAATGTATGTATTTTGCTAGATAGACAAGTATGTTTCGATCTGGTAGTTACTCCCTTCTCTCAGAATTCACCTGTGATAACATTGACCGCACAGTGGCATAATTGCCTGGAAATAAAAATGCCTGACATTTACTATTGTATACCATGTGCCAGGCACTGGACAAAGTGCTTTACTTTGGATCAACTCGTTTAATCCTCTAAACTGGCAGGAACAGTTGTCAAGTCATTTTATAGATGGTGGGATCAAACAGGTTAAATAATTCGTCTAAAGTCATAGAGTAGTAAGTAATAGAGCTGGAAATCAGACCCAGATTGTCTGGTCCAATGCCCAGGTGGGTAACTCCCAAGCTCTGTTGCCAACTAGCTATGTGTCTCTTCCTCCCATTGGGAGAAGATGTCAACTCCCAGAAAATAGGGACAGTCATTTATTTCTAATATATATCTAGAGCCTAACAAAAGAAGTGCTCAATAAATACCTATTGGATGAATGAGTGAATGGATGGATGAACAAATGAATAACAATAGGAATATATGGAGCAAATAATGAAGAATGCTTAATGGTGAGATGATCTAGTCTGCAGATTAAACCTGTGTGATTCAATTCTATTCGATTACCATTCATCGTCTTCTCACTTCTCATTGGTTTACAGACCATAATTTTAGCCATCAATAATAATAATACCCACCATTTAACTGAGCACCTACTATGTGCTAGAGATTCTACCTGTGTTCTCTCCTCGATCCTCATAACACCCCTTTGCAGTAGGTTCCATTTATTATCCTAGAACTCAGAGAGGTTAAATGACGTGTCCATGTCACACAGTAAATGGAAGAACTAGAATTCAAATCCAAGTCTGTCTCACTCCAAAGTGTATGCCTTTTTGCTGTCAGTGCTGGCTAACCATGTCTATCAGATATCAGCAAATACCCCTAAACTTCTATGTCATTATCAACTGAATGCATTTTTAGAATTTTCAATGATATCTCCAAAAGCTATGCTTCTTTTTATTTCTTGTTTATTTTTTTCAGATTACTGGATTAAAATTCTAGTTATAATTTTTCAAAGATGCAGATAAAGCAAAGGTACTCCCTCAACCTCTCCTCCTCCCAACACTCACACAATCCCACACCCCTCTCCAGGGCAAACTACTGTTACCAGCTTTGTATGAATCCTTTTGGACATTTTTTTATGCATCTATGAACACGCAGAAACATGTACCTCCGTTTTAGCTTCCTCACATAGATATGATCATATTGTACATTTATTCTGAACTTGCCTTTTTCCTTAATAGTATAGTCAATACCTATGGCTTTACTTCATTCTTTTTTTTTTTTTTTTTTTTTTTGCTGTACGCGGGCCTCTCACTGCTGTGGCCTCTCCCGTTGCGGAGCACAGGCTCCGGACACACAGGCTCCGCGGCCATGGCTCGCGGGCCCAGCCGCTCCGCGGCATGTGGGATCTTCCGGGATCGGGGCACGAACCCGTGTCCCCTGCATCGGCAGGCGGACTCTCAACCACTGCGCCACCAGGGAAGCCCTACTTCATTCTTTTTAACTCCCACATAGTTTTCCATTTTGGTAAATGGTTAGGTTAATTAAAGTTTTTCATTACTTACAAGCAATGCTGCAAGGAGCATGCATACCTATCTAGGCACTTATATGAGTGATTTTTCAGGAGACTTACCTACCCACTTAGAATTACTAGAGCAAAAGTCATGAACACTTTTTCATTTAATAGATATTGACAAATTACTCTCAAAAAGTATCACACCAATGATATACCAACAGTGTATGAACACATTTGTTTCTGTACATCTGTGCCAACACTGGTTTTTATCAATCTTCTTTATGTCTGCTAATCTGATGGACAAAAGATTATAGTATATTAATGTCATTTTATTTTTTAAAATAAAATTATTTATTTATTTATTTTGGCAGCATTGGGTCTTTGCTGTTATGTGCGGGCTTTCTCTGGTTGCGGCTCACAGGCTTCTCATTGCAGTGGCTTCTCTTGTTGCAGAGCACAGGCTCTAGGCACGCGGGCTGCAGTAGTTGTGGCACACGGGCTCAGTAGTTGTGGCTCACGGGCTCTAGAGCGCAGGCTCAGTAGTTGTGGCTCACGGGCTTAGTTGCTCCACGGCATGTGGGATCTTCCCGGACCAGGGCTTGAACCCGTGTCTCCTGCATTGGCAGTCAGATTCTTAACCACGGTGCCACCAGGGAAGCCCCTGGCAGGTGGATTCTTAACCATTGTACCACCAGGGAAGTCCCTAATGTCATTTTAATAAGCATTTCCCTGAATATCAGTGAGGTTAGGAATCTTTTCATATTTTTATTAGCTGTTTCTATTTCATCTACAATGAATTTTATATATCTTTTGCCCATTTGTCATTGGCTGTTTGTCTTTTATTATTGATTTGCAGGTGCTCTTAAGTGTTCTGGATAGTAATTTTTTTATGTTATATATGGTGTATTTTCTTCCAGTTTGTTATTTATTTGTCTTTTAATTTGAATAACATTAATAGTGTTATTTACTTACAGAAGTTTTACATTTTAATTGTCAACCTATATATCTTTTCAGAGCTTCTGGATTTTTTATCTTGTCCAAGGCGGCCTTTCTCACCTCCAAATTCATAAATGTATTCTCAATAGTTTTCCAATATTTCCCTAATATTTTTATGGTTTTGGTTTTTCTTTTTTTTAAGTCTTTATTGAATTTGTTACAATATTGCTTCTGTTTTATGTTTTGGTTTTTTGGCTGCAAGGCACATGGGATCTTAGCTCCCCAATCAGGGATCGAACCCGCACCTCCTGCATTGGAAGGCGAAGTCTTAAGCACTGGACCACCGGGGAAGTCCCTAGTTTCAGTTTTTCATGTTTAGTTTTTTAATCTACTAGGAATAACTTTTTATATCATAAGAGATAGGGGATCTGACTTAATTTTTTCAGATAAATAGGCAACTGTACCCAAATCATTATTTCCTTACTTTTATTGTTGATAAATTTCTATAAATATATTAACTAGACTTATTTTTGTTGCAAGAGGGAAAAAAAACTTCAAATAGGTTTTATAAAAGACAGGGAATTTGACTGCTTATATAACTGAAATGTCCAGAGCAGCAACTGGTTTTGGAAGAAGTTTCAAATAAAACTAACTAGAGCAATAGAGGATGAGGCTACTTTGGAGGAGACCTGAGTGCGAAGATGGAGGCAGCCATAGGAAGACGTGGAGAGGAAGAATATTCTTGCAAAAAGAGGAGAAAAGTATAAAAGTCTTAAGAGTGTAACAAACTTGTAACATTCAAGAGACAAAAGAAAGCCATGATGAGTGGAGCAAGGTGAATGAAGGCCAGAGTGGTGGGAAACACCTGGAGAGGTAGGCAAGGGTCAAATCCTGTAAGACACTGAAGCCACAACAAGGATTGAATTCTATTCTATTTTATTCCTTCTACTGTGGGAATCCACTGGAGAGTTTTAAAGAGAAGAGCTACACGATTTGATTTACACTCTTAAAAGTGATCATCCTGGGAACTTCCCTGGTGGCCCAGTGGGTAAGACTGCGCTCCCAGTGCAGGCGGCCCGGGTTTAATACCTGGTCAGGGAACTAGATCCCACATGCCACAACTAAGAGTCTGCATGCCACAACTAAGAAGTCCACATGCTGCAACTAAGAAGTCCACGTGCCGAAACTAAAAGATCCCGCGTGCCACAACAAAGATCCCGCATACCACAACTAAGACCCGCCACAGCCAAAATTAATTAATTAATTAATTAATATTTTTTTAAAATGGAAAAGTTTAAAAAAAAAGAGAGAGATCATCCTGCTCACTATTTGGGAAAATGGATTATGGGGGAGGGGAGAGATAAAGATGGAAGTGGGGAGGACTGCTAGGAAGTGCTGCCATAGTCAGAGAGATAAATGATGGTGGCTTTGTTGGGGTTATATCAGAGAAGATACAGAAAAATGGTCAGATGTTGGGTATTGAGATATATTTATTTATTGAAGTGAGGATTTACTGAGGGGGAAAATATAGAGTTCTGTTTTTGCCATGGTACATGTAAGATGTCTATTGGGTATCTGAGTGGAAGTGTGAAGTAGACAGTAGGAAAAAAAAAGTAGATAGTTGGATATGCAAATTTGGAGCTCAGGCATGAGCATATGGTTTAGGAGTCACCAGTTTACATGATATTTATAGTCAATAACTAGAATATATAAAGAGCTCTGTCAAAATCTAGAAAAACAAGCCCAAAAACCTGATAGAAAAAAATGGGCAAAGGACATGGCAGTTCATTAAAAAAGACATAGAAAGTTCTTAAACATATCAAAAGATGTTCAACTTCACTCAAAGTAGAATTCAAAATGAAACTATAGAGATACTGTTTATCACTCATTGATTGACAAAAATTCAAGAGGTTGACAACCTACTCTTTTAGTGAGGCTGTGAGGAAAATAGGCACTGTCTTACACTGCTGTTGGAAGAACAAAATGGAACAAATACTATGGAAGGAAAATTTGGCAGTATTTAACAAAACTGTATATTCATAGGCATTTACCTCTTGACTCAGTAATCCCTTTTAAAGGAATTATTTACCCAGGGGATACATCTGCAAAAAATAAAACAACAAATGCACAAGGTTATTAATTGTGGCATTATTTTTAATATCAAAACATTAAAAACAACCCAAATGCCACCTACATAAGAAACCTGTTGAATTAAAGATAGTACAGCTACACAATTGAGTACTACATAGTCATAAAAGAGAATGAAGTGTTCTAAGTACTAGTATGAAGAGAATGCCAAGATATAGTGTTAAGTGAAAAAAAAAGCAGAGTTCAAAAGTATAGTATGGTACATTTTGTTAAGAAAAAAGTGGGGAAATAAGCCTATATTGTCTATATTTCCTAATTTTTATTACAGAGTTATTGAGAAATAATTCATATAATGTAAAATTCACCCTTTTAAAGTATACATTTCCTGGTTTTTAGTATATTCATGAAGATATGCAATTATCACCACAATCAGTTTTAGAACATTTTCATTAACACCAAAAGAAACCCTTTGCTCATTACAATCACTCCTTATCCCCCTTTTCCTGCAGCTCCTGGCAAACATTTATCTATTTTCCATGAATATGGATTTATGGGCATTTCATATAAATGTAATTGTACAGCATGTTATCTTTTGGTTCTGGCTTTGTTCACTAAGCATAACATTTCCAAGATTCATCCATCTTGTAACATGTATCAATATTTGGTTTCCTTTTGTGGCCAAATAATATTCCACTGTATGCATACACCACATTTTGTTTATCCATTTATCAGTTGAGGGACATGTGGGTTATTTCCATACAACACTGCTGTAATATACATGTACAAATTGTGTGGACACATGTTTTCATTTCACTTGTGTAATTGAATTGCTGGCTCATATGGCCATTCTATCTCTAGAATTTTGAGGAACTGTCAAGCTGTCTTCCAAAGTGGCCACACCA
Source organism: Mesoplodon densirostris (assembly GCF_025265405.1). Classification (NCBI taxonomy): domain Eukaryota; kingdom Metazoa; phylum Chordata; class Mammalia; order Artiodactyla; family Ziphiidae; genus Mesoplodon; species Mesoplodon densirostris. The sequence goes on along the minus strand of NC_082678.1, from coordinate 44,869,521 downwards.
TTTTATAGTTCTACAAGCACTGTATGAGGGTTCCAAATTCCCTACATCTTTGCCAACACTTGTTGATTGTCTACATTTCTTGTTTTAGCTATCCTAGTGAGTGTGAAGTGGTACCTCATAGAGGTTTGGAATTGCATTTCCCTGACAGCTAATAATGTTGAATATCTTTTCATGTGCTTATTGCTATTCTTTATTTCTTTGTGTGGATTTGAGTCTTTCATTTCAGCCTGAAAGGCTCCCTTTAGTATTGTTTTTAGGGCAAGTCTGCTAGCAATGAATTCTATTGGTTTTTGTTTATATGGGAAGGTCTTAATTTCTCCTTCATTTTGAAGGATAATTTTGCTGGATATGGAAATGCTTGTTGACAATCTTTTTCCTTCAGCACTTTGAATAGGTCGTCCCACTGCCTTCTGGTCTCCATGGTTTCTGATGAGAAGTCAGCTGTTAATGTTATTATTTTCTTTTATGTGATGAGTCACTTTCCTCTTGCTGCTTTCAAGATATGCTCGTTGGTTTTTGTTTTCAACAGTTTGATGCAGCTAGGTATGCATCACTTGAGCGTATCATACTTGGAATTAGTTGAGTTTCCTGAATGTGCAAATGAATGTTTTTCATCAAATTTGGGAATTTTTCTACTATTATTTCTTTATTCTTTTTCTCTCTCCTCTCCTTCTGGGACTCCCATTATTCATAAGTCAGTGTGCTTGACCATGTGTGTCCCACAGGTCTCTTAGGCTCTGTTCATTTTTCTTCATTCTTTTGTCTTTCTGTTTCTCAGACTGGATGATATCAAATGACCTATTTTCAAGTTTGCTGATTCTTTCTTCCAGCTCAAATCTTCTGTTTAGCACCTCTAGCGAATTTTTCATTTCAGTTATTATACTTTTCAACTCCTGAATTTCTACTTGGTCCCCTTTTATAATTTCCATTTCTTTACTGATATTCTCTATTTGGTGCAGCATTGTTCTCATACTTTAATTTAGTTTTGTTTTTTTTTTTTTTTCTTTTTGCGGTATGTGGGCCTCTCACTGTTGTGGCCTCTCCCGTTGCGGAGCACAGGCTCCGGATGCGCAGGCCCAGCGGCCATGGCTCACGGGCCCAGCCGCTCCGCGGCATATGGGATCCTCCCAGACCGGGGCACGAACCCGTATCCCCTGCATCGGCAGGCGGACTCTTAACCACTGCGCCACCAGGGAGGCCCTAATTTAGTTTTTTAGATATGGTTTCCTTTAGTTCTTTGAACACATTTATAATAGCTGATTTAAAATCTTTATCTAGTAAGTCCATGTCTGGATTTTCACAGGGACAGGTCTTATTGACTGCTTTTTTTTCCTATGTATGGGCCATTCTTTTATGTCCAGACGTGAATGATGCCTCATTATGAATCATAATTTTTTTCTTGAAAACTGAACATATTAAATAATATAATGTGGCAACTCTGGAAATCAGATTCCCAACTCCTCAGAATTTATTGCTGTTCCAGTTTTTTGTTAATGCTGTTGCTATTTCTTGTTTAATGACTCTTCTGGAATAATTCTGTAAAGTCTGTATTTCTGGTCTATGCAGCCACTGAAGTCTCTACTCAATTAGTTTAACAATCAGCTAATAATTGGACAGAGATTCCCAGCCTTTGCCAAGGGGCTCTGTATGTGCGTTTGGTCATGACGTCAATGTTTCAGCAGGTAGTTTACAACTCTGCCTTATCCTTCACTTCCTGCTTGTGCAGAGCCTCAAGATTGGCCAGAAGTGAGAGGTTGCGGCCTCTCAGGTCTTTCTTGGACATGTGCACAGCCCTGCACGTGCAAGTGTCCTTCTAGAGTTCCAAGAATAAGTCAGATATTATCAAAGCCCTCTATGGACATCTCATTCCCCAGCTTCTCCTTTCAAGTTCTTTGGGCAGCCCCTTGTTAGCCCCAACTGGTATTACCACCTCTGGCAGCTGTGATGTTAAACAATTACTGCTGATTTTTTTTTCAACAAATTCCCTGGTGATAGGGCTGTTTGCATGGAGTGAGCTCTGAGTCAGTTCAAATAAAAACAAGCCCTAAGAGTGGAGATTCTTAGAGAGCTACCAGACAGATCAGATAGTGATAGTTCTCTGACTTGGGGATTTTGCAGGGAGATTCAAACCTACTCTGTCCCCTCCAGGGGCTTCTAGGCTGCTTGTTTTCATAGCTACTAGTTTCATGTCTACTGCAAAGCTAAGGAGAAGGGGAGGAGAATAGAGTAAGTTAAAATTCCAGAAAGCTTTCTGTTCTTACCTAGTTTTAGCTGTTTTTCTTGAATAAATCCTTCTCGAATTTTAGCAAGCCTTTGGTTAATTTCCAGAGTTCTGAAAAAGTTGATTTTGACCTTTTTGCCTGTGTTTTTGTTGCTTTCATGGAGGACCAGATTTTCAGAGACCTTTATTACGCCTTTCTGGAAGTGCTTCTATCTGTATTAATTTTTTCACAAACGGAAGGGATAAACCACAGGCTAATAAAAATCATTATTGGGGAGTAATCCGCAAACCATTTTGGATATATTATAGGGTAGAACAAATGCACAAGTATATATTGCTTTCATTGAGAACTAGGATTCTCACTGTGCAAGAAGGAAGATACAAATATAGAAGGACAGAGATCTAGTGGTATTTGTTGAATTTGAATTGGTGGTATTAGGATTTTTTCAAATGCATATGGTTTTCAAGAGTTCATGATTTTTGCTCTGTCAACTGAAAGGGCTTAGAAGCAATGATACTCTAGTAGCAATGAACATATCTGACACCCAGTTCTTGGTTCTAAACACTATGCCCCATTAAAAAATTTTTTAAGAAAAGGAATATTTGGAGAAGCAGATGATTCCAGGGCAGGGGCTGGGAAAGTAGAAGGTGAACCTGGGACGTATTTTGTGCCAGAAAGAAAGGAGACTAAGAAAGCTAAAAAAAAGGGTGGGGGAGGAAAGAAATAAGTGAGAGAGACTAAGAGGTACAAACTTCCAGTTGCAAAGTAAATGAGTCATGGGTATGAGATGTACAGTGTGGAGAATGTGGTCAATAACTATGAAAAGTAAAAATAAAAATAATAAAGCATCTTTTTAAAGAAAAAGAAGACTAAAGAAAGCTCAAAGACTAAGGGAAATGTCAAAAGGACATAGGAGACAGCTTAAAGTGACTCCCATTAGCCAAATTAGTGGCAATTTGAGTATCAAAATGCGTTAACGATGATAATTGTTTATAATATGTTAAATTAAAATTTCCATTAGTCCATAGTAATAGTAAAATGAAAAAGAAAAATAGAAATGAAAAGCTCTTCTTTACAGAAGGATCCCAGCTAAAAATCATAGAATGAATGATAGAATAAAAGAAAACAACCATTCTGAAATTCCCCGTGTAATAGTTGGTTCCAGCAAGGATTATCAATGGATGTTAAATTATTGGGTAAAATATTTGGAGGCAATAGAATATTCACAAGATCTCCAAGTATCACCCCAAACTACAAACTATCCCTTTGTTGTTTTTACTAACTACAAAGCAGGAAAGGTAGCTTTTCAGTTGAGAGATTCAGCAGTCTCCCCTCTAACCAAATGATCAGACTTAGGGACCACCAAGAGGGACAATTTGACAGGAAGAGCCTCCTGATGAGATTTACTAAAAAGCCACAATATCATCTGTGTAGGTTTCTCACCAAAAAAGTGTCAAACCTGAACCTAATCATAAGTAAACAATCAGATAAATCTGGACCAGGGTTTCTCAACCTTGGCACTACTGACATTTTAGGATGGTAATTCTTTCTTGTGGGAACTGCTCTGTGCATTGTAGGATGTTTAGAAGCATCCCTGTCCCCTACCCACTACATTCCAGCAGCACCTTGCTATAGATTGAATGTTCGCGCCCCCCACCACGAAGTTCATACGTTGATATCCTAATCCCCAAGGTGATAGCATTAGGAGGTGGGACCTTTGGGAGGCGATTAGGGTGTGAAGGTAGAGCCCTCATGAATGGAATTAGTATCCTTATAAAAGAGGTCCAGGGCTTCCCTGGTGGCGCAGTGGTTGAGAGTCCGCCTGCCGATGCAGGGGACACGGGTTCGTGCCCCAGTCTGGGAAGATCCCACATGCCGCGGAGCAGCTGGGCCCGTGAGCCATGGCCGTTGAGCCTGTGCGTCCGGAGCCTGTGCTCCGCAACAGGAGAGGCCACAACAGTGAGAGGACCGCGTACCGAAAAAAAAAAGAAAAAGAAGAGGTCCAACCCAGGTGCAGTCCCTGGTCAGGGAACTAAAACCCCACAAGCCAAACGGATTAAAAAAAAAAAAGAAGCCCAAGAAATCTCCCTTCCTCCTTTCACCATTTGAGATTATAGCAAACAAAAAGTCTATGAACCAGGAAGTGGGCCTTCACCAGACACTGAACCTGCTGGCACCTTGATCTTGGAATTCCCAGCCTCTAGAACTGTGATAAATAAATTTCTGTTGTTTATAAACCACCCAGTCTATGTTATTTTGTTATAGCAGCCCAAAAGGATTAAGATACACCTCCCAAGTTGTGACAGTCAAAAATGTCTCCAGACATTGCCAATTTTCCCATTGGGGTAAAAATCACCCAAGCTGAGAAACACTGATCTGGAATGCATTCTGCAAGAGAGGGCTCTTCCAAAAAGTCAACAATGGCAGGGGGGTAGGGGAGAGGCAGGGAAGGGGGTGTCTATTTTACTATAAATGAGACTAGAGATATTGAAATGGAGCAGTGCCCTATGGTCTATGCCCCACCATGTCCTCAGCCTGCCTTTTGTCTGTGGAAAAACGTTAGCCAAATAATAAGTTTAATCAGAGAAGTGAGAAAATGCAGAAGCAAAGAAAAGCAGTCCAACAAGTCTAAATAATAATAGTTTAGTCATTGAGCATAGTCAAGGTTCTTTAGTTACTACTCAAGGGCTATAGATAATATTCTGAGCCATATCCTGTGAGCTGTCTTACAGAGTCTGAAACCCCCAGCAGGTGGAAGAAGTTAACTACACGATGACCAGACTGTAGCTATGACATAAGCTCCCACAATTCCAAGAATTGGGCTCAAGGAAATGGGAACAAACCGGTCATGGAACTGAAGATTAGCTGTACCTAAAACAATCAAGATGACGTTGGTCAGACCACCGATGATCAATTTCAAGATGACTGTCAGAGCTGACTGTGCTGTTTCTGCATGCAGACCCCTCCCTCTGTCTATAAAAGCTCTTGCCCCCTGATTGTTGCCGCTGGTGGGGGGGGCGGGTTGGCCTTTGGGCAGGTGTCTGCCCTCCACCCTCCCACCCCCTCGGTTGCCAGCATCTGAAATAAAGCAAACTTTCCTTTCCACCAACCTGACCTCTTTAATGGCTTTTGAGCAGCGAGCAGCCGGACCCCACTTTCGGTTACAATATTAATGATCACATGTAATAGGTAAATCTTGATTGGATCTTGGACTTAAAGGAAAAACTTCTATAAAAGATATATATCAGAGATTTGGGGGAACTTTGAATATGCACTGCATATTAGGTGATATTAATTTATTCTTAATTTTCTTAGATGTAATGATAGTACTATAGTTACTTAGGAAAATCTTTATTCCAATCTAGGGGTATGCACGCTAAAATATTTAAGGGAGAAGTATCATGTTGATTGAAACTTGCTTCCAAATGGTTCAGCAAAAAAATAAAGTGTGTGGGGCAGGGGGAGAGGTGAGGGAGAGAGGAAGAGAGAGAGTTCACACATAAATGTTGGCAAAATGTTAGCAACTGATGGGCTTCATGGAAGAGTTCATAGTTACTATTCTTCCAACTTTTATTTATTTATTTATTTATTTTAAATGTATTTATTTTTGGCTGCATCCAGTCTTAGTTGCCACACAGGCTCTTCGTTAGTTGTGGCACGTGGGCTCAGTAGTTGTGGTGCATGGGCTTAGTTGCTCCACGGCATGTGGGATCTTCCCGGACCAGGGCTTGGACCCACGTCCCCTGCATTGGAAGGTGGATTCTTAACTACTGGACCACCAGGGAAGTCCCCTAACTTTTAATTAAGCTTGAAATTTTTCAGAATAACAAGTTGAATGGAAATGTGGTAAAATTCGTGGAGAAACAAAATAGGTTCAGGAAAAAACTGAAAGGATTCATCTCATCTCTGGTATACCTGCACTGTAAGGAACATTAAGGGACTTCCCTGATGGCGCAGTGGTTAAGAATCCACCTGCCAATGCAGGGAACACAAGTTCAAGCCATGGTCTTGGAAGATCCCACACGCAGTGGAGCAACTAAGCCCGTGTGCCACAACTACTGAAGCCCGTGTGCTCCAGGGCCTGTGCTCTGCAACAACAGAAGCCACTGTAATGAGAAACACCCATACTGCAACGAAGAGTAGCCCCCGCTCGCTGCAACTAGAGAAAGCCTGCACGCAGCAACAAAGACCCAATGCAGACAAAAATAAAATAAATATTTTTTTAAAAAGCAATATTAAATACTCATGAATGCTTCGTGGTTTTTTCCAGTCATTTTTCTGTGTTTCATTTGTATAGTTTCAATTACTATGTCTTCAAGTTCAATAATCATTTCTTCTCCAATGTCTAATCCATCATTAATCCTGGCTGGTATGTTTTTCATTTCACACATTGAAGTTTTCATCACTGGAAGTCCAATTTGGGTCTTTTAAAACATTTTCTGTCTTTACTTAACATGTGCAATATTTACTCTAGCTTTTTTTTAAAAAAATTAATTTATTTATTTATTTTTGACTGTGTTAGGTCTTCATTGCTGCACATGGGCTTTCTTTCTAGTTGCGGCGAGTGGGGACTACTCTGTGTTGCAGTGCGCAGGCCTCTCATTAAGGTGGCTTCTCTCATTGCGGAGCACAGGCTCTAGATGTGTGGGCTTCAGTAGTTGTGGCACGTGGGCTTCAGTAGTCGTGGCTCAAGGGCTCTAGAGCGCAGGCTCAGTAGTTGTGGCACACGGGCTTAGTTGCTCCATGGCATGTGGGATCTTCCCAGACCAGGGCTTAAACCCGTCTCCCCTGCATTGGCAGGCGGATTCTAAACCACTGTGTCACCAGGGAAGCCCACTGTAGCTTCTTAAACTTAAGGAATATAGTTACAGTAATTGTTAACTTTCCTGGTTTACAAAATTCTATCTTCTGTGTCCCATCTGGACTGGTTTTGATTAATTGATTATTTTCTCCTTTTTATGGATCATAATATCTTCCTTTTTTGCATGCTGATAATTTTTTATTAGACTTTATTAATTTTATCTCGTTGGATTCTGTATATTTTTGAATTCCCATAAATACGCTTGAGCTTTAAAAAAAATTAGGTAAAGAGATTGGAAAAATCACTGAGGGAGAGAATTAGATGGAGGAGAGGAGACTATGAAGGAGAGGAGTCCTGGGGAAACAAAGCAGGTTGAGAAGGAGGAGAAAAACCAGTGTGAAGTCCTGGAAGCTCAAGAAGAAAGTGTTTTAAAAAGGACAGAGTGTTCAACAGTATCACATGCTGCTGAGAAGTTCAATAAGATGCCAACAGAAAAATCCAACAAACAAACATGGGCTTCGGCAAGAAGTAGGTCATTGGTGACCTTGATAAAATAGTGAGGACAGAGCCTGACTGAAGTAGTTTGCGGAAAAACTGGATTTGAGGAAGAGTGAGAGCAAGGATAGACAATTCTGATGATGAGGTTTGTTTAAGAAAAAGGACAGAGACACGAGGCAGAAGTTGGAAGGGAACATGGGGTTGGAGCAGGTTTTTGTTTTGCTTAGCATGGTTTTGAAGATAGGGCATGTGAATACATGTTTCCATGTCAGTGGGAACGATCCAGTAGACTGTGAAAAAGGGGAGAGTTCAAGAGCAAAGGAGTTGAGTAGGTGAGAGGGGGTAGGAGCCAGAGGACAAGGGGGAAGAGTTTTGGTTGGTGGGAAGAGAAGATAGCACTCCTCTAATGTGTCTGTTTTCTTGAGGGATCACTAAGCAGAGACACGGCTGGGCTGAGGGGGAGATGCCACAGATTTGAGGAGAGAAATATGAGATAGTGTGTCAGAAAGCAGAAAAATGAATGTGCTAAGAAACTAAAGCAGAATAGTCTGGCAGTGTTGCAAACTCATTTGATCCAGTGGCCATACGTTGAAAGTGAGTTCGGTCAATATGGGGAGGTGATGTTCTCACAACATGCACTTGTTTGGGCACAGGTGCAAAGTAAGAGGAGAGTTGAAGTTAACCAGTTATGATGGACTTTATATTTTTTAGTGGGGACTTCCCTGGTGGCGCAGTGGTTAAGAACCCACCTGCCAATGCAGGGGACACGGGTTCAAGCCCTGGTCTTGGAAGATCCCACATGCGGTGGAGCAACTAAGCCAGTGTGCCACAACTACTGAAGCCCACGCACCTAGAGCCCATTCTCCACAACAAGAGAAGCCACCACAATGAAAAGCCAGTGCACCACAACAAAGAGTAGCCCCCACTCGCTGCAACTAGAAAAAGCCCCCACACAACAACAAAGACCCAACGCAGCCATAATTAATTAATTAATTAATTAATTAATTTTAAAAAAACATGTGATTATATATTTTGTAATGACTGCTCAGAATCTGAACCCCTTTCCTATATCGGAATCCTATTCCTATATTTGGAACCCTTTTCCCCATCTTAACGGTCTTGGTGAATGGTATACCCTTCTCCCAGCATAGAAGCTGAAACTGCCAGATACTTAGTTTCCCAGTCTCCTTTGCAGATGGGACTGAGCACATGACCTAGGTACAGCCAATCAAATGCCCTGTCCTGAATTTCAAATTGGGAGCTAAGGAATAAACAGAGATGATGCAGCAGCATCACTGACAGTAATAGAGATGATGGCAGCAACATCCAGCTTCTGGCATCAGCAGTGGCAACAATACCAGTGGTAGCCTCCAGTTCCCAGTGCCATCAGCAATGTCACTGCACATTTACCCCTCTGGAATGGCAGTAGAGGTGCCCTCTCCAGGCTGGTTCTATGCCAAAACTTTGGTTGTGGGTCTTAGCACATAACCTCAACCTGGTTCTCCAGCCCTCCCAGCAACTCTTTGAGCCAATCAACGTGTATGCATCACAAATTACTTCATTTATAAAATAGTACATTAATTATCATAAAACCACTAAGTTCACTTGCGGATTAAGGGAGCAAATTCAGTTTCTTATAGCAAGCATATTCTGTGGCTTAAATGAACAAATACAATCTGGCATAATAAATATACTCTACAAGTTTTATCCTTATCCCAAGCCTTGTGGTTAAAGGTTACATTCCTGTTAGATTAAACAGAAACAAAAAACCTCTTATACTCTAATAGATGACTATCTCATGGAAAGTCTTTAGTTCCTTCTTTTTAAATACCAGTGAGCACATTGCAAAGAACTGTTATGATGACGACAAGGAAGCAAGCTTGTACAGTTTAATCATAAATTAGATCTTTGATAACACCTGGCTGGTCCCCAACAGTGCTAACTTTTTCTTCCTTCTCTTGCTAAGATGGCAATAACCAGCACAGCACCTGCATTCTCAAATAATTTTGGCAAAAATATATTTCCTTTTCAGCCTCCCCTCAAACACCCTTGTGACCAATTGTTTCTTTTGATTTTGACTAAGGCTAGATTCAAGTTTTCTGTTTTATAATTTTGACTATATGTTTCTAGCAATTGTACCTTTTTTTTTTTTTTTTTTTTTTTGCGGTACGCGGGCCTCTCACTGCTGTGGCTTCTCCCGTTGCGGAGCACAGGCTCCGAACGCGCAGGCTCAGCGGTCACAGCTCACGGGCCCAGCCGCTCCGCGGCATGTGGGATCTTCCCGGACTGGGGCACGAACCCGTGTTCCCTGCATCGGCAGGCGGACTCTCAACCACTGCGCCACCAGGGAAGCCCACAATTGTACCTTTTGTGTCTTATTTTGGTCTCATTACATTGGCTAAAACTCTCAAATCATTATTAAGTAGTAGAGGTGAGATGATTGTGGTTATTTTTTCAATCATGCAGATGACCAGTGTAAATCAATTCTCCAGCGTAGCTATAACTCCAGACTTTGGGAGGGGGTAAGATGGGAATCTGATGTGCATAACTCAGTCTAATCTCTCATTTTACTTTTCGTGGCTCTTTATTTTTCCTTCTGCCTATGGTAATCCCACTTTTCTTTTTTTTTCTCTATTTTTTGGGCATGTGGGACCTTCCGTTGTGGTGCGCAGGCTTCTCTCCAGTTGTAGCCTGCAGGTTTTCTCTCTCTAGTTGTGGCGCACGGGCTCCAGAGCTCGTGGGCTCTGTAGTTTGCGGCACACAGGCTTAGCTGTCCCACGGCATGTGGGATCTTAGTCCCAGACCAGGGATCGAACCCACGTCCTCTGCATTGGAAGGTGGATTCTTTACCACTGGACCACAAGAGAAGTCCCGGTAGTCCTACATTTGCTTCTCAGATCTCCTACATCAGTTTTTCTGTTAATCCTCATTTTGCAAATGAGGAATGGGAGCCTCCAAGAGTTTGAGTCTGAGGACACACAGTTAGTTAGTGACTGCCAGCTTTATGCTCAGATTTTTGTGACAACAAGTCCAATCCCTTTTCTGGGTACTCCACAGCTGCTGAATTCTTTGAGTTTGGTTTTTGTTCTAATTTAAGTTCCTAGAAGATAGTAATTGTATTTTTCTATGTTTATATAATGTAAATCACTTAGCCAATGAGGACAGACCTTCAATTAAATTCAATAATAAAATTAGTTAAGAAAAAGTTTTTGATTGAGTTTTTAAAAACACTGATGCTTTGTAGAATAACTTTTTCTCACTTATACAAAAATGTTTATTTTGGTAAAAGGTTCAAATACCATAAAAATGAACAGTTAAGACTGTAAGAATGCTCTAAAATCATATCTTCCAGAGAAATGGGAATATGCTTTACACGCTGCTCAGCAAATTGCTTTTAATTTAACATATATTGGGAACTTCCCTGGTGGTCCAGTGGGTAAGACTCTGAGCTCCCAATGCAGGGGGCCCGGGTTCGATCCTTGGTTGGGGAACTAGATCCCACATGCATGCCGCAACAAAGAAGCCCACATATGCTGCAATTAAACATGCCACAATGAAGATCCCGCCTGCTCTAGCTAAGACCCAGAGTAACCTAAATAAATAAATATTTTAATTTAACATATATTGGACATTTTTTTATTTCAGTAGTTATGGGTCTAACTCATTTTTGTAACATTTTAATATATAAATAATAATTTTTTTATCCATTACCCTGTTGATGAATATTTGACTTGCTTCAATTTAAACCAATGCTGCAGTAATGAATAGTAGCTTCATAAATAGAGCTTTGGCCAGTGAATTTCAATAAATTAGATCCCTGTAAGTGAGGTATACTTAAAAAGCGGGGGTGTTTTTCAAAATATTTTTCATACAAATTGCCCATTTTTTCTCCAAAAATATTTTGCCAACTTACATTTCCACCAACAGTGTATATACGAGTACCCATTTCCCCACACCCTCATCACCACTGTTTATTATCAGTCTTTTAAATTCTTGGCAATCTGATAAGTAAAAAATGATACGAAGTTTTATTTTGCATTTCTCTTGTTACTGGTTTATTCGGAAGTTAACTGCCCATTTTTATTTCTATTCTGCAGTTGCCTATTCATATCCTTTTATCTATTTGATCACTGAATAATATTTAATTGAATGGATGTACCACAGTTTGTTTATACATTCTGCCTGAGTTTCTTTAACTGGTTTGTTTTTTTATTAATAGGAGCTCTCCATATATTATAGATAGTAATCCGGTGTCTCTTTTTATGTGTTACAAATATTTTTTCCCAGACTCACGCTTATCTTTTAACTTTAGAAAGTCTATCCCTGTATGGAAGATTTTGTTTCTTAATATATAGAAAGTCAAGCTGGTAAATATTTTCCATATGGCTTCTAGTCTTTATAAATTGGTGCTGTATTCTGCAGTTCAATTAAATTGAGCTCAGTCTTAAATCGTGAGTAGAAGTTAGGCAAGTGAAGGCAAGGAAGAGCATTCCAGATGGAGAGACCAGAAAGGCAAGCCCACAGAGATGAGGCGTTGGCTCACTTCCCTAGGCTGGCTTCCTTCCAGATTGCTTCATTTCTGCCCCAGGGCCATGTGACTGTCAGTGCTGGGCTCCAAGTACCCTGCTGTGGAACTGCAGGGCAGAGAAACAGAAGGAAAATGACTTAGTTTGAGTCTTAGATTTGCCCTCACTGGGTGCATTACCTTGGCCAAGTCACCAAGACATACCAGAATGTTTTTATGTCACATATCCATTCATTAATCCATCCATCCATCCATCCATCCATCCATCTATCCATCCATCCAATATTTAAAGAGTGACTATTACCTACCAAGCTCTGTTTTAGGTACTGAGGATACCCTGATGAAAGAGACAATGTTCCTGCTCTCACAGAGCTTACTGTCTAGCAGAAAAGATATGATATATAAGCAAATAAACTAAAAGGCAATTTCACTCAATGACAAGTGCTATTTTTAAAAACAGCATGAGGATACAGTGGGAACGTGTGGCATGGTAGGAGGCTGGAACAGGGTGAGGATGTTACTTAGGGTGGTTGGGGAAATTTTCTCTGAGGAGGTGATATTTGAACTAAGAAAAAATGATGAGCTTCCCTGGTGGCGCAGGGGTTAAGAATCTGCCTGCCAATGCAGGGGACATGGGTTCGAGCCCTGGTCCAGGAAGATCCCACATGTCACGGAGCAACTAGGCCCGTGTGCCACAACTACCGAGCCTGTGCTCTAGAGCCCGTGCTCCTCAACAAGAGAAGCCACCGCAATGAGAAGCCCGAGCACTGCAACGAAGAGTAGCCCCCGCTCACCACAAGTAGAGAAAGCCTCAGCACAGCAACAAAGACCCAATGCAGCCAAAAATAAACAAATAAATAAATAAACAAATGAAAGGAACGATGAGAGGGACTCAGCCATATAAAATGCTGGAGGGACCAAAAAGTATGTAGACCCTGAAAAGAAGAAAACCTTGGCACAGGACCAGAAAGAAGACCAGAGTGACTGGAGCTTCGTAAAGGACGGGAAGCTGCAGGACATGTGGTTGGAGAGCTTGGGGTCATGTTCCAGAGAGGCCTTTCATCCCAGTTTTCCTATTGCCTGGCCCCTTTAAAGTTTGTCCTGCCTTTTTCACTCTCAACAGTGTTTGGGGTTGGACAACAAATAATACAGTTGCCCTTACTTGAGGGCCACAGTGAAGGATTTGGATATTTTCACAATGCAGTGAGAAGCCATTGGAGGGTTTTCGGCAGGAGAATCAAGGACCCCTTTAGGGATTGGATATTTCCTGTAGGCTACATCAGAGCTCTCTCCTCTTTTGAAACAAGAAAGAACAGCTGCTATGGACCTGGCTTCTATTTCCAGGGATCTTCAAACTGATCTGAGTGTGACTTTGTATCAAACCTAAAAAGTTTGAAATACATCACACATGGCTAATATATGTAACTTGGCTCTGGCTTCTTGGTGCATAGATAAGATCCCCACAAGTCCGGCAGGATGCACCAGGTGTCCTGGTAGAATGGGGGAGGGGACTTCCCTGCTGGCACAGTGGTTAAGACTCCGCCTGCCAATGCAGGGCACACGGGTTCCATCCCTGGTCTGGGAAGCTCCCATATGCCGGAACACCCAAGCCCATGCGCCACAACTACTGAGCCTGTGCTCTAGAGCCCGGAGCCACAACTATTGAGCCTGCGAGCCCGAGCTCGTGAGCCGCACAACTACTGAAGCCCGCGCGCCTGGAGCCCATGCTCCACAACAAGAGAAGCCACCCCATTAAGAAGCCCACGCACTGCAACAAAGAGTAGCCCCTGCTCGCCGCAACTAGAGAAAGCCTGCGCTCAGCAACGAAGACCCAGCGCAGCAGAAAAGATATAAATAAATAAAAAAATAAAAACTTTAAAAATAAATAAATAAACTATACTCGAATAAAATATTTATTTATTTTTAGCTGTGTTGGGTCTTCGTCTCTGCACGTGGGCTTTATCTAGTTGCGGCGAGCGGGGGCCACTCTTCATCGCGGTGAGCGGGCCTCTCACTGTCCAGGCCTCTCCTGTTGCGGAGCACAGGCTCCAAACCCGCAGGCTCAGTAGTTGTGGCACACGGGCCTAGTTGCTCCGCGGCATGTGGGATCTTCCCAGACCAGGGCTCGAACCCGTGTCCCCTGCATTGGCAGGCGGATTCTTAACCACTGTGTGACCAGGGAAGCCCTCGAATAAAATATTTAAAAAAATAAAAGAAGTGGGCAGGCCCACCTGCTGCTTCTGGGGGCTGGGGGGAGGGGGAGCACAGTGGCAACTACCATCTTTGTTCCTAGTTTATTGTGACGTGTTGCAGCTTAAGTGGGCCCAGTGAAACAGGTTTTCTGATATTATCCACTTTGCACTAAACCAGCTCTCCAAGACTGGACACGTGCCTTGCAAAGATACACAGATTGGAGATAAACCAATAAAACCAGTACAAGCCCCAAACAAGGAAACAGCAGACCCAACGCCTCTCCTACTCCTGGCAGAAGTCCTTCTACAGCCATGTTATGAAGCGAAAACAACGATCTACTCATCAGATCTGACAAAAATCCGGCAAATGAGCAAGAGAGAGAGAAATTATCAAAAAGGATATTTGAAATACATGTTTATATCCACGATAATTAATGCCTTTGACCCTGAGTATATGGTCAGTTTTGAGAAAATAATAACAGTAGCTTGAGTAATTATAAATAACTGGAATAATTTGTAGCATGTGCTCAAAGATGTGTTGTTGTTAATGGTAGAATCACCTAAATCTGGAGATCATTTCATGAGAGCAAATTTCTCAGTAGATCCGGGACTGTTCTTAATCCCTCAGCACAATATCTGACCCAAAATAGGTGCCCCCCAAAAATATGTGTTCAAAGATATTTGATGGGGCTTCCCTGGTGGCACAGTGGTTGAGAATCTGCCTGCTAATGCAGGGGACACGGGTTCGAGCCCTGGTCTGGGAAGATCCCACATGCCGTGGAGCAACTAGGCCCGTGAGCCACAACTACTGAGCCTGCGTGTCTGGAGCCTGTGCTCCGCAACAAGAGATGCCGCGATAGTGAGAGGCCCGAGCACTGCGATGAAGAGTGGCCCCCACTTGCCACAACTAGAGAAAGCCCTTGCACAGAAACGAAGACCCAACACAGCAAAAATAAGTAAATTAATTAATAAACTCCTACCCCCAACATTAAAAAAAAAAGATATTTGTTGGAGGAGAATCAGTTTCCTGCCTATAAAATGGGGATGATCATACCTGCCCTTCCTAGGGCCCAGAGGCTGATGTCCAGATCAAATTCTACCCACTTCGTGTCTCTCCTCTTATTCTCACCGCAAGTGCCCAGCTCAGGCCTCACCTCTGACACCTGGTATGCCTGCATCACCTCCTTGCTGATTTCCCCACCTCCCCCAACTTACTTACCTCCATTCCACTCTGACTCTGAATGATCCTTCCAACATGCCTAAAACCTTGGGTGGCTCCCTGCTGCTAGCTGGATACAACCTACATTTCTTAGCCAGGTATACGAGGCCTTCAGGAACAGGATCCCAGCTTTGCCTCACCTCACCTCACCTCGTCTCAACACCTCATCCCATCTCACCAAGCGCCCAATAGCCAAACTATCCATACGTATAGTTCCTTGAAGGTATCTCCCAGGTCATCAGTCCCACCTCACACATTTCTCTCCGTTTATTCCTCCTTACCCTCTGGATTGAGTCTAAATAGGAGCTCTTCCAGCAAACTTTCCCTGACTCATCCCCTTCTAGGTCTGGGCTGAAGACCAGGCCTCTTAGGGCGCTTATCATAGTGTTTGTTGTTTCTGGGTTTGTTTTTTGGTCTCCACTTCCTGAAAGCAGGATGTAAGTCCACAACCAGAGCTTCAAAGAAGAGGCTTCAATGAATATTTGCTGCAAGGATAACTAGATGAAAGAATGAAACACTTGGTTTGGGGAGGGTGTTCAGAGAGGCGTTTACTATTAGGATGTCAGTCAAAGGCTTCCTGCAGATTCCCCACTGGGGAGGATGAACCTTGCAGGAATCCATCCTTTACGGATGTTAGTCACTCTTCAAGGCTCTTCACCTTGCCTCGAGGTTTGAGTTCGGCCCCCACCTTTCTCTGGACCACGCTATCTTCTACACGCACACCTGCTCTTTCCCTCCCTGTCACCGGATTGCAAACTTGTGCCCTAAGCGCTCTCCCTGCAGCAAGAGCCTGGATTTGCAGGCTTGGGGAAGGCTCACGTCTTGGTCTTTTGCCCTGAACACACACAGGGAGTGAGCCAACCAGGCAGTCAGCCACAGTTATATTTAGATTTCTGTCACCTGATGGGGTCATCCATTAATCAGCGCACAGTGGCAGCTGAGGCATTTGCGGAGTAAACTGAGGTGGGACGGGGGGCAGTGAGGAAGGGGGCAGGAAGTCTGGGCATTGACCCCGGATTCATTCAAGCAAGACGTAGGGCAGAAATGAACATGTGTGGCTTACATGAAAGCTGGAAAGATGGCGGTCAGACCCAAGAGGGACCAGGACTTGAGGGAGAAATCAGTACCTGGCCTGGGCAGGGGAAAGGCAGCTCCTGGGAGATCAGTAGGAAGAGTGGCTCAGTTGATCGGCTCCTTCACTGCCCTGGAGGGCAGGATCTCGGGCCCCTTCCTGCCGGGTGAGCTGTGGCTGAGTGAGTGGCTGACAGGCAGTAACGCCCAGCTGCGGTCAGCAGAGAGAGCTGCGGTCACCGGACGCCATCCATGAGGGAGAAACCGGAAAGAAGCAGACATGCAGGATTTTTCCTTTTCAAGCCCCAGAGGCCTTTCTTGCCCAGATTTGGTTTATTAAATGACTGCCCTGGGAGCCAGGGAATGAGCCCTAAATCATCATTGATCCAGTTGCTTCACCTTCCTTTTATCTTTAGAATCTGTCCCCACCCCTCTGGTGGGGCCTTTACTGTACAAGGATCTCCTGCCCTGGCTTTGCCCCCTCCGGGCTATTCCAGACTCTGCCCACAAGGGTTGGCTTCCCACAACCAAAGTCCATCTGAAACACCCAATGCGCCCATCACCTCAGGGTCACCCACACTCCTCAGTCTGGCTTTCAAAGTCCTCCATGTTCTGACACTCAGCCTTCCCCCCAGATTTTTTTTTTTGGCAACAGCTTTCCTGAGGTATTAGTGACATAAAAGAGACTGCATATTTAAAGTGTACAATTTTGGGAATTTCCCAGGCAGTCCAGTGGTTAGGACTCGGTGCTTTCACTGCTGAGGGCCCAGCTTCAATCGCTGGTGGGGGAACTAATATCCCACAAGCCTGACAGCATAGCCAAAAAAAAAAGTGTACAATTTGGTTAAGTTCTGACATATACACAAATATATATCCCAGAAACCAACATCAGAGTCAAAATAATGAATATATTTATCACCCCCCAAAATTTCTCATGTCCTTTTTCATCCCTTCTTCCCACCTCTCCCCCCATCCCCACACAACAACCGCTGATACACTTTCTGTCACTGTAGATTAGCTTGCAATTGTGGGTGTCTTATGCATAAATAGACTCAGATAGTACACACTCCTTCTTGTCTGGAGTCTTTCACTCAGCACAATTATTCTGAGAGTCATCCCTGCCGTAGCATGGATCAACAGGGCATTTCTCTTTATTGCTGAGTTTAGTATCTTCCATAGTATGAATGTACTGCAATTTGTTTACCCATTTACCTGTGGACAAACATTTAGATTGCCCACAGTTTTTTCTTTTTTTTTTTTGCGGTACGCAGGCCTCTCACTGTTGTGGCCTCTCCTGTTGCAGAGCACAGGCTCCAGACGTTCAGGCTCAGTGGCCATGGCTCACGGGCCCAGCTGCTCCGCGGCATGTGGGATCTTCCCGGACCGGGGCACGAACCCGTGTCCCCTGCATTGGCAGGCGGACTCTCAACCACTGCGCCACCAGGGAAGCCCTGCCCGCAGTTTTTGACTCTCAAATAAAGCAGCTCTGAGCGCTTGTATACAAATCTTTGCCTGGACATATACTTTCACTCCTCTCAGGTAAATACCTAGTGGATTCATGCAGGGAGGGGGTGTCATAGGATAAGTGCATATTTAACTTTTTCAGAAACTACCAAACTATTTTCCAAAGTGGTTGCTTCATTTTACGTTCCCACCAGCAGCGTACGAGAGTTCCAGATCATCCACGTCCTCACCAAGACTTGAAGGTGAGTCTTTTTCATCGCTGTCATTCTGATAGGTGTGTAGGTATCTCATTGAGATTTTAATTTGCATTTCCCTAGCCACTAAAGATGTTGGAGATGTTTTCAATTGTTTAGTTGCCATGTGTATATCTTCTTTGATGAAGTGTCTGTTCAAATATTATTTTCCCCATTTTTATAAATTTATTTTTTATTTATTTAATTTTGGCTGCGTTGGGTCTTCGTTGCTGTGCACGAGCTTTCTCTAGTTGCGGCAAGTGGAGGTTACTCTTCGTTGTGGTGCGGTGGCTTCTCTTGTTGCGGAGCACGGGCTCTAGGCGCTCGGGCTTCAGTAATTGCAGCATGCAGGCTCGGTAGTTGTGGCGCATGGGCTTAGTTGCTCCACGGCACGCGGGATCTTCCCAGACGAGGGCTAGAACCTGTGTCCCGTGCATTGGCAGGCGGATTCTTAACCACTGCACCACCAGGGAAGTCCCCCATTTTTAAATTGGATTGTTTGTTTTCTTATCATTAAGTCTTGATATATTCTGTATTCGTCTTTATGAGATATATGATTTTTAAATATTATCTTCCAGTCTCTGGCTTATCTTTTTATTATCTCAACACTATCCTTTGAAGAGAAGTTGCTAATTTTGATGAAGCCCAATTTATTGATTTTTTTTCTTTTATGGATAGTGCTTTTGATGTAGTATCTAAGAAATCTTTGCTAAACTTAAGGTCAGAGAGATTTTTCTCCTATGTTTCCTCTAGAAGTTGCATAATTTTAAGTTTTACATTTAGTTCTATGATTCATTTTGAGTGTTTTGGTTTTGCTTTGTTTGTTTTGGTTTTAGGTTGTTTTGTTTTGTTTTGTTTGCCTATGGATGTCCCATGGTTTCAGCACTATTTTTTGAAAAGACTATTCTTTCTTTCTCCGCTGAATTGCCTTTGTACCTTTGTTGAAAATCAATTGACCGTATATGTGTACATCTATTTCTGAACACTCTATTCTGTTCCATGACCTATTTAAGGAATTGAAAAACTACCCTTTCTCCAGTGAATTGCCTTTGCATCTTGTTAAAAAACAACTGACCATATACAAGCAAGTCTATTTCTTGACTCTGTATTCTGTTCCACAGATTTGTTTGTATATTTGACGTATTTGTACTGATAACACACTGTTTTTATTGCTCAAGATTTATAATGTGTTGAATCAGGTAGTATTAAGTATTCCAACTTTGTTCTTCTTCTTCTGTGTTATTTTAGCCATTCTACATCCTTTGCATTGCCATATAAATTTTAGAATCAGCTTGTTCTACTAAAAAAGTCCACTGAGATTTTGATTGGAACCGTGTTGATTTTGTAGATCAATTTGTGGAGAATTGACACTTACCAATATTGAGTCTTTTGACCCATGAATATAATATAGGTCTCTATTTAGGATTTCTTTTAATTTTTCTGTAGTCTTCAATGTGCAGGTCTTACATGTCCTTGGTCCTTGTCAGATGTCTCCTCAAGTATTTAATATTTTTATGGTGTTTTGAAAATTTTCAATATCTGATTGATCATTGCTATAATATAAAAATACAATTTAGTTTTGTATTGTATCCTACAACATTATTAAACTCACTTATTAATTCTAGCATTTGTTTTGTCGTTCTATAGAATTCTAGATTGATAGGGGTTTTTTAATTGTTTTTTTGTTTTGTTTACTTTTAGTACTTTTAAAATGTTTCTCCCGGGCTTCCCTGGTGGCGCAGTGGTTGAGAGTCTGCCTGCTAATGCAGGGGACACGGGTTCGAGCCCTGGTCTGGGAAGATCCCACATGCCGTGGAGCAACTAAGCCCGTGCACCACGGCTGCTGAGCCTGTGCGTCTGGAGCCTGTGCTCCGCAACAGGAGAGGCCGCGACAGTGAGAGGCCCGCGCACTGCGATGAAGAGTGGCCCCCGCTCGCCGCAGCTAGAGAGAGTCCTCGCACAGAGGGGAAGACCCAACACAGCCAAAAATAAATAAATAAATTAAAAAAAAAAAATGTTTCTCCCTATCTTTTAGATCACCTTGATTCCAACAAGAAGATTGCTGAAATATGTGTTTCTCTAGCCGTATTGTGCCCTTTTTTCCTCTGGCTGCTTTTAGATTTTCTCTTTATTGCTAGTTTAAATTGTGATGTACTTTGGTGTCATTTTCTTCATGTTTCTTGTGCTTTTAGTTCATTGAGCTTCTTGGATCTGTGGGTTTATAGTTTTCATCAAATTTGAAAAAAATGGTGCCTATTATTTCTTTGAATATTTTTTCTGCACCTTCTTTTAGGACTCATGTATATTAGCCTTCTTGAAGTTATCTCACACTCGATGTTCCTTTACTTTTAGCCTTTTTTCCTCCTTGTTTCTTTGTGGATAGTTTCTCTTACTGTAACAAGTTCACTAATCTTGTCTTCTGCAGTGTCTAATCTGCTGTAAATGCCATTCAGTGTATTTTTCATCTCAAGACGTTTGATTTGAATCATATACATCTTCTACATTTCTACTTAACATGCTCTTGTCCACTAATTCCATCATCTCTGTCATTTCTGGGTCTGTTTTGATTGATTGATGCTTCATCCCATTATGAGTTGTAGTTTCCTGATTCATTGAATGCTTGGTAATTTTTCATCAAGGGATGTTATTTTATTTTCCATTATGGTTTATTACAGGATATTGAATATATTTCCCTGTGTTATACAGTAGGACCTTGTTGTTTATCTGTTCTATATGTAACAGTTTGAATCTGCTAATTCCAAAATTCCAATCCATCCCTCCTCCATCCCCCCTCTCCCTTGGCCACTACAAGTCTGTTTTCTATGTCTGTGAGTCTGTTTCTGTTTCGTGGATAAGTTCATTTGTGTCATATTTTAGATTCCAAATGTAAGTGATATCATATGAAATTTGCCTTTCTCTTTCTGACTTACTTCCCTTAGCAGGATAAGCTTTAGGTCCATCCATGTTGCTCCAAATGCATTATTTCATACTTTTTTATGGCTGAGTAGTATTCCATTTTATATATATATATATATATATATATATATATATATATATATATATATATGTATATACCACATCTTTATTTTTTCATTAATTAATTTCTCTATTTTTGGCTGCTTTGGGTCTTCGTTGCTGCACGCGGGCTTTCTCTAGTTGTGGTGAGTGGGGGCTACTCTTCATCGTGGTGCGCGGGCTTCTCATTGTGGTGGCTTCTCTTGTTGAAGAGCACGGGCTCTAGAGCGCAGGCTCAGCAGTTGTGGCGCACGGGCTTAGTTGTTCTGCGGCACGTGGGATCTTCCTGGGCCAGGGCTCGAACCTGTGTCCCCTGCACTGGCAGGCAGATTCTTAACCACTGTACCACCAGGGAAGCCCCCCCATCTTCTTTTTTTGTTTGTTTTTTTGGGGGTTTTTTTTGGCAGTGCTGCACAGCATGTGGGAGCTTAGTTCCCTGATCAGGGATTGAACCCACACCCCCTGCGTTGGAAGTGCAGAGTCTTAACCCCTGGACCACCAGGGAAGTCCTATACCACATCTTCTTTATCCATTCTTCTGTTGATGGACATTTAGGTTGTTTCCATGTCTTGGCTATTGTGAATGGTGCTGTTATGAACATAGAGGTCCATGTATCTCCTCTTTTTTTGAAGATTTATTTTTAATTTATTTATTTTTGGCTGTGTCAGGTCTTAGTTGTGAAATGTGGGATCTTTCGTTGCGGCACACAGGCTTTTCTCTGGTTGTGGCGTGCAGGTTTTCTCTTCTCTAGTTGTGGCGCTCAGGCTACAGGGCACATGGGCTCTGTAGTTTGCAGCATGCAGGCTCTCTAGTTGAGGTGCATGAGGTCAGTAGTTGTGGCATGTGGGCTTAGTTGCCCTGAGGCATGTGGTAACTTAGTTCCTTGACCAGGGATTGAACCCACATCCCCTGCATTGGAAGGTGGATTCTTAACCACTACGCCACCAGAGAAGCCCTATTTTGAATTTTTTGAGGAACCGCCATGCTGTTTTCCATAGCAGCTGCACCATTTTACATGCCCACCATCAGTGCACATTTCTCCATACCTTCACCAACACTGTTATTTTCTGTTTTTTGTTTTGTTTTGTATTTTATAGTAGCCATCCTAATGGGTGTGAGGTTTTTGATTTGCATGTCCCTAAATGATTAATGATGCTGAGCATCTTTTCATGTGATGTTGGTCATTTGTATATTTTCTTTGGAGATATGTCTATTCAAGTACTTTTTCAATGTTTTAATCCAGTTGTTAGTTTTTTGTTGTTGAACCAATGAATTTTTTTTTTTTTTTTTTTTTTTTTTTTCTTTTTGCGGTATGTGGGCCTCTCACTGTTGTGGCCTCTCCCGTTGCGGAGCACAGGCTCCGGACGCGCAGGCCCAGCGGCCATGGCTCACGGGCCCAGCCGCTCCGCGGCATATGGGATCCTCCCAGCCCGGGGCACGAACCCGTATCCCCTGCATCGGCAGGCGGACTCTTAACCACTGCGCCACCAGGGAGGCCCCCAATGAATTTTTAATGGGTGGAATTTCAAACTTTTTGGAAAGTGAAGTGAAACAATAGAAAAAATAAGAGCGGTGTGTGGTGAGGAGGATTGGAGAGAGAGTTCTGATCAGGATCTTCTTTTCCTGTCTGGGTTCTCAGCTCTCCAGGCAGTATCTGCTTTCCTCTGCTCCTCCCGTGAGCCCAAAGACTAGAAATTCCCATGGTTTCTGTGCTGCGCCAGGGGAGCAGGTTGGGTTGGGTTCTGCCAGGCTCCTCTGTAAGTGTGAGAACCTCTTACCTGGTTTTACAATTAGCCAGTGTAGTGGTGAGTGGCGCCATCTGGTGGTAGAGATGAGAATGTTTCCAGACTTTCAGCAATTTATCATTTCCATTGAGAATCCCAGGAAGAGGCTGGATGGAGGAAGAGGAAGGGTTTAGCCAGACCAGCCAGGATTTAATTTCTTGAGAAACTCTTCAGTTCAGTGGGTGCTGACGTGGTTCCTTCCCCCCACTCAGCTTTGGGGGTGCCAGGGCAGCAATCACAAGCAGAGTTCCCTATGTTGTGTTCATAGGGACTCCAGACTGTCCCATGCCCACAGGCAGGAATTCCCTCACATTCTCAAAATTCAGCCTTTAGGGGTAACCTTGCCCTTCCCACTTCTGAAACGCACACCCTTCCATTCAGGCCCGGGCCTCAGGGCCAGTCTGGCGTGGAGAACACCCAAGGCTGCACCTGGTCTGAGAGGTCCAGCCTTGGTCAGACTGCCTGTGTGGCCCTAGTGCCATTCCCCTGCAGCTTTGCCTTCATTTCAACACTGCGGGTCTCCTGCCCATGAAGGCTCTGGGGTCCAGCCTTGCTTTGTGGTTTCCCCTTCCTGGCTGTCGCTGAAGCAAACCCTCAGCACTTTGACATCAGAGTTTCACTGCAAAATTCAGCAGTGTCCCAGGCAATGGGTAACAACTTAACAACTGAAGCTCTAGTATCTTCCAGAAATATGTGGACTCTTTTCTCTACTCCTGAGGCCCTTCTTCTCTCAGAAGCTCCACTGATCTGCTCTTCTTTTTAATTCCTTCGCCTCTCAAGTAGAGAAGAAAATAGTTTCAGTGGGAAACTACGCATTGTCTAAACTCTAGAGGTCATCCCTGTGAGTTTTCTGATCCCGGTTCTCTGTAAAGTGTAGAGATAATTGATAGCAAGACAAAAATAATTCTTATCTAAGGATATGGAAATTCTGTCCTATCCTGTAGAGGTTGGAACAACTTTCCTCCCACCTGACCCTCTCTATGGAAAAACAGGTTTGGCTCACATTTGCACATTTATTTCAATACTCTTAATCTATAAATCTGTCCTTTGGATTTTCTTTTAAACCTACTCTAACATCTGCCTGGTTGCCTCATTGATTAATTAGTAGAATAAAAACTTTAACAGGTGCTCATTTTTATATCTGCATGAGAGTCATGATTTTATCTTTCATTGAAAATTATCTTTTAACACTAAAATGGGTAGGCCCTGCACCCAGAAAAGCCCTGATCTCTGGCATTGAGACCTGGAGGGGTACCCTATCAGGGGGAACAACCAAGGTGACCTGTTTCCCCTTCAATTGCCCTCTGGCCTCTGGTGGAGATCTCATTTCTGTGTCCTGCTCCCCATGTGGAGCAGCACAAGTGGTTGGTGATCTTGTCTTGAAGGCAAAGTTTCTGGAGTCATGGGAGGAGGCTTGCCTTGAAGGTTTTTGTGTAGTTTTGCCCTAAAACAGTTCCAGAGCCTGGCTTGCCAGGAGGTAAAATGGTTGACTTTTGATGGTTTTAACATTCTTTAGCCTTTTTCAAGAAAAAGTTGCTACCAGGGGCTGAGGGGGGAGGGGGAATGGGGAGTTTGAAACCGAGCAGGACCCTATGGGGCTCCTGGGCACAAAAGCCTTTCAAACAGTTGCTAATCAGGGAAGGGAGGGGATGCAGAGACAAGGGAGGAGCAGCCAAGAAAGAATGGTGCAGCCTTGGGGCAGGGTCCTGGGTCCTCCCCAAGGGATCCACTTAACAATATCTTTGAGCTCTTTACAGAACTAAAACCCCCAACAAATGGAAGATGTTAGCACTCTTCATTCCAGAGAAGACCACCCGAGGCCAGATTAAAAGAACCAGAGAAGCTCATCAAGAGACTACCTGAGGGCTTCCCTGGTGGCGCAGTGGTTGAGAGTCTGCCTGCCGATGCAGGGGACACGGGTTCGTGCCCTGGTCCGGGAAGATCCCACATGCCACGGAGCGGCTGGGCCCGTGAGCCATGGCTTCTGAGCCTGCGCGTCCGGAGCCTGTGCTCTGCAACAGGAGAGGCCACAACAGTGAGAGGCCCGCGTACCGCACAAAAAAAAAAAAAAAAAAAGAGAGTACCTGAGAACCGATTAAAGGATTAAAGGAATGCAGGCCCCGCACACACCCTGATCTTTATCAGCAAACCCACCCTTGAACCATTGCTATAAAACTTAAAACTCCTCACCAAATCCTCCGGGGTTGGGACATACAGTTTTTCAGGGCACGAGCCACTGTGTCCCCCTTTGCCTGGCAAAGCAATAAAGCTATTCTTTTCTACTTCACGTAAAACTCTGTCTCCGAAATTTGGTTCGGCACCAGTGCACAGAGGCTGAGTTTTCAGCATCAAGTTCATGTTTAACAGGGACAGAGTTTCACTTTGAGATGTTGAAAAAGTTCTGGAGCAGGATGGTGGTGATGGTGGCAAGACAGTGTAAATGTACTTAATGTCACTGAACTGTACACTTAAAAATGGTTAAAATGGTAAATTTTATGTTATTTACATTTTATCTAAATCTAAAAAAAAAAAAAGGAAAGAGTTGCTAATTTGAATACTTTTCTGGGTGGGTTCCTGTGGGTAAAGCTGAAATTGGACAAGATTTCACAGCTTCTCAGAGACTGAACTGCGGTGTATGTGCATGTGTGATTTTTAAAAATAAAAATAAACCTTCCTCCGCCCACCAAACCCCCTTAGTTCTCAACCAAACAACAAACAACAGTCGTGAGCCACCATCTAGAAGGTTCTGTGGAACAGAATGGAGGAGGTAAAAAGAAGGAGCTGACAGTGTGAGGGGGAGACATCTGTCCATGTGAGACATCTGTCCGTGTGATGCTTGCTGCTGTTCTGACAGGATTGTTTGGGTAGCAAATGACCTTGAAACCATCCTTGAACTGGCTTAGACATAAACAAGAAGGCTTGGTAGGATTCTGGAGATGCTGGAGGAGTATTAGTTTCCTGTTGCTGCTGTACCAAATTACCACAAATTTAGTGGCTTAAAACAACACAAATTTAATCTCTTATAGTTCTGGACATCAGGTGTCTAGAATGGGTTGGCAGGGTTGGTTCCTTCTGGACGCTCTCAGGGAGAATTTTTTCCTTGCCTTTTTTTGCTCCTAGGGGTTGCTGGCCTTCCTTGGCTCGTGACCCTTCTTCTGTCACTCCACCCTCTTGCTTCCACGGTCCTTTCTCCTACCACTGACTCTGACCTTCCTGCCTCCCTCTTGGGAAGACCTCTGTGATTGCACTGGGCCCACCTGGATAACGCAGGATCATCTCTCAATCTCAAAATCCTTAACTTAGTCCTCTTACCGTGTAAAGAACATATTCACAGGTTCTGGGGATTGGGACGTCTTCATTCAGCTTACTGTAGACGACTTAGTGAGGCTCATGTGGATGTGCCTGGACATCCCCATCAGGGCAGGAATACTCAGTGATCCTGAACTGGATGTACCCAGATGTGCCTGTCACATTGCTAAACATACGCACACCCCATATTCCTCCGCACAGCCTGCCTGGGGAGGGGTGTCTCTGGCTCCTTCTGGGCTTCCTGTGTGCTTTGTACAACCCTTTCATGCTTGCTCTTTGGGATGTTGTGACAAAGGTCTTTCTAGTCATTATTATGCCCTTTCTGTGCCCCTTGGATACATCTCTATGTCCATATGCTTGAAACTAAGTAAACCATTCATCTTCATGTGCTGATGTGTAACCCAAGGACTGGGGAATATGTGGAGGATCTCATGCAATTAGATCTTTGAAGAGTTAAAGGACCGAGCTTTGGAAAGGGAAGGAAGGCCACTGGGCCTTAGAGACAACTGAGCCAGGGATGCAAATGCCACCAGGCCATAAAAGAATGGATGAAGAAATGGAAAGACAGATGTATGACAGCCGCAACTCGGTTTCTCTGTGTGTGGTTGCTTATTCCTCTCTCGTTGCAGATCCACCCACAACTCCTGAACCTCACATTCCAGTGGAGGAAGATTGCTTCTCTCTCTCTGGTCCAGTTTCCAAAGTCCCAGGGAAGTGCTGTGATTGGCTCGCCTTGTAGGGCAGATGCTGTTGGTGCCCCGCCCCCAGCCCTCTGCTCAGCACTCACAGTCCCCCTGCAGACCCAACAAGCTTCCTGCCCACAGCTTGTGACTCTTGGCCTGGCCTTTCTCTGGCCACCAGAGTGAGCTCTGCCTCAGGCTGGAAATGCTGGGAAGTTAACCTTGGATAGTTCAAGTCTAGGAGACCAGCTCTCAACCAATGGCTGACTGGACTTGGTAGACACCTGAGCTCCCTTGCCCCCTGGGTAGGAAATGTCTACAGTGCTCCCCACATGGTTCCCAGCAGGACTGAGTTCCAGTTACTCACAGTGGAAACCCGCTCTTTGCTGCTCCCTGTGCTAACTTCTTTCCCTCCCCCCATCTCACTTTCCCATGCCCCTGTTGGTGTCTCCAGATAAACTACTTGCACTCAAATCCTTACTCAGGGTCTGCTTCTGGGGCATCTTAATCTAAGACACCTTGTGCCAGGTGCTCATCCCTGGACCAAACAATCATGGCAGTTGGTCCAGGAACCAACAGTTGGAGCAGGAAACAAGAGCGGTTCTGACTGGAAAAACATGGTTGATATGGGGGGGCAGGGGCAGAGGGGGACACTTTCCAAAAGAAAGGGTTGTTAGTCACAAAAGAAGGGGTGAAGGCCTGGGAAGACAAAATAACAGGCATCCACTATAGCTGTGATAAAGAGATGGACAGGTACAATGTTTGCACAAAGTGGGGAGTTATCTTTTCCCCCTGGAGCCATGGGGGTGGTGGTGGGGGTGGGGGGAGCTGGCTTTCCCCAGAGTGAGTGTCCGGAAACAACGGGGCAGAAGCTGCAAACCTATTCTGACCTGGCCTCCTAAGTTATGCAACCTCACTTTCACTACATGCTGTGGGTGACACATGAGTCACTAAGGTCACCCAGTTTCAAGTAGAGGGGACAGAGACCCCTTCTCAGTGGGAGGAGTGTCAAAGAATCTGTGGTCATGTTTTAAAACCACTGCAAAGTATATCTAGGGGAGGATGCGCAGCAGAGAGATAACCGCATTGAATTGACAGGACACATACAATTTCTAGGTATTATGAACAGAGCAGGACCAACTTGAGCCCCAGTCAGAGTTGAGTGATAACAGGGCTCGTGAACTAGCACTTGGGAATCAAGAGAAGGAGTAAAGTTCAAGGGTGAGAACTGAAATCACTGCTGTCTCCACATAGCTGTCCCAGAGGAGCATCCATTCCCTTGCCTCTTTCAGCTCCTAGAGGCCACCTGCCTTCCTGGGCTCAGGCCCTTCCTCCATCACTCCAACCTCTTCCTTGTATGATCATATCTCCTACTGGTGACCCTGGCCCCCTGCCTCCCTCTTGGGAGGACCCTGGTGATTACCTGGGGCCCACCTAGATCATCCAGGGTACTCTCACCACCTCCAAGTCCTTAACCACATCTGCGAAGTTCCTTTGCCCATATAAGGCAACATATTCAAGGGTTCTTTCATGGGGCTCTTCGCCTCTAGAAATGGGGAGAAGTGGGCAGGGACTCCTTTCATTTGCCCCCTGCCCACCACACCCCCCAAATACCTACACGCTGACCTTCCATCTGGGCCGGGAAGATCTCCCCTCAGTGACCTCAGGGAAGGCATGGGGGCCGGGGAGAAGGTGCAAGGCCTGCATGCCTGTTGTTGTTGGGGGAGAAGGGCTTCAAGACGACTCCCAGTTCCACCCACGTGCTCTGGCCTCCCATACCCGGGTCAGAGCCCTTTAAAGAGGAGTTCTTGTTTTTGTGACTTATAAACGTATCCAAACATCCTCAGACAATGGAAAGAAGACAATTTCAATCTCTAAGAATCCCACCAAGTCAGAGGGAGCCACTGTTACACTGGGGTACATCTCTCTTGACTTAGATTTAAGTGTACACGTTTACAGAGTCAATACACATGCTGCTTTATAATCTGCTTCATTCATGCAACATGTTGTGATTGCTTATCTATGGCCATAAATATAGAATTACATCTCCATTTCTATTGGTTTCTTACTATTGTATAGAATAACATTTTTAGCCAATACACAATTGACTACTAGATTGCTTCTAATTTTTCACTGTTATAAACAATACTATCCTGAACCTCTTTGCTTTTTTTTTTTTTTTTCTTTTTGCGGTATGTGGGCCTCTCACTGTTGTGGCCTCTCCCGTTGCGGAGCACAGGCTCCGGATGCGCAGGCCCAGCGGCCATGGCTCACGGGCCCAGCCGCTCCGCGGCATATGGGATCCTCCCAGACCGGGGCACGAACCCGTATCCCCTGCATCGGCAGGCGGACTCTTAACCACTGCGCCACCAGGGAGGCCCCTCTTTGCTTTTTGTCTAGGTATCTCCTGAGAGTAAATTTCTAAATATGGGATTGCTGAGTCACAGGTATGTTCATTTTACATTTGGATACTATTATGGGTTAAACTGTGTTCCTCAAAAAGGTATGCCAGGGAATTCCCTGGGGTGCAGTGGTTAGGACTCCACGCTTTCACTGCCGAGGGTGCAGGTTCAATCCCTGGTCAGGGACTAAAAATCCCACAAGCCGCGTGGCGAGGCCCCCTACAAAAAAGTATGTCAATTTCCTAACCCCTAACATCTGTGAATGACCTTATTTGGAAATAGGGTCTTTGCAGATGATCAAGTTAAGATGAGGTCATTAGGTTGGATCCTAAACCAATATGTCTGGTGTCCTGATATAAAGGAGAAATTTGGACACAGACACTGACACACAGAAAGAGAAGACAATGTGAAGATGGCCATGGGGTGACAAAGGCAGAGGTTGGATGGATGCAGCTGTAAGCCAAGGATTGCCAGGCATCACCAGAAGCTGGAAGAGGCAAGGAAACATTCTACCCAGAATCTCAGAGGGAGCATGGTCCTGCTAACACCTTAATTTTGGACTTCTAGCCTCCAGAACCATGAGACAATAAATTTCATTTTAAGCCACCCAGTTTGTGATACTTTGTTACAGCAGCCCTTGAAAACTAATTCAGATGTATGTTGCCAAACTGCCCTTCAGAAAGGCTGTATTGGTTTAAATTCTCATCATAATAAACTATGGTTATATACATTTCTTTTATTATTGGTGAGATGTAATCATTTTTCATATGTTTGCCAACTGTTTGTATTTCTTCCATGAATTGCCTTTTGCCTATTTTTCTATTGACATGTTTATTTTACATCTTATTGGCTTATAAAAGAGGTTTTTAAGTTAGAAACATGGATCCTTCCCTATTTATGTAACAAATACTTTTTCCTGTTCAGTCATCTGTCTGGTTTCTCTTATCCTTCAGAAACCTTTTAAAAATATAATCCAATTTATCATTGTTTTCTTTTATGGCTTCTGGCTTTGTAGCAAACTTAGAAAGTCTTTCCCCACTCTTGATAATTTTAAAAAGAAAATGATCCATATTTTCTTCTGGCACTCCTATAAGTTCATGTTTTAAAGTTAAATCTTTGCTGGAACACCCTGGAATGTGTTCTCCTGGGAGAAGTGAGATTGGAATCTAGCTAGGTAGTTTTTCAAAGTGGCTAGCCAGTACCATGAAATGAATAACGCTCTTTCCCATGATGATTTGAAATGCCACCATTATATCCTAAATTCCCAAGCGTCAGGACTCTCTATTGTGAGAGTGTGTGTCACTGGCAGAGTTACCCGGACTGTAAGAATCTACTCACTTGTCTTTATCCCCACTGGACTGTGAGTCACCAGAAGATGGGAACTAGGTCTGTTCACCATTGTACTCAGTGCCTGGCACATAGGAGACGCTCAATAAATATTTGGTCAAATAAATGAGTACAAACACATGGTGTCATGCAGCATCACTGCTGCTTTTCTCCAGAGGTCCTATCCCCCACCCCCAAGTGCAGATGCACAATCACCTCTCATCTCACATGGAGAATGTGCACGTGGAGATGCAACCTCAGAGGCAGTTACACAACTCAAGGGAGGCCCCTGCTCCAGTGACCAACAATTGTTTGCATTTCAGGCTGGGTGAGTTCCCAAGAAAGCTACCCTAGAGGCAGGGTACATGCAGCAAGGCCTTGGGCAGATTGTTTAGTCATTGCATGGACAATGATTATAAGTCTTCATGGGAAAGCACTAGAGTCTAGTCCAAAATAAGAACTGTTGCTTTCTTTTTTCCCCATTCTCTCAGTTTAAGGTAGTTTGAGGGACTTCCCTGGTGGCACAGTGGATAAGAATCCGCCTGCCAGTGCAGGGGACACAGGTTCGATCCCTGGTCCAAGAAGATCCCACATGCCTCAGAGCAACTAAGCCCGTGCGCCACAACTACTGAAGCCCACATGCCTAGAGCCTGTGCTGCAACAAGAGAAGCCACCGCAATGAGAAACCCGCACACCGCAACGAAGAGTAGCTTCCACTTGCCGCAACTAGAGAAAGCCAGCATGCAGCAATAAAGACCCAACACAGCCAAAAATAAATTAAAAATTAAATCTTTAAGGTAGTCTGATACTTTGAACCATAGGGTGATGAAGTTGTTGGGCTCAATAAGAATGTAGGAAGGAGGGCTTCCCTGGTGGCGCAGTGGTTGAGAGTCCGCCTGCAGATGCAGGGGACGTGGGTTCGTGCCCCGGTCCGGGAAGATCCCACGTGCCGCGGAGCAGCTAGGCCCGTGAGCCATGGCTGCTGAGCCTGCGCGTCCAGAGCCTGTGCTCCGCAATGGGAGAGGCCACAACAGTGAGAGGCCCGCGTACCGCAAAAAAAAAAAAAAAAAAAAAAAAAAATGTAGGAAGGAGAAAGGGTTAAAACCATGAATAAAAGAGCTTTCCATCCAAGTCATGCCACCCTGTTTCAGGACATCAGCACCCTGGTTCAGTGGAAAAAGCCACTCAAGTTGTATTTGGGAGGATCTCACTCAAATCTGAGTTTGCCAAATTGAGTGCTTTTTCCACTGTACCAGGTTGCCCAACTGTGCCCTATGGTTCAAGGTATCAAACACTATTAAGCTTCGGGGCCTCCACCCTTCAGTGACCACTCCTTCCAAGGTGCCAGTTGACACCACAAGGGCTTGCTTCCACCCATTGGTTCTGATTCTGTTTTGATGCCACGCAGTACAAGTGGAAACTTCTTCCCTGTGTCAGCACTTAAGCGATCAGAAGGCAGAAATCACAGCCTCTAGATATGTTATTTCTGTCCATATGAGCCCATACATACTTGACCTCAGTTGTTGCTCATGGAAGGGGTTAACTGACACTTGTGAAGTGGCACAAGGGGTAAGACCTTCATTTTATACGTGGCTTGGATGCCTTAGGGAGAAGAAACAACACAGCAGAAGCTGTGTGCTACCTGGCAGGATGTTGACAAGGACACTGAATCGTGGGGTGAGGAATGGATTAGATTCCCTTCTGAGTCTCCTCTAGTCTGATGGTCTCCAGTTCTATGGCTTTAAGTGGTGAACATCTTATCTGTCCACCCTGACCTCCAAAGTATGGTCCAGCCTGACCAAAATAATAACTGTTGCTTACTACTGAGCCCACATGCCACAACTACTGATGCCCACGCACCTAGAGCCCGTGCTGCAACAAGAGAAGCCACTGCAATGAGAAGCCCGCGCACCGCAACAAGGGGTAGCCCCTGCTCACCACAGCTAGAGAAAGCCTGCGCACAGCAACAAAGACCCAACGCAGCCAAAAATAAATTAATTAATTAATTTAAAAAAGAGAGAGAGAACTGTTGCTTTTTTTTTTTCCTTTCTTTCCTTTCTTTCAGTTTAAGGTAGTTTGATACTTTGAACCACAGGGTGAAGTTGAATCCTGAGGAGAGGAAAGCTCCACAGATGACCACCAGAGGGTGCCTTGACTCCTGCAGGGATGTCTTTAGCTACCCAGGCCAGCAGGCAGCATTTCAGATGTGCGCCAGGAAGGCCAAACAGACCACCCCGACTTCCTGTCCTCCTCCTGTTGTGGGAAGACAGTGGTGGAGCCAGCGGAAGAGTGTGGATGGCAAGGAAGTGGGTAGGTCCAAATGACCTGGTGGGGGCCCTAAACTTTGCTTTCAGCCTCCCTCTGCCAATACGTTCACTCCCCACCAGACACACAACCACCTGATGCTGTGCAGACACTCTGGGTTGGTCTCTCCATATTATCTCCACTTGGTGAGCTCCTACACGTCCTTCAAGGCCCAGTTCGAATGCCCTCTCAGCCCTCCCATTTTGTGCTCACATGGCACCAGTATTCATTGCTTTCAATAGTAATTAGTTACGTGCCCTTCTGTCCTGAAGATCATGGGTTCCCCCAGGGACAACTTGCTCAGCTCTGAGCAGAGACACGTGAGCATAGGGCCTGGCACAAAGCAAAGGGCATTGAACCTCGCCAGCATTATATTATGTTTCCACCTTCTTCCTACACCTTGAGAGGCTTCCCTGAGGACAGGCACTAGGTCTGATTCTTCTCTCTGGCCCTCATACCACCCAGCACAGGACCTGGTAAAGTAGGCCCTCAAGTTTGCTAGAATGAAGTTGCCTCCTGTGGAGTATGTAACTCACTTCTTTTCCCTGTAGACTACTTGGCTTCTTTTTTCAGTCGACGCATATCTATCAGGCATTTTCTTTTGTGCCCAGGACCGTGCTGGGTGCCCGGGTTGCGGAGGATAGTTGAGGAGGTGCCCTTTCCCAGCTGCGGAGAGCAGACAATAACGGGAGAGTGATTTATGGTACAATCTCTGAAGCACCTTCATGTTTATCAAACTCTTTTATTTTACAAACGAGGAAACTGAGGCTCAGGGAGGGGAGGGGTTCACATAGGAAGTTGTTGGCAGACTGAGTCTGGCATTTGGATCTCCTAACAGCCCCACTCGAACGTGCTGTGACAAGTGCATCGTGCGAAGCAGTAGGTTTATCAAGTTCACTGCATTACAGCTGAACACGGCCGTCCTGAAGGCTTAGCAAAATCGCTTATTGGATGAGTCAGTGAAACACAAACCAAGGAGTCACCACATTGGTAGCAGAAGATGAGTCTATGCACAGAAGCATTTATTCACTTTTCAAAAGATCATTGACGATTTGCTCTTAGAGAAGTTTTTGAGCCGCTAAGCTTTGGATCGACCCTAATAAGAAAGAACCTAGACTTTGCAAACAGACAGACCTGGGTTGAAGGTCCTTCCCGGGCTGTGCAGTGTTGATTCATGATGTAACCTCCCAGAGCCTCGATATTCTCACCTGTAAAATGGAGACAATAATCTTCCAGGTAAGTGAAGATGGGGTGAGATAAGGGCACCGGTTTCGGGCCCTAGTCCCCAGCAGCTGCTCCCTAATGGGATTTATCAGTTCTGTGGTGAGCAGCCAATTGTGTGCGTCCCCTCCCAATGCCAAGTCCAGTGACCCCTTTTGGAAGCTTGAAATCGGCCTCCGTGGGGATATTTACATCATGGAAATGAGCAAACACTACAAGCCAGGAATCTTTCTGTCTCCCGAGAGCCTGTTGTTAAACGTTTACCAGACATCCCAGGGCATCATCATTATGGCTGGGAATAATCATAACTTGTTCACCCCGGGCAGACACAATGCACGCCAGTTTGGCTCTTTTTACTGACGTGACCACTCATTTCAGTCAGCACAATCAAGTCCACCAAATGGTCGGTTGTCTTCCCCACCGCCGGCCCCCATTTCAGAGGTGGTGCTGTGGAAAGGCAACTGAGTCCAGGGGTCCGCTGGACCCATTTCTTGATGCAGCCTGTCACACACCCTCAGAAACAGGAGGCTCCCCTCGCCTCCCCGAGCAGAAGCTGGGTCAGCAGTACCAGGGCTCCCGGGGCTTGTGAGAGCTGTTTTCCTTGTGGGATGGCGTTGGTACACGTGAACTGGTTTCTCACCCAGGTCTGTCTCTGAGCCTGGGTGGGAGTCAGGCTCCTTTAGCTTTTCTGGAGCTCTGGGCTGCTCAGGGCAGGTTCATCTGTGGGGACCCCCCCAACCCTAACCCCCTCCACCCTGGGGCCTGATCCCTCCACCCCAGGACGGTCCGCCAGTGGGACTTGCAGGAGCACAGGGGCAGCAAGAAGATTCTGGAAGGCCTCAGGAGTCAGCTTTCTTGGAAGAGGGATTGGTTGCCTGGTGACGGTGCCTGGGCCTCTCCCCGGTGGGCTAAGCAGAAAGGGGAAGTGTGGTCAGGCTGGCACTCATGGCTCGGGTGGGTGGAAAGCCTGTGGGCAAGGAACCACTTCTCCCCAGTTGCACTTGGCCATGACACTCAGAGCACTGCTGGTCCCTCAGCCGCTCACAGCTGGACCTCCTGCAACTTAGTAAGCACCTGGGCCTGTGTCAGTGCGAGTGACCACCTGGGCTTGGGCTGGGGGATTGTAGCCTAGGGCCTTGGGACGACCGCTGGGTGGGGCTGGAGAAACACTGGCCTTGAAGAGCCCACCCTGCTGGTCCTGGCTGGGTGACCTCGGGATCACTTCACCTCCTTGGGCCTCCATCTCCTTGTGTGTATGGTGGGGCCATGAAGAGGCCTACTTCTCAGGATGAAATGACGTAATGACCGAGAGTGAGAGGTGTGTACTGCGAGAGGGTTGTTATCGGTCTCTGGATTCTGACGGCGAGTTTGGGTAACTGACCTGTGAGAGGACCCTAATTGGTCTGTGCTGGAGGCGGGGTGGGAGTTGAGGCATTGACTATGTGAACTTTGGGCTACATCTTGAAACCCGTGGTTGAACACCACCAGCCTTGGTGTCTTTGTCACTGTGTCTCTGGCATTCAGGGATTTATCTTTAAGGCATCTTGCCTTTCAGAGGCCTCAAGGTCAAGGTGTGCTGGGCTGGGGTCAGATCTCAATTGAGCAGTCTGCTCTTGACCCCTGGAAAAAATTACTGCGGAGGAGATCTGGGTTCGGCTTTGTCCTTTTCCCTTCCACTTTCTCATGCATCAGTTGTCCCTAAAGCCACTCCCTTTCCTGGTCCCTTTGCATGGGTGGACCTCTGAGGAAGCATCAAAAGTGGGGATTCTTGGGGGCTTCCCTGGTGGCGCGGTGGTT